>NC_139344.1:179482202-179716662 GCF_055883805.1 Amblyomma maculatum | reverse complement strand
TTGTATGCTCCATTTTTTATACGGTTCTAGAGTTCATGCTGACGTGACGCTTTAGCTTCTGTCCTAATTTCTTCTCTTCTAATTCCTAGTGGCATGTTTACTTGCTTTACATTGTTTTTTCACCAACATGGTAAGGCTTTCTATTATTTTTGTTTTATGTGGCCGTGTTGACACCATAATTTCAGCTTTTTTAACTATTTGGGGTCAGGTAGATTTGCTGCTATTATGTTTAGTTGGGAACTTTCTTCAGACATTGTGAAGAACCCACTATGGTGTAGATATGCTTTGCGAAGTGTTGATTTGCTTCACACATTCTGCATCGTTTGCGACAATAAAAATTCCACTTTTTGTGGATTTTCTCAAGTAAGCCTCATAGTCCTGGGCATTTGTTATAGAATTTTCAACAAAACATCCCTTTTGTGCCAGCTTTAGCAGTACTGAAAACTTTTTTTTTTTCCTCTTAGGAGGCTCAAGTGAATTGCCTAAACACACAGCTTGAGAAGGCAAACCAAGAGAACCTTGTACTAACAGCAGAACTTGACAAGGTGTTGTAAGTATAAATTTGCTGTAATTTTTTTCTCTTCTTTTATCTTGTCTCGCTCTGCTCATGTTGCTGCCCAATTAAATAGTTGTGAAATGCTGTCGATTACACTATGCAGCAAACACCTTTAATACGAAGTGAGCTCTATGCGAAAGATGCTATAAGTCCTGGCCAGGTTTTTATATTTTAACTCGTATTCTGAACACCACTGTAGCGAAGTTCGTGGCAGTGAAATAGAAAAGGCATTTTCATGCTTTAGGTTACTAACTTTTGGTTCATAATCACTGTGAATGCACATAACTACTCACTGTGTCAGTAAACGACATCTAATGAAAACTGAATGGTGGCCGCAGCACAGTCGTGTGGCCCATCACCACAGCTGTGGCTTTCCTCGCCCTTTGCTCTTTGCTATGACTGGACAGGGATGTAGGCAAAAAGAAAGAGAGGTTGGCACAGATGCCGGTGTTGGGCCCACTTTTTGCGCCATGTCAATGAGCAAATGAGAGAGAGGAGCTCATTCCAGTCAGCATCGAACGAAATGACATCAGGCCCCACCTGTGGTGCTTTGCTTCTCTGCAGCAAGCATGAATGCATGGTTATCATATGAAGTGAAAGGAGGATGGCTGGGCCAGAAACACTGGTACTTTGATGGCTATTTTCAAGTTTTGAAAATTGATAAATGTTTGTGCACTTTTTCTATAACTTGGCACCGTGTGGTGGCAGTCATTAACATGTCAGTGGGTGCAGAAGTGTTGATCTTCTCTGAACTGAGCCGTTATTTTTGAGGGTGCTGTTGAGATAGGGGGGTGCACTGACAGTAAGGTGAACAGTAATGCAGAGCTGACAGAAGAAGCACAGTCTTTATTCCAAACAATGCATAAATTTGGGCATAGATATGTGGAGTCTACTATTCTACTGCAAGTGCAGTCACACTTTGTTGCAAAAATGATAGAGACTTATGAGAGACTGAGTTTTAGAAAGCTGTGCTATAGTGCACTCAGTTTACTTCTTTCTGTTTATGTACAAGTTTAAGGTGAAGAGTGAAAAAGCTGCATAACAATATTGTGATGATGTTTACCGCCTATGGTGAATTGGCTGTGTGGTGTACAGCAGGGCTAAAAAAAAAAATACACGAATTAGAGACATAAGAGTGAGTTAATGCTTAATAATTTGGATTTTTTTTTGTATGGTAACAGGTGAAAATTGCCATTAATGAAATCATTTGAGTCTAGAAAGCCTCCAAAACATAATTCTTTTGCACCAAAATTGTCGTTTTATTGCTTGAAATCTGCTCCAAAATGGCTCCATTACTGCTTCCTTAGCTGTTCCAGAATGCTTGAGCCTGCTACTTCCCCGTGGAAGCAAAACGCAATAGTCCATGTGCTGCACGATGTTGGTGCATGTTGAAGATCCCTACGTGGTCAAAATTATTCCTCAGCCCTCCACTGTAGTACCTCTCTCTCTCTCTCTCTCTCTCTCTCTCTCTCTCTCTCTCTCTCTCTCTCTCTCTCTCTCTCTCTCTCTCTCTCTCTCTCTCTCTCTCTCTCTCTCTCTCTCTCTCTCTCTCTCTCTCACCTTTCCGTTCCACTTTCCTGCCTTCCCTTATAGTGCGGTTCAGATGTCCACCGAGAAGTATTGTGACTTGGGCTTCATGTCCTCATCCTCCGTTGTTATGAAGGCAGCAGTTGTCCATGTGGATTACTTCATGCAGTATTGCTACATGCTTAACTGACCTTTGCACCTCAGGTTGTTTGGTGCAGAGTATTTCAGGCATTATGGTTCCATTGGGCACCGTGTGTGGGCAAATAAGTGGCCTGGTAACTGGCAGACATAACTTAATTCTGCTGCTCAGCTGTATGTATTGCCATCAATTCATTATTGCGTGGTATACTTTAAGTTGTTTGGTACTTGCACGTGCACCCACTTGAAGATTGCTGCTGATAGGAATATAGATGTGTCCTCTAATATGCCAAGTCGAGTTTTTTGAATATTGCCTTTTCGCCCTTGAAGGCCGCTACTTTTGCAACATTGAAGCAAATTCTGTCTGCTTGAAAATCAAAAACGCTCAATAATTTGCAATTTCCTGTACAGAAATAAAAGCAAAATAATCTCAATGAGGTTGGAGTATGTAGTACATGCTCATGCTTTTATCAGTCGGTAGTGCGCAAAAGTGAAAGAATAAGAAACAGGTATGTTACAGGAACCTCAAAATGCAGTGAATCATAGAGCTTAATAGCCTACCTGCTTGACTGTCTTTGTTCCTTGCATCACATTGACAAGTTCCATAGTTTAGAAGGTACAGTTGCAAAGAAAGCTTTGTTTTATCAAAACACCATGCACAAGAACGAGATTGTAGCCACATTTTGCAAAGTGCTAGCTTCGTTCTTGCACTTGCCGCAATGGCTCAGTGGTTGGTGCACTTGGCTACTGATACAGAGGACATTGGCTCATTCCTCGCTGCTGTGACCTTGTCTTGATGGATGTGAAAGGCAAATGACAGCACATGTTAAAGAGCCCCAGCTGGTCTGAATTAATAAAGAGCCCTCCAATGTGGTGTCGCGTGTAGCCCATGTGTTAACTCTTTCCTTACCATGCTTATTGAAATCATTCAGTTTGGACAAGGGCGCTAAGTGCCGCATTCTGAACAAGCCAGGCTGCGTTTGCACTAGCAGTACCATTCAATATTTTCAAAAGGACTATGCTTCAATATCAGAATAGGTTTTTTTCATTGGCCATCTGAGGGAGTGTTTTCAAGCTTTACATGAAACCTGTCAACATGGAGCGATCGCATCAAGCATGATGTCCAATATGGTGTCCTCTTCTTGCACTGACCTTGCTCGGCAAGGGCGATGTTCTTGTGTTTTTCGCAGCATCACCTTGACTTTGTAGGTCCAAGCAACTGCTTTTGGCGAAAATATGCTGTTTATTCATCTTATTTTTGTTCAGATAGAGATGTTTACTTTGCCAGTTCAAGCTGTTGACAGGCGCCCATTTGTAACTTTTGTTTTTGCCATTGCTCAGGAGAATCACTTTTCCAGACTTCTCTGAAGTTACCTGGCATGATCTGAATGATTTGGTGGTGTGTACAGTCTAGCAGACCCAATTTTCTTCAAGACAGACCATGGTTGGCCTGGCATAGTAGCTCAATGTGCTTCATGCGAGTGATAGTTCTTTTTGGCTGACCTGAAATTTTAGTTCGACATGTACTGTAACTTTGAATACTCGTTTATGACTTAGTTGCATACAAAACATACAGTATCCTGCATTCCTATTCTCCGATTTTTCCAACCAAAGATTTTATTTTATTTATAAGCTGTTGGGGGGGGGGGGGTGATTTTGTCAATATATCATTAGAGAATTCTATTAGCTGTAATATGCTGACTTAGTTGCATACAAAACATAGTATCCTGCATTCCTATTCTTCAATTTTTCCAATGAAAGATCATCTTTTCTTTCTAAGCTGTTGTATCCTGATTTTATCATTATATGATTAGAGAATTCTATTAGCTGTAATATGATGTGCTGCAATAAAGAAGAATATTTAAATTTATGGGTGGAGAATATCTTTATGCATAAAGTGCCTTATTTTTTTCCTGCAAATTAAACCCTGCAGTTTACGATTTCTTTTTTGTATCATCCACACTATTGTCACAGTAATTTATGCATAGCCTGTGATTAAAAAAAAAAAGAAAAGTGAAGTGCACTAACCATAAAGTTTAGGTCTTGGTGGACAAAGAATGGCTTGCACACTGGTCGAGAGGTGAATATAATGATAACATCATTATGCAAGGGTGGCAGTACAAGAAATTTCAGGTCTGCAGGTTTGGTGTATTTATTACACATTCACTGCACTGGTGTGTCTTGTTCAGCAGAAAACCCTACAGATAGACAAACTTATCGACCACTATGTGCATTTCTATGAGGGCTACTGCCTATCAGCATTAGCAGAGCTACAGGACTCCATTGTGTTTTTCGATCTCGCTGCTAATGCCAGTTGTTCTGTTTATATAAAGGACTCTTGCCTGTCTGGTATTTTCATTCTGTGACATGCATTGTGCATTGCTTTTTGCATGCAGCTCTCAAGCTCAAGCTGAGCTATCTTTCAAGCCTGATCTGCCTCTCGAGATGGGGGCAGACACATTGTCTGATGCGGTAGAACCCTGCACTCCAGCTGCCACCTGTGCCTCCGCATGCAAGGATGTGCCAGAGGAGAAGGGTGACACTGTGGGTCATTCATTGTGCACTGCTGGCCCATTTCCTGATGAAAAGGCACCCAACACAGCTCCGTATGAAGGGGAGAATACCACAAAGTCATTTGGATTGGAAGCTCCCAGGAGTAATAGGTAATAAATTTTCCTTAGCTCGCATAGCCTGCAGCAACTATTTTTTTTTAATGTTCACAGATTTCTGTCCGCAGACCGCGTTAGCAAAATCGTGTCCGCAGCAGTTATGACTATGAGCATTTGAGAAGTGGTAGAGGCTAATGAGTGATGTCAATGACTAGAGGGAGACATAATTTTGTGTCCAAAAAAATAATTAGGCCAATAAGTTAATTAGGTAATTAATTAGAGGCAAAACATGCAAAATCGTGTCCGCAGTAGTTGTAATTGAGAAATGGTAGATGTTAATGAGTGGTGTCAATCGATAGAGGGTGACGTAATGTGTCTGGAAAAATAATTAGGTAATTAATTAGAGGCAAAAAATGTAATATGAAGGTGAAAATGGTCTCATTAGCCAATGGCTTGGTGCCACATTTGAATGTATTAATTACTAAAATAGTTAATTAAATCAATCAAGGATGTGACGTCACGCAACCTTAGGTCGAGCCAAAAAAGGGCGTAGGAAGGAATTGGTGCGCAATTTGAAAGTACCAAAAACTAAAGTAGTTAATTAAGGCAGTCAATTAGGGTGACGTCAAGGATGTGACGTCACGCAACTGGAAGTAGAGCCGAAAAAGAGCATAGGAAGGGATTGGCGCGCAATTTGAAAGTACCGAAGACTAAAATGGACAAGCAAGAAGTGAATTAAATTGATGTCAAGGATGTGACGTCACGCAATCGGAAGTAGAGCCAAAAAAAGGGCATAGGAAGGGATTGGTGCGCAATTTGAAAGTACCAAAAACTGAAGTAATTAACTTAGGCAGTCAATTAGGGTAATGTCAAGGATGTGACGTCACGCAACCGGAAGTAGAGCCGAAAAAGGGCATAGGAAGGGATTGGCATGTAATTTGAAAGTACCAAGGACTAAAAATGGGTAAACAAGAAGTGAATTAAGCATCCAGAAGCAACCAACAGCAGCATCTGTGCTTTCGCATTACTTCAGAGCAGATTTTACAGTGTTCTTTTTTTTTCACTTTAATTTGACTGCATTTTTTATTTGTATCATTTCATACTTGCAGTGCAAGCAATGATCCGCTGGCCTCATTCTTCCTTATATTCTCACACCTTCCTCTTAGTGCTGGACAGAGTCAGTTTAAAAAGTCCAAGTCCAAATGTCTAATTTAGTTTCCTGCCATTTTAGTTAACGGTTTCACTGTTGAGCTGTACTGTATTTATTTGTCCACCTTTGTTTCTTTCCCATGCTTTATTTTTGGGCACTACTGAAACAACTGGCCTCAGGGGCCTTTATGTGATAGTCCTTCATCCCATAGCCCCGCTATGGGGACTCTGTGGTTAAGGTGCTAGACTACTGACTGGGAATTCCAGGTTCGAACCCGGCTGTGGTGGCCATGTTTTGATAAAGATGAAACGTAAGGCCTCCATGTGCTATGCGATATCTGTGCACATTAGCACTTTCCTGTCCGTGGGAAAAAGGGTGGTTTTTGGGGGATGTCATTAATATTTTTTTTCTTTAACAAAACTTGCCAGGTACAGGAATGTCTAGTATCAAATTTTAGAGGGGGAATTCCTCTTCACAGTGGTATTAGTGACAGTCAGACACATATTTATTGATTAATTGATGAAAAAAAAAAAACTATCAGCATAGATTTGTAGTTAAAAAAAGGAAGCACAGAAAAGCATCAAAGTTTCTTGACACAATAAAAATTAAAATTTATTAGAATATATGTTTTTTACAACAAGGACCAATGCAACATTGCAGCAAAGTCTAGCTTTCTGTGTACATTATTCGCTGAGTTAGGAAAGAAAACAGTAATCGAGGCTGACTACGCCGAGGTTGACCCTGGCTGTCCTCTAGCGGGAAAACACGACTTCCTGTGCTGCCAGCGGCCAGTAATACTGCCCAAAAGACATTGTCACTCTGCAAATAACAGCTGTGACCTTCAGAACAGTGACCTCTTCCGATCAGCGCGCAGCAAAAATTGAACTTTTCAGGGGCGAAAGTGAAACTTATCGGGGCATGGCTGTCGGCGTTCCGGGTTGGTTTGACGCAGTTTCGCTGTCAGTACTAAAGTCTGAAAACCTAAATTCGTCTTTCGAGTGATCACTGCTGTTGTTCGCATCCAAAAACGAGCTCTCTGGTGCGTCAACTTCCGCGGAACCGCGCAGTTTCCGCGCACCACGAGCGCGCGACATCGTCGCCATAATGTAAGCAAGGAGCGCCGATCACCTGACCCCGTAGACCATCTGGACGGGCATGACACGGCAGAAAAATAAAACCAAGAGCAAAACTGAAAGAAGGGTCCGTCTATTTCCCATTGGATGATGCCACTTGTCGAGGAGCGTTTCAAAAGCGGGAAAATTCGAATCGTGAAACCATCGTTAGCGGGCTATCGATGAGAATAGACGCGGATATGAAAGTGTTAAAAGAACCACAGGTGTTCAATACTATCCAGAGCCTTCCACTACGGCATGCCTCATACTTAAAACTGAGTTGCTCTGGGTTGATGATCGAATATTTAGGGCAATTCCCCAAGGCGGAGTAGATTTGTAATAAGGGAGTAATTACTCATCAACGTCCACCCAAGTGCAGCCATGTGGCTACAAAGGAAAGCTAAAGCTAAAGGTGAATGAAACCCTTTAAATCATCTTAAGCTGTTCTTCATCTCATCTGGAGGGCCTGTCCTTTTCTATGAAAAGAATACATTGTGCACTATAGCTATTGTTTCATCCCCTAAAATTGAACAAGTCACATGCTTTTCAGATGTATTTCTTGCTGACACTGAAAGTGCTGTGTTTATGTGTAGCCATTGGCTGTGGCTACCCTGAGTGTTTGTGGTCATGTTTTAATTATAATTACTGCTCAGTGTTAGTGCACGTTGAAAAACCCCAGCGGATCATTTTAACCGAAGGCCTCCACTGCCATATTGCTCCTAACCAATGTCGCTTTGGGACGTCAAATATTATAAAGAAAGTCATAATTTTTTTTTTCTTTTGCTTTCTGAAGGTTCATAGCTCGTATACAGTGCCATGCATGCGTATATGCAATGTATGCTTTCAAACTATTTCAGAGGTAAGCGGCGTAATATGAAATCACGCCTATTCTTTCTTTACAAGGGGAAAACTATGCAGTGGATTTATGCAAACACTTCAGGGGCAGCTTATGAATGATTACCGCTACTAGTGAGTTGTAGATTTAGTGCTGGCTCAATTTTGTACTACTTCGTATACCTTTGTATACCTTTAGCCTATTGGCTGCTCTTTGCAGGAAAACACCTCAAGCATTCTGTGAAGCTCTTGTGAATGTGTGCTGCTCCCACTGTGAACTGTCTGACTCTCGTCTTGCAAAGGATGTGACCACAGTTGCTTCTTCAGGCAAGGAGGTGGTTCTGATGCTTGCCCGCTGTCTTCCCTATATTGTACCCAATGTTCTTCTGGCAAAGCGTGAAGTAAGCATTATTTCTGTGGTCAGCCTAACATGTGGAGTGATGTAATTAGCAGTTTCTGTCATGTGCTTAGTGTTCAATTATTTGCAGTCACTACATATTATTCTTTATTTTTTCCTGTGCGTATAATTGTTGCGCTCTAATTTTAAAATGTACAATGTAAGATAAGCACTTAGTTTTCATAGATGTGCATTTTACTTTCAGGAGTTCATTTTAGCACAGGGCATGCTCATCATAACATTTTAAAACGATAGGTTTAAGGCTCCCATTGAGTGGGAAACCCATTGTTGTCCTGTTGGCATCCATTGTCCTCAAAAGAAACTCCTGATTGGCTGACAGGGACATGTTGTAACAAACTACATAACCCTCGTGGGAATTTCAAACACCCCACAGTGGTCGCGTGAAATGTCTCATGTGGAACGGAAGTGATTAAAACATTATATGTAATGTGAATTAAATGTTGTTGCATGTCCCAAATGATTTAACTTTGTAATGAAATTAATCTTGTTTAATAGAAATGTGAAAAATTGTAGTTTTCCTGTGGGAATCTATCTCATGGCCTTTGGGTTATGAGCCAAAGATGTTACTAAGCCACTTTGGGCATGCTTATATGGCTTGGAAACAAACGATTTATAAGTATGTTGTGTGATCTTTCACATGAAATGGTATCTTAGGATTGTATGCTAATAAGTGTGCGTGTAATTCCCCACAGGGGGCATCTGTGAAAACAAATGCTTGGTGTACTGTGTGACACCATGGTCTCCGAGCACCAACGCTTAGCTGTGCCTGGCATTGCCATTTCTGGGGAAAAGGGGATCCTTGCTGTAGAGCCGATGCTGAGTGTTTGGACCTATAAGACCCCCCAGCGAAGGCAACACACCACTTTGGCCCCCGCTTCTCGTAGACAGCACTTCTGGGCTGACCCGATCAGGGGAAACCGGCAGTCGTCTTATCCTGTCCTCCTCTCCATCTTTCTCATTCTGATCCACTTTCTCATCTCTCTTCTGTCTTTTCACTCCTTTCTGTTCTTTTCGCTCTTTCAGGTGGCTTGGTTTTGCCTCGTGCTTTTCTTTTCTTGTGCTGATGTTCACTGCTTTGCTTATGTTTTTTTTTTTTAAGCAAAAGCTTTACTAGCCCTCTTATGCGAAAATCCGGTCACCGTCGTGTGGACTCGCTGATATACCCCAAAAAGACTTCAGGTGTCCACAGAAACAATTATTATTAAAAGAAAGGCTTTCTGAGCTCATGGGGAAAATCTCGCATTGGCAAGATATTATTTAACCTAGGTAAATATGCCATACAAATACGCCATCTGGCCGACTGCACACAAGGTCCGCTAGCGTAGTTTCTTGTGAATCCACCAGGCAGTGTGACAAAAACAGGTGGTGTGGCGTAGAGGAAGCCACTTTCACTAACAAATTTCCGAGAACACTGCAGAAACTTCACTGAAGAAATGCGTAAGTCTGAGTGTTGCTGTGTTGTGCGCTAGAGTGGGATTCCGCGAGTGACAGATACTGCGCCTTTCCTGTAAACCAATTATAGAACTCCGGTGAACTTTGATGCGCTCAACGGAATGCCGGTTGTGTTCAATAAGGGGTGCGCTGTACCGTGTGCAGCAGCAACGCTCAGGCTTTCACTTTTCTGCACTGTAGATTCTGCAGTGCTCTGGCAACTTTTTTTGGTTTTTCATGTGTTGCCCTGACCTGATTAGGATCCCTGGAGGTATCGTTCACTTTCTAGATTCTTGTTTTCTTCGTATCTTCCATTCTTGTGCTCTTATTGCTGTTCTTTTTTGCTTAATAAATCATGCAGGGAGTGCCTGTGTCGTGTTGCCGCCTTCTTCGCTGCCGTCTTGTCTTTTTTATGTTCTCATCTTTCATGAATTATTTGGAGCACTGAAACCATGTGTTGTGTGCAGCCATGAAGCATAGGTATACTAGGCACTTACCTGGGCAACCTAACTGCGCATTAATCAGGTTCAGCCTGTGCTACCAGGCAGCAGCAGAATTGAACTTTCTTTTATGGTTTTCATATTTTGAAAACTTGTAGATGAAGTGTAGAACTTTGTAATTGCTACACTGATTTCTTTGCCAAGTATGAGCTTGAAGCACGTGCTGAATTTGTTGCTATGACTCTCATAGTTAAATCTGTGCCAAGAAAATTGCTGTCTAATGCAGAAGTTACTTGCTTCCATACTTAGACTGTTTTCTGCATATTGCAGGAGCTAGTTCCCTTGCTTTTGGCAACAATCAACCTGCACCCAGATGCAACAGAACGGGATGCACTGTTGAACCTCTTATTTAATCTCACAAAGCGTCCTGACGATGCACAGCGCAGAATCATATTAGCTGGGCTCGTTTCAGTGGCTCAGTGCTTGGGCCATGAACGAGTTGAAGCTGAGCTTCTGCCGCAGTGCTGGGAGCAGGTGAGTGCCACCTTGTGCCTCCTCTCTCAGGGTGGCTTGATGTGTATAATTGTATTATTCTAATCACGGTTTGTGCCCACTTTAATAGCCTCAGTGTAGGTTGATTGCCTTCCATGGATGCTAAGTAAGCTGCAGGTTTCACTGAAAACAGAGCTTTTGTAATGAGAAAATAGTGCAACAGCAAGTACTCGTGAAAATCTTCACCATGAGAGATGAGAATTTTTAGTTGTGCGTGTTTATTGTTTCTCAGGAGCTTTATAAATTGACACTTTCTGACTGTAGTGGAAATGGTAGAATGCAGGATGCAAAAAAAATGCATCAAAGCGATGAAAATAGAAGGCTCAGTGATGTTATTAGTGGTATACCATTGGTGGTGCACTGTTTCCTAACTTCATTAGTTTGAATGCAGTGATGCAGAATAAGAGTTTTTTTAAAGTCTCTCAGCTTATATTAGAGCCCGCACTGAACAACCAGGAAATTGCAAGAGGTCCAGTTATTTGATTGTGCTAATGTAATGAAATTGTGTGAATAATTGCCTATGAGGCCAGTGTATTGTGTCATTTCACATGAAATGTGTACTTTGTGTTCGACCGTCTTTGATTTCTTGAGAAAAGTTGTGGCATAATGGTGTTACTGCAGTATACACGCAGGCAGCCAATGTTTTGGAGAAAATATTTTTTTATGCCAGAGTGACCATTTTGAGTTCACAAATGACTCCAAAAGTCTAGTCTAAGAAAAACTTTGTAAAAATATTCTTCCCTCATGACCATGAATTCGTTTACATTAATAAGAGATGTGCTTTCATGTTCAATGTATTACAATGAATGATTTATTTTTTTCTGAACATGAAATACCAAAAGTACAAAATAAAGTGACTGATGTTTTTGTCAAGTATTATGTTCTCTTAGTAGTCAGTCATTCTGATTATTTCGTCACATTCTGCAGAAGGCAGAGATGCCCATGAAATTATTTGCAGTGCAAGAAAAAAAATTTATAAGAAAATGTTCTATGCAACAGCACCTAGTGGTATGATATAGCACATGCTGCTCATTGCTTCTAGAACTACTGCTGGCTGTCAGTGAAGTTTGCTGAATGCCTGTTGTTTTCTTGATTACAGTTTCATTTATTTCATTCTTGTGTGCTGTTCTAAAGCATTGCATAAGGAGGGGCTGTAGTCAGTATAAATCTGCTCATAATATAGGCAGGCAAAGTGAACACAAAAACTACAGGCTGTAAAACTGAAGGAAATACAGTCAAAACTCGATTTAACGAAACCCGATTTAACGAAAATCTCGATTTAACGAAGGTATCCTAATTCCCCCTCAGACACCCATAGGGTTCAATGCTTTGACTAACCCGAAATAACGAAACCGATTCCGTGATTTGTCCCGATTTAACGAACCTTTTTTCGAGAAATAAAGGTGAAAAAGTGTTAATTTTTGGTCTATTTTGTAGACAGCACCCCAAAATTAGAATTTTAGTAAGAATTGTTGTTGTTTCTTTTCATACGCGCTAGCGGCGCCGGTCGTGGTGTTGGCGCTACCCACTCGAAAGTAGCGCGGGGGGTCATGACGATGACCATACGGACCCCCAAAGATTGCGCTAGTTGTATGATTACCAACTTTGGCGCCAATTTGTCATTAGCTGTGTGGCTTGCCGTCCCGTCGGCGGTATTTAGGGAAGATTGTTGCGCCGCTAGCCGAACCGTCCTTTGGGTCGGTGCTACCGGCGTGAATTCGTCACGCGCGAGTGCGGCGAAAAGTGAAAATGGTACGTGCTAACCGTTACGACCGCGATAAGCTGGTACGGTTTATGCGGATGCAAAATGCATTATGTTCAATGGGTGCTCAGTCGGGGACTTGACTTTACTACTTTTAAAACGAAAGTACTGTTTAAGCGGGTACGTTTTAACGAGGTTTTACTGTAATCGAATGTACTGAATTATGTGCCCAAGAAATGCCTCATTCAATTTAACGAAGTTCTCGATTTAACGAAATAATTCACGGCTCCCCTCAACTTCGTTAAATCGAGTTTTAACTGTACAGTTAAATCTGATTGTAACGAAATTGTAAAATGTTACAATTTTGTCATTGCATCCAGGTTTTCATTATAGGCAGTTTTCATGTGAAGACTAAAAAGGACAATGCATAATGAAAACCAGATTAAGAATTGATTGTAAGGGAAACTACCTTAAAATTATTTACACTAAATCAGAATTATTCGAAGTTATAGAAGCAATGAAATGTTCAGTGATGCACAACAGCAGCAGCAGCCTCTACTTCCGTCGCGGCTCGCACAACGTATCTGTAAGGGAGCGGAGAATGGGGGCAAAGAAGGAATCGGTCGGGGAGAGTGCGCATGTTCGCCTAGCCACCGAGCGAGGAGGTGCCTGTGTCTTTGTGCATGTTCCTGCTTGCTCACCACCATTGCCCAGGAAATTTCCTCGCATCACCGGTGGTCTCCGCTGTTCCCACTACTGATGCGTGTGAGCTCGTGAGCAACTGCGCAGCAGTGATAGATGCACACTGCTTGTCCCTTGTCTTTATTCTTGTTTTGTTGTTTTTCGCTGCTGTTGAGCACGAGTCGACGTTTACTGCCACGACTTGTTCATTACATGGAGTTTTCAGAGGCACACACTTCAATGGGGGCAGCACTGGGAAATTGAAAAACTCATAATATCGAGGAATTCGCTACGTGAAGGTTCGTTATATAAAGGCTCAACTGTAAATGGATAAAAGCTGTCAAAGGATTACAAGAACTAGGTGAAAATACAGGAAGGAAGCATGTGCGGTACTATAGTAGAAAGTCTAAAGTCAATGAATTATTCCACAAAATATTCACGATATATGAGAATGTCTTGCACAGAAGAATATGGGTCTTGCACAAAATAATTTTCACTCATTACTTGAAACTGTGCCTCTTGGTCGGAGTTCTGGAAATTTGTCGCCTTGAGAAAGAACTGCTTGTTGTTTAATGTTTGACGCACTCTATGGGGTGGCTGTGTTTAAGGCAGCTGAAGGTTCTTATCAGTGCATTTATATACATGGTGTCCTCAGCACTGAAAGTTAAACAGTGTTACCACTTATGAGGAGCAGCAGTGTGGATTTCATTTATTTCTTATTTCCATTATAAGTCATTGCGTGCTCATGCAGTGATGACCATTTACCATGGTTTTACACTGTCCAAATAATACTGACATTGAAATTGTCACCAGATAAACCACAAGTACTTGGAAAGAAGACTCTTGGTGGCAGAGTCTTGTGGCTATTTGGCATCACAAGTTGCTGTGAGTATGAGCACAATTTCTCTAATTATTTTCTATACCTCCATTATTACAGAGTTCCTTACTGTACAGCTCCACATTTGCTGCTATTGCCACTGCCAAGTTGTACTGTAGTGCAAGTCAGCCCAATAGATGGTTTCTTTGGGAAGTCATTAGTTGTCTTCCTGAGTACAGTACTGCCATCATGACTACATGACAGAATGTTTTTCTCATATCCTGTGAAAGTTATTTCTGAAGTTTATCCAGAATAGAGGTTTTTGAAGTGAAAAAGTTGCATAAAAGAAGGAGTGTGCGAATATTGGGAATTTCGATTATGAATTGAATATGTTTGTTATTTGATTCGTATTTTACAGACTGACGTTCTAAATTTTCAAATATTAAAAAAATTCAGAATACACTGAAAATTTTCAAATCTATTGCAGCGTCCCTGCACTGCACGCTTCACCAAAATTTTCTCCATATTCGTATCCGATTCATATTCGAAATTTCAATATTCACACACCCTAGTTTTTTGCCCAATATTGCACCAAACAGATAACAAATAGGAATGAAATGAACAAGATTGTGAAAGCACCTGCAGGGGTGGGACAGTTATGCCAATTGTGCCATTTTGATACAAATGAAATTTTCTGCGCCATGCTGTGCAAAAGCATTATATTGTTCTAAATTGCACCAGCCTACGCCTAAAAGGACAGGCACATATGATTTTTCTCTGATTGTCATTGGCTTTCAGGGGTGTCCAAGCATTCGAATTAGTTAACGATAGCGATTGTTATTCCATTTGCATCGCTTGTATGCATTCGACCAGTGTAAGTAATTGGAAATTTTGGGATTTTTGTGTCCTTGCGGCCAGCAATCGCAGATTCCAAGCGGCGTTCACTTTTTGAAGCATTTCCCAAGGGCCACATCAGTTGCTCTTTTGTGGAATCGACGTGTGGTAATGCTAGTTAGTGAGGAAGCAATTCTCTGACAGCAGTGAGAATCAGCATTTGTTAGTATTAGGATGACCGAACATTCAATATATTTTGCAACAAGCTTGGCGCGGGTATTGGGAAGATGAAAGCAACTAAATTTCGTTAATTTGACTCTCATAATTTGTATAATTTGCTCCTTCTTTTTGTTCCTTCGTTTAACATTTTCCTGCCCACGCCTATTCCCATAAATAGCCTGCTATCGAGGTTTTCACAATTCGAATTTTCCCGCTTTGTAAGCGCTCCTTGATAAGTGGCGTCATCTAGTGGGAAATACAGGAACCCTTTATATCTGGTTTTGCTTTTGGTTTTATTTTTTTCGCTGGCCACACCCGTTCAGATGGTCTCCAGAATCAGGTGATCGGCGCTCCTTGTTTAATCATAGCTTTGACGTCTTGCGCTGCTGCTGCACTACCTCAGTATAGTCGACATCGACTACTGTTTCCTTTCCTAACTTGGCAAATACTGTACACAGAAAGCTAGAATTTGCTGCAATGTTGCATTGGTCCTTGCTGTGAAAAACGTATACATGAAAAAGTTTTGTTTTATTTATGTCAAGATGCTTTAGTGGTTTTTTTTTTTCAACTACAATTTTTTATAGCTTTTTTTTCATCACTTATTCTATAAATATGTTGGTTGTCAGTAATACCATTGTAAAGAATTCCTCTTCTGCAATTTGATACTAGATACTCTTCTACCAAGAAAGTTTTGTTAAAGAAAAAAAGTATTAATGACACCACCCAAAAACCACCACTTTTCCCGCGGGCAGGAAAGTGTTAACTTCACGAGAATTTTAGGCACTGATCGGGCGTGTGCGCCTTAATCAGTCGTGCCTTTTTGGATACTACTTTTCATTTTTCTCAGGTCTTTTATTTTGGAATGGTGTGAGGCCATCCTAACACCTATGCATATTTTCGTCTCTTTTATTAGCAATCTTCCTGCGCGCTTCAAGTATGCTGACCCGTCGCATTTTGATTTGGTTTGCTTTTATGAGGTTTAAAGGGACACTGAAGAAAAATGTGAAGCTTATTTGTATTGATAGAATACCAGCTCTTTATTACAAAAGCACCCCTCTTAATGAAAGCAAACTCTTGTAATATAGAAACGAGTGAGGGCAAGAATACAGGTATCGCTGCTACAGCTCATTCTTGTAAGTACAAGTGACGTGACCAGCAAAGGATCCAGGAGGCTGTGTAATGTGCATTATGGTTGCATGGCTGAAACCTGAATTTTTAAGGAAGTTTTGCTTCCAGACTAGATATGCACTTGTATCATGCAAAGACGGGAAAAAGAGAGCCTAAGGGAAAGAAGCGCTTGTTCGGTGGCACCGGCGGGGTCTTTCAATTTCAGCTCTTCACAGTCGCAGCTATGCACTTTGCATGCCCACATTGTTTCGTTTTTGATGTGCCTCAATTTAAAAGCGCAGAGCAGCAGATGAAATCCAAGTTCTCAAATGACGCTCATGCCTTGGCAAGCGCTTCCCTGTTGCAAAGTCTTGTTCGAAATTTACACGGATTACGTATATTGGCTTATTGTGCAAGTTAAATTTGCACGAAATCAGATGGAGCCATCATACAGGCTGAGTCTATTACTCACCGGCCCTGGTTGCTTGGAGAGAAAGGAAGGCTGGAAAAAGAATTATAAGGCTTGAAATAATGTGGATATTTAGTACAGCAGTAGAAAATAAAAAGAAATATTATCACTGAGGAAGGTTAGCTCAGATGGTTCTTAGTAAGGAATACAACAGCAAAGGATAAGGAAGAAATTATGCAAAACAGGCCCTGTGTTCCCCTTTTTTTTCTTCCTTGTCTTTGTGATGTCGGCGGGCATACCCGTATCATTATAGAAGAACGGCTGATTGGGCGAGTTGGTGAACCATGATGGACAGTAATATAATATAATATAAGTGCGCAACAAAGACGAGACAAAGAGGAGAAGTGGACAACGACGGTATCATTGCTTGCTGCTGACACTGTCGCCTTGTTGGTGCTTGGACATCCTTGATATCCTGCCAGTCGAGCCGCCTCAGCTTTAAAAAGCATTGCACGCTTTGCTGGGGCTGTTGTTTTTGAAGCACAGGCCTACGTTTGCCTCAAGAACTTTGTTGTCGAGCTTGGGAAGGGGATCTGTGCTGTGCAAACAAAACAGTGGGTCCGGCCAGCGGTACCTTTAATTTTGGCTTCTGCTAGAGCGCACCTGCCGACATGTGCTAGCATTCACTAAGCCCGCATCATCTCATGGTTGGCATCATTTTACCCATCTTCGTAGGTGGGTAAAACAGTTTGAATCACAGCGGCGAGAAAAAAAAAATTGAATGAATTGAAATGTCTTCACAATAAATGCATTTTTTTCTGCCCTGGCAAGCAACAACAAAGTTACAAAATGCCTTACCATTGGATTTTGCTAACACAACAATTGTGATAGAGCTGTCGTTGATATCTCTTTAGCGTCTCAAAGAGACTTGGGCTATGAGGGATGCCGTAGTTAAGGGCTCCGGGAATTTTGAGTGTTTGGGGTTCTTGAACGTGCACTGAGATCACACAGCACATAGTGTATTGACGATGCGTCATTGCAAGTGCGTAACTTCATTGTCTATGCAGCGAGCATCCTCAAAACGTGTTGGGGTAATTTGCTCAGAGGCACCACTCCTATTGTGTCGCACAGTGAAAAGGGCCGTTTAGGCACTGACAGTTCTTGTCGACATTCCCAATAGTGTGCAAAAGCAAAGCACTTGTTGAAATTGCAAAACATCATTGTTGTCGCATAGTTTTCATCTGAAATGTATAGACAGTTCATTGTATAAAACTACTGTGATGCAAACAGCTCTTCGCAGTTTTTTGACGTTCGTTAATTTGAATGTTTCTTGGTTCCTTGAAGGTGAAATGAAGGTCCTTTGAAGGTGCTGCGTATGTTTGGCTGTGCTGAACAAATTTTGATGTACGTGCTGTCCGATTCGATATCGATATTCTATTTGATATTCAATTCGAGAGTTACTGTTGGCGTTCGCACACCCCTATTTGAAAGGCATCTTTTTATTTTCAGGGAGATAGCTACACAGAAGGAAGCGTGATGCAACCCATAGATATATATTTTTCAGTGGCAGCACATAACCTTTTGGTATAAATATTTGCTGACTGGCTAACCTAGCTGTACTGCCAAGTTAGCCATGCCAAAATAGAAAGCATGCACATCTCATTGGGGATTGTTTCTCTGAGCTTATAATGGCATCGCTGGTTCCGGGGCAGTGTTGCTGCTGGCAAGCCATTTGTGCTGAAATGCTAGTATCGGCCAAAGTAGAAAACTACACCTACGCTATGCTGCTGCCGGAGCAGGAAGTGGCAGATAGCTAACGAATGCTGGGCGATCTGTCACGGGGTTCTTTGTGCTGCCCAGCCAGTCGAGCAAGCGCCAGTCGAGCAAGCGCCAGTCTAGATCGCATTGGTCAAGCCTGTGAACGAGACCAAATGTGGCTTTATAATTGTAGTTTCCATTCTTGTCGTGAGGTTAGAGGTTTTAGCATACGTGTGACAGTTGGGCATTTAATCAAGAACAAATTGCCAAAAGCAAGGAAATGAACGGATGCTTACAAAAGTGAACTAAACAGCAGAAAAAAAAAAGCAGAAAGGCTCCATGCACAAATATAACATAGCCTGATGGTGACAATTATGAGAACTGACTTTTACAAATGTTTGAAAATTCGTGAAATAGAGAAGGCCAAAAAAATAAAGTATAGGTATTGCCACCAGCTGCTGTTTTATGTTTTGATGAGGAAAATCAGAACATCAACACTTCTTAATCTCGGATTTGTAAGGCTAGACCGTGTCGCCATTAATTTCTGCCAGTTACCATGGAGCTCATACTAGTCTCAATATCCTCATCAGCATCGTGAGTTTGAACTAAGTGTTGAGAAAAAATATTCTGTTTCGAACTAGAAATTTCTTAGGAACAAATTTTCTGTTTTTACTTTAATGAATGTCAACAAAGATGCAGGAAGCAGAACAATTCATTTTGCTTAGGACAAAAATTAAATGGAGTTCTCCTTTTGTTCTTTTAAGTTTGGGTTGTCTTGTACATTTTGATCACAAGGGAATGAGATAAGAAGAGGAATTTTCTTCTCCTTTTTGCAGTCTGAGATTCGGGGTTCCCTACTTCTCTCCATGCTGCAACAAATGCTGAAGGAAGAGAAAGAAGACATGGTTCGTGAATGTGCAGCTCGTAGCTTGGCAGTGCTCCTTGTTTATGTGGATGACCAAGACAAGTTTTCTCAGGTGATACAATACTGGGAGTTGATGGGGCGCAAGCCAGTTGCTTCAACAAAAATTAGACCTATGTTATGTTGTGATTCAGTTGCATCAGTCATTCCTTCTAGCGCTGGTGCAGTTAAAACTCTATTTAATGAAGTTAAGGGGTCTAATGAAATATTTCACTAAATTGAGAACTTTGTTAAATTAATTAAAGCATTTCTCGCTCACTTAATTTGATGCGCTCAATTATATTGTGTCGCGGCATCACGTCGACAAAGCTTAATTGCACAGATAATGAAATTGCGGCCTGCGGAAACTACCGACACCAATAGCGCATATGAAAAGAAAACAAAAATTACCTCAACTTGAAGAGCCTCACGGGATTACAAATTTATCTACCAGCAAATAAATCGGTTATCTTTGCTTGCGTATGCTTTGTCAGTGACCACACGGATTCTTCTTAAGTTCGAAGATGTTTGCCCAACATGTCTTTCATCCCCTTATGTGTTCCATCAAACTGCCGCAGCAGGTAAAGGGCATTCACCACTTCACCCGCCATCTGGTCAATTCAAAATTAAAAGCCTCATTTTGCATGGTGTTGTTGGCAAAACCAAATGAAGGCACTCTACGATGTTACTGTTGGCTTGCAGTCAATAAACTTTTGGGTGTTATTTGCAAAACAGACCAAAAGTTAACACCTCTTCAAATTTGTTTTTTGAAAAAATTTCATTAAGTTGGGAGAAATCACGAAATCGATTTCGTTATTACGGGTTACACAAAGCAATTGACCCTATGGGCACCTGAAGGGCAATGGGGATATCTTCGTTAAATCGTCCTTTGGTAAATCAAGTTCTACTGTACTAACTTACAAATATTTCTAAATTAATTGCTGCTTGATCTAAGTCATTCTTATGTATGTCAGTGGCCTATTTTTTTTAACAGAATCAACGTAAATGGGTTAGTAAATATTAAGGAAATTCAATACAGTGAAACCCACTTATAACAATATTGAAGTGCCTATGAAATATCATTGTTATAACTGGGTTATGCCAAAAAAATGAAAGAAATGATAAAGCTTAGAGAATTTATTGACATGAAAGTAATTTACAATGTTGATTTCTTTGCAGAAGTCTTTGAGTCGTTCACATCTTGTGGGGTGTCTAATTCTGTGCGTGCTCAGAAGGGAAACATTTAGCAAAAATAGAGTCCTGAAGGGACTCTTACCATTCTTACGCTGTCGTTCGCGCAGGCTCCTGATCATCATCTCTATGCATCGTCAGTGTGCAAGAATTCTTCCAGTCTTGACACCGTTATCGTTGCATAGTTGGGAGCTTCACGAACCTTTGTGTCACTGGCATTCTGAATGAGGCCCGCTTTCCAGAAGAAATATTTGGCGTGAACTTTGATGGGCTTGCAGGATTGAGGAAACCAAGACAGCGGAAAGGAAAACGTTCGCATCGTAATATATTTGGTTCGGCTGGTGTGGCTGCTACATTTTTGTGTTTTTGTCTCTCTTACAGTTGATTCTTGGTTACCACATTTAATTGTTATAACAGGTAACTTACTAGACAGCATTATTGTAACCAGTTTATTTGAGCATAGAAAACATCAAAAAAGCTGATGGTGCCAGTTAATTCATTGTTATATCCGATATACAGTCGAACCCGGATATATCGAACTCGAAGGGGATCACGAAATAGTTTGATATATCGATAATTCGTTATACAGAAATCGGCTTGGGACAGCACTTACGATGCGAAAAAACGATATTGTATTTGTTGCGTAATCGACTCACTCGCATAATGAACCCACCCTCCTTTTTTGCACTTGAGAATTTGAAAAAAAACAAAAACGTTAAGGCTAGCTCGCTCACATGCAAGCGATTAAGCGATCTCAGCGACGAGCGGCAGCAAAAAATTTCCAACTTGTTGGAACTGCGTCCCTCTGCTGTTCAAGCCAACACGGCAGCTCAAAACAAGTTTTCTGTGTTGCCGTGGCAGAAATTGCCAGCGTTTTCGCTTGCATGTCGCACTCCGTTTCGGTCGTCTCAACCACAGCTCATTTCTTGGCAGCGTGCCAAGATGCTACGCAGCGATAACGTCGCGCGTGAACTTGGCAGACTGCCCGTGATGGTTTGATTGCACAAGCCTGGTTCAATTTATCACGCCGCGCTTGGGGCGGGCGTACACAAAATCATTGGAGAGTGTGATACAGTAGCTGCAAATGATGTTTGAAGCGAAAAATGCTAAAAGCCGGTGTCATGATCGCAGCTGACCGCGTGCTTTCGTTGATTCATACATGCAAGAATAAACAACTCCTGCAAGAAAAAAAAAATGCCGCTTCATAACGCTGTATCTTACGCTACGCCGTGCGTACAGCACAGCGATAAAAATAGACTACTCTCACAAAATAAAAAAAAAAAAAAAATCTGCCAGTTCTTAACTTTCGCAGGCGCCATAGCCACGTCAGCCGCCGCGCGCAGAGGGTTCGCAACCCACGCTAGCAAAAGCGTCCGACGTTCTGTGTGAAAACAGGCTGAGCAGGCTTGGCGCATGCGTAGCGCATGCTGAAGGAGATAGATAGCTCGACAAAAGGATGGGCACACCCACGCACATGGCTTGCAAATGTCATGTGTTGGCGCACGGGAAACGATAACTGCAGATGCGAGCGCCTTTGGAGAATGGACGCGGTGCTGCCCAGACCAGCCGTCGCCGAACTGTCCCCTCTCATTCCTTCCGCGCGTGGCTTGAAAACATCATGCGGCAAACGGCCGAGGGTGATGCGATCGTCTTTGAGAAAGGCACACTTTCCAGTGCGTGGTGCGGAGTTCGATATATCGAACGACCGGTGAAATTGAGTTCAATATATGACGCGGCTTTCCTATACTTTTACATGGGATTTTCAAGGGGATATTTCGTGAGTTCGATATAACCAAAATTTGATATAACCGGGTTCGACTATTGTTCTAAGCAGTATTGTTATAAGTGGGCTTGACTGCATAGCAGAGTTCTTCAATACTTGTGGCGTACGTTTTTTTTTTTTATTCCAAAGATATTGAGGGACTGTTCAGTAATTTCAGAGCACTTTTCTGCTGTGGTAGCTAACCGATGCTTCAGACTTGCGCAGTATCTTGGACTTTGTTTGGGAACCGTCACACACCTTATAGGAACATACATATTCGCAACCAATATTTTGGACTCTGCAAGGTCCAAGAGTTTGATTTTTCAGATTGAAATAGACGCCAGCAATACTCTAGAGGTCCTGTTTCAACCAAAAGCTAGTTTTTTCAGTGTTTATAGACGTGAGTGGCCATTACTGTCGCAACCAAATGGTTCTTTGGGCCATAAAAGGCACCGATTTAGAGTTAAATGGAGTCATTTGGACGTACTAGTTTGGCTATTTCTTTATTGCCATTTGAGGCAGTGGCAGTAATGGTGTGCTCATTGTCTTGAGATGGCGTACAAACAGTGTGCAATTGCATTGGAAGTGGAAGACGTGCAGTGCAACGTCTGCTGCAGCTTCGACAACTCGACCTCCTGGGGGACAGGAAGGTGGAAGGGGAGAGGGAGGGGAGAGGGAGGGGAGGTGCAGGTTTGTGATTTTAAAACTGATTTTTTGCAGGACATGATTTTTTTGACATTCAGAAATTTTTTGGAGTGTTCGATTATTTGTTTCAATGCTCGGGCCCTGCTGAGTCTGAAAAATCGGTCGAAGACTTACTGGCTTTCTGGTTGTCTGCCTGAATACCTTATATAGCTTAAGTAGGAGGCTGATTGGGAGGGAATCCTTGAAGGAAGAATGAAATGGGACCCTAAAGGGCTCTTTAATAAGCAGTTCTTTTTTTTTTTTTGCAGAGCTACACATAATTTCTTTATGTGAAATGGGGCTTTGCCTTGCTTTCTTGTTGGCAGTCATTCTATCATGAATGCAGCTACCAACATTTTTTAAATACACTTATAGCTTAAGCTCAAGTGACTAGAAAAGTTCTCTACATGCATTGGCACCACTGATTAAGAAAATGATAAAGAAATGCAGGCAGCATAGCATCCTTTTAAAGCTGCTTTGCGATTGACATAGTATTATGCAGTCATCTCCAAAAGCTGTGCAGTTGCCAGTCTCAGTGCACTTTTAGTAAACAGTGTAGCTGTGCTAATTGCCATTCTTAGAGTATGAGTTGAGATTCTCCAACCTATTCTTGTTTTTGAATTATGTGCTTGCTTAGGCTTGTTAATATTTTTTACTACATGTTGACTGTCATTCTATCTAAAGGCATGCACTCGGTGCTTTGGGTCATCTTTTGCATTCCCTCTCCTTCGTTTCTTTCTTTTTATTTCTTCTGTTACATGCTTGCCTTAATTGTATGCTTTGATGAATGGCGTTATAGGGTGGATATTATGTCTGCAGTTATTCACTTTGTAAAAGGGTAAAAGTTAAAGGAATGACTATCTTTATTATTCCTTCCTGAAAAAAAAAAAAAAAATTGTGTTGATATTAGATTGTATTTTATTAGGAGCAGGCATGCATTCTGCAAGGTAGTGTGCATTGTATTGCAAAGTGATAGCTCAAGTTTGTGCAGGTCATAGCAAAAAGAGAAGTACATAAAGCTGTGGCGTTGACTTTAATAGCGACAATGGTGTTGCAGGCAGTTGACCTGGCATTGCTGGTAGTAGCTGATGCACGTGCAAGTATGGCTGAGGTGGCACAGACTGTCTTGCTTCCTTCTGTTGCTGCATGGGCATTGGAAATAGGCCGCCTTGAGGACACCCTGCTTTCCACACTGATGAAACTGCTGGAAGATCACACAAGGGTGAGCCCATGAGAATCTGTCCTGGAACTTTTTTCTTTAAAAAAAAAGAAGGCACTAAAGTTAAAAATTTAGGCATTTTAAGTTGTAGGGGAACTGCTCAATATTGGCAAGCTTCCATGGAAATTAATGGTGCACAAGGTTTGTTTTACAAAATAGTGAATGCAGTTGAGCCCACTTATGATGTACTACCCCCTTACATTGAACACTTGCTTAATACTACTCACAAAGGCTGTGCGACCATCAGTGTACGAGTGGTGTCAAATATACAATGCAGAAGTGGTAGGCGACTGTCGAAAGAATATAACTTTTTTTTTTGTTTTTAGCATGATGGCTATGGTTTATTACTCAGCGTAAATCTATTCAAGGTTACATAAAATGGGTGCAATAAAATTAAAATTTTCTGCGAATGCTGCCTTTCATTTGCTTGCACGCCTGCTGCATCGGGACCATTGAGTGCGCTTGGGCCGCGCCTGCTGTATCTGATCATGTGAGCATGTGCGTACGGACAGCATGCAGAAGCAAAGCACAGTAGCGGATTGCACTATGCTGTAACCTCTTTTATTGACCCATAAATGAAACATGGGGTGCCGTGAATTTGGGATACAGTAGAGACCACTTATAACGTAACCGCTTTCAGCGCGGAAGCGATTATAACGCGGATTTTTCTGGTCGCCGGTATTCATACCATAGAATTCAATGTTTAGGCAGACCGCATAATATGCAGGTGCGCAAACCAGAATACCGGTTATAGCGCGGTTTTTGGGAGGTTGAAGGGTTTGGGAAGCTGAAGGGCGCAGTCTGCGGTGGAGAGCAGTGGCTGTTGGGCGGACGCGCGTGACGAAAGGAGAGAGGGAGAAGGCAACCCCGAGGTACCCGAAGTATACCCGATGCCCCGTAGGAAGGCAGGCGCATACACCATGGAGCATGTACGTTATGCTGGCAACGGCCAATCTGTGCGTGTGCAGCACAGACCCCCCCCCCCCCCCCCGGTTTGTTATCTTATAGTCTTTTCCGCGTCCGTGTCCATCGCGCGTCCATCGTGACTTGTGCTGTATACTTGTGCCGCCATGGCGTCGGCATCTGCAAGCGGCGTGCTTTATCGCTCGAAACCAAGGAATGTGTTATAAAGACGTTGAGAGCGGGCTGAAGAAAGCGTCGGTGGCGGCAAAGTATGCTGAGGAGCAGGGCGACGTTGTCGATGAGGCAGTCAACCCTGACGGCGTGTGGTCCGGCCTCATAGAGAGCAACTTTGTTTCTGCAACAGACACAGTTTTAAAGAACATGTCAGTGCTGACGAAAATGAGCTGGCTGTCTGTCAGGAAGCGAGTACGGACGATGCGATTGTCAAAGCGGTGCGCAGTGGCGTGGAGCTTGCGACCAAAGATGAATCGGACAATGAGGACGATGTAAACACGATGCCAGATGTGCCGTGCAAGGACACGCTCGAATGTCTGAGCAAAGTGAAAATGTACTGCGCGGGAAACAGCTTGCGCAACAAGGCGCTTCAGTGTTTAAGCTTTGTTGAGGATGAGATCGTTCGGAGTGCAGTGAAACACACCGCCAGACGAAAGTCACCGCATTTTTCCGCTGATAATGCAGTCGTGAGATAAACATTGTTCATGCTGAGTTGCAATTGTGTTGTATGTGTGTGTGTGTGAAATGTGCAATAATTTGTGTTTAAAATGTAGGTTGCCCGTTTCACATGCGTAAGTGCCTAAAAATGCAATGTTTTGGTTATACAGTGAAAGCTTGTTAATTTGAACCTCGATAATTTGAATTTTCGGATAATTCGAGCTACACTACTTGGTCTGGCCAAGCTCCATAGAGATCTGTGTATAAAAAAGTCCGTCAAACGCGAGTCGGTTCCGCTACGGATAATTCGAACTACGTGCCGCCGCGTCTGGGTGGCTTGGCGCACATCACGTGGCAAAAAAAAAAAAAAAAAAAAAAGAAAGAAAGAAAGTAAAGAAACACCTCCGTGATTCGAAGGCATAATTAGAGGCTGCACACGTCTAAAACGGGGACAGAAGATGGAACCAGGTAAAACCGTGAATGAGTGGGTAAAACTTAAATGGCGCCATAACCGGCGCGGCGGCCGGCAGCATTGAAGGGAGGGGACGGCGGCCCAATGCATGGCCGCGCAGCGGCGGCTGCCTGTTCTCTTCTGCGCAACATCCCTAGCTCGCAACTAAAAACTCGTTAATTCCAACCCTGTTAATTTGGAAATAGGGATACTGTCGGCGCAGTCCCAGCCAACGCCCATAAAAGGCTATGATCTGGGACCGGCACTATGGGTTAAACATTTTTTTTTTGCAATAGCCATCCATCCTTCCACTCATCAGTCGTCAACGGAAGCACGCGAGTCAGCCGCGATCATGACGCCGGCTTTTAGCACCCACCGTGCGTTCCGATGATTGGAATGATAGTAGAAGGCGCCCGCCCCAGTCGCTCATAGCATGATAAAGCGAACATACTGAAAAGAAGGCTTGCACAACCGGACAAGCGCTGGCACTTCGCCAAGTTCGCGAGGGACGCGCTAACGACTGACGCCTTTATTTGTTTATTTTTTTTTTCAGATTCGTAGACACAAATCGGGGCTGGGTGGGTTCATTATGCGAGCAAGTTCGTTAAGTTCGTTACGCTACTAGATACGGTACATTTCAGTTCAGTTCAGTCTTTCAGTCGTGTCCGACTCTTCGTGACCCTATGGACCATGTCACGCCACGCTTTTCGGTCTCTCACTATCTTCCTAACATCACATAACTTCATCTGCAGTGCCTCGAGGATGCCATCTAACCATCGCGTTCGCTGCCTACCCCTTCTCCGGCGACCCTCAACCTTTCCCAACATCAAATCTTTCTCCAGCGACTTATCTCTTCTCATCAGATGACCAAAGTAGCTGAGCTTTAACTTCATGGATCACTGCCTTGTCGTGGCGGAGGGGCTTGCGAAACTCTATGAAGTCGTGAGCTCTGCTGTGTAGGGCCACCCAAGATAGACAGGTCACGGCAGAGAGTTCTGACAAAATGTGATTCACTGGAGAAGGTAATGGCAACCCACTCCAGTATTTCCTGCCAAGAAAACCCTATGACGGTACATTTACCGTAACACAAATGGTTCTAGTCGGTTTTTTCGAAACCATTCGATAATTCGAACATCGGATAATTCGAACCTTTTCCCCGGTCCTGTAAAGTTCAAATTAACGAGCTTTTACTGTAACACGGTACCGCTTACAGCGCAGATTTTCGCAACTCCCGTGACTTATGTTATAAGCGGTCTACACTGTATTTTGTTTTCAAGTTCACGGATTTTTGTACCTGTTTGATTATTTGGACAATTTCCCACTTCCCAAATCGGTCAGTAACTGTAATCCCCAAGTGTATGTATTGAGTCTTTGTTCATGATCTTCATATAGCATGCACCTCCTCGAGCTTTTCAACGCATGAAGGGCAGATAAAACTGACATGAAATAAACTAGTGATTTGGGCTGACAGAAATAGGTTTTAAGATTTCTCCTAAAAAAATGGTTGTTGTTGTTTTCTCACTGAAGAGAGGCTTACAGATTTGCTCCATGCTGCACCTAAATCAAGCCTTGCTAGCAGTAAAACAGGAGCATAAATTTTTGGGCGTAACATTTTGCAGAAAGCTTACGTTCCTACTTAACATAAACGCCCTCAAAAAGAAAATCTCTAAGTCTCTCAACATACTTAAAATGCTTTCTTAGAAGCATTGGGGGTCTGTTAGGACATGCCTGCTGCACAATTATCGCTCTTTGATAGGCTCCATCTTGGGCTATGGATGTGTAATGTATGAATCAGGAAGCCTGTCATAACTGAAAGGACTAGACCCTGTGTGTGTAATTCAGGTCTACGCTTTTTTTATCATCCAAGGATTCCTTGCACTCAAGGGAAGGCACAGTCGCACAAACTTTTATACTGATAGTTTGAAACAGCTGATTACATTGGAACTGCGGCGGTACAAGGAAGGTTCGGAGGAAAAATGATTTCCACAGTGCGCATCCAGCTTTATTGCTGAATGTTGTGCCATCTGTGTCATTGTAGAGAAAATAGTAATTGAGACCATTACAAATACTGTTATTTACACAGACTGTCTTAGTCTACAGACATCTTTATACCCGAGAAAATTTAGTCGCACCACTACTTGGAGACATTACACTCAACATAGCAACAGCCGTTGCCCAGGGAATAAGCATCAAATTCTGCTGGGTCTCTAGCCATGTTGTAATTAAAGGCAATGAGAGAGCAGATGTGTGTGCTGCTCAAGCTTGAAACAAGGAAACCAAGAAAGTTTCTTTCCCCAATTTTATTATGTCAGCTTTCCGCCGCGTATTATATACAGATCCGAAAAAATTTCTGCCGAAATTCACAGTTTCAGCCTCATTAATAATAAATGCTATCAGCATCAGGCTTCCATCGAAAAGAGGAGTTATCTAGCGATGGTGTACTGATTGTTTCGATGGCTTTGGTTTCGATCGTCACGACCATGCTGACCCGTGATCGTCACGACCACGGTGGCCACAATGCACACGTGAACAGAAGCATGCTGAGCAGACTTCATGTGGTCTCGCACCTCTCACGGACCTCTCTAGCCATTCTGGCCATGCCCTACAGCTGAAATAGTACTCCCATGAAGCACGTCGGTTGTGCTTTCGAGAAATGCGGGAAACCGAACGCGTGAGATACCAAAAAAGATCTTTTACAGAAACATGTCTCTAGCAAAGGACTCAAGACAGACGATACATATACCGGATGGCAACGATCGCAAAAACCCCGGAACTAAGAACACTTTCCTGGGCGTATACGTCACGTGCCTGTGCGCGGTGCTAGACGCAAACAGGCGTGAGCACGGCGCGTGATTGCCAATGGCTCGGGCTTTGTCGTCCCGCGACCAAGCTGAAAGCTGCTACTGGTTTTAGAACAGCTGGAGAACCCTGTGGCATCCGCGATTGCCGGGCGAATGTGAGTTGCTCATCTCCTTATGGTATGTGAACTTCTCCAATCAAGCTTGTCGGCATAAGAAGGATAGTGAACCAGCACTGGCACATGAATGTTCATGGTACTATTTGACGCCTGGTGCAGGGTTACTTTGGACGTGAAAGTGCGGAAAACATACGATTCATGCGACAATCACGAATTATAAGGCAAATAAATACTCTTGTTGATCTTTCCTCGCTCGCCATAGAAAAAAATTATCGAATAGTTAAACCTCTATGTAACGAACCTCTCTCCCCCACACTGATTCCTTCTCCATCCCCTTTCCCTGCTCCCTCGTAGACGCGTCACACGAGCCGCAAAGGCGGAGGTGGAGACCACCGCCGCAGTCGCGCTGCACTATCAGCGCGATCGCGAAACATCATCTTCTGTGACTTCAAATAATTCTGATTTACTTTAAACACTTTCAAGGTACTTTCCCTTACATCAATTCTTCATCGGTTTTTCGTTCTACATTGACCTTTTGGTCTTCACGCGAAAACTGCATGTAACGAAAATCTGGATGTAACGAAAAATTGCGGTCATTTTACAATTTCGTTATAACCAGGTTAACTATACACCCAATATTTTTTGCCTGGGTGGCGCAGTGGTCGGACGTTTGACTACTGTTCCCAAGGATGCGGGATCGAATTCTGCCCTCGGTGACCACTTTTCGGTGGAGGCAGAAAACTAGGTGCTCATGTGTTATGTGATGTCAGTGCACGGTAAAGAACCCCCAGATGGTCGAAATTTCCGGAGCCCTTCACTGCGGTGCTTCTTATTACCTGAGCCGCTTTGGGACATTAAACCACATTAACCAACCATAAAGCAACCAGTATTTTTGAATTCATTGCAGTATTAGAGACCTTTATTATAGCGTATGGATGCTTTCGTAGGATAAACAGCAGCAAATTGCCGGATGTTACTGTATTTACTCAAATATAACACGAGTTTTTTTAATGATTTTTGGCACTCAAAGTATACCCTCATGTTAAAATACTGCGATTCGGTTGGCTTAAAGCAGTGCAGGGGAGCAGCCATGTTGAATCCATCACCACTCCGCACGGTGTAAGAACAGAAAAGTGTATCAACGGCGCCGCTCGTTCTGTGCTCCAAACGTTGCATGATAAGTCTCGTAGTTCCGCTGCCTGCCGACAAGCAGACATGGCGGTGCTCCCGCCATTTGCGTTGTTGTCGACTGGTTGCTGTGAATGCACCGTTAAGCGTAAAGTTTGTTCAGCGCGGTCTTTTAATTCAGTCTGTATTTTTGTTTTTTACTGAAACATGACTGCATTTTGATTGTGGGTGTGTATGGTGCTGTCACCGATGCTTCGGTGCCTCGACGATGGGACGAAAGTGGTATGCACCGGGATGCATCACAGGTTACAAGTCGGGCAAAGAAAAGTAATCGCTGTTTTTGGCACCAAAGGACGAAGAAAGTTTGAAGGTTTGAAGGAATGTTATCCCACGTAAGGACCGTTTGCTCCAACCTTCAGACTTTTTATGTGAAACGCATTTAAAGCCTCTTCTCGTGTCAAAAATCATGGGAAGCTATCTACAATGGCCCTCTACTCGTAAGTGCACCGCGTTGACCGTGTCTTGCAAAAGATGCAAACGATGCAATACCAACAAAGTTTCCTGACTTCTCTGCACACCTTTCGAAAGTTGGAAAGGAAAGAAAAAGGTCTGCTGGGAGGCACGGTGCTCCGGTACCAAAGAACTGCTGCAGTCTTCACAAGCCGCTCAACGATCCTCAAGAGGATGTGCTGAATCAAGACTCGTACGTCTACGGAGGAAGGCCCACAGAAGAAATCCTCCTCAGACACGTCGCGCAGCTTCAACTACTTGTTTGAAGTGTTGCCAAACATTTTGCCTTCAAGCTCTTATCGGGGCTGCCATCCACTCGTAACAGACTAGTTGGAGTCGGAAGCCTTTCTAAAAACGTGCGTTCGAGGTCTAATTTATGTGCTGTTTTTCTTGTAAGCTATACAGGCTCTTTTGCACCCCAGTGACACTAATTTTAGTTTCTTGCACTTTGACAATAAAGCTAGTCATTTGTGCCCAATTAATTGCATGAGGTTAATTACGAGTGAAATATATATGCAGTTTTAGTATAGCATGTGGACCGATTCACGAAACAGGCCTGCCCGCGCTTTTTTGTCGTGCTTGAGACAGTTTCACACTATTTGAAGTATTTGAAATATAATTTATTTATTGTCTGTAATGAAGATTATAATAGCTATCAGATTCTGTTCAAAAGCCAGCCATAACGAAAGAATAACGATTGTTCACTGCTGTCCACACCATTGCTCAGACAAGCTGAACGTCGGGGACTAAATTCTTTCAATGTTTTTCAGTTCGACGGGTTGATAAATCACTGATGACCAATAAATATAGGCATCCACTCTTTATCGGCCTGGTGGCAAGTGAATTGTGGGAATTTTCAATGTTTCTCACACGTTAAAAAACCTGAAGGTCACGAGAACTACTGGTAAACACTGAGGAATATAAAAAAATATGCGTCTTATGTTTTGATTATTTGATCATTTTGGCTATGCTTTATACTTAAATTGTTCACGTTCCGTTTCATTCTGTACTTCCCCAATTTTTCGGCATTTATTTGCTATCGTCATTTGGCTCCAAATTTACTTCGCCATTTCCAGCTTCAAAAGCACTCGCAATCTTGTGGCGCCATCTGTCGGAGCGCTGGGAACTGTGAGGGTGTTCAACGTGCAGAGCAGGGTGTGCAACGTGCAGATCGCTCATTGACACACTTTTCTATTCTTACGCCATGCTGCTCTGGTTTGGTTTTTGCAGTTTTATGCTTTTATGTTGGCAGCATAGGTACCAGGGAAGCCAATTAGCCAAATCCCAATCTGTCCAAAGTCAAAATATTGCGCTTTTTGCTCATAACGCAGTATAGAAAACCCAAGCTGGAGTTTGCTCTGCGACACCAGCGCTCAGTTTCTGACGGAGCGGAGAGGAACCACAAAACCTACGCGCAGCCGCGGCCGTGCAGCGCACGGCTGACTGTAAAGTCTGCGCAGCCCACCCGCGCAGGAGCGTGTGCTAGGCACAGCCGCGCATGCACACGGAGCAGGAGAAGGAGAATGAGGAGAAAGGGGAACTGGCACGTACTGACGTGCACAAAGTCGGTGCTCTTCGCCAGTGAGGTTTCTAATTTTTGTTTTTTTCCGGTTCTTTGGCTATCAAAGAGACTGGTTAGAAACATGTTTTTTATTGGTATCATCACTGTGTGCCGCTTCAGGTCTTGAAAAAATATGAATGCGGGTTCGTTACTCGAAGACGAGAAGCATCGACAGGTGTGTTGAGGGACCCGACCTGGCACCTCTTGTGTTGTTAAGGTGTGGGAGAGTAAATAATAATGCGGAAGTCCCAATGTCTCTGTACATGCTGTTCAGAGAATGAAGGGTCCAGCTCTCTCGTGGAGCTGCCAACCGCACCATTGGCGTAGCCGACAAAGCCCGAGAGCTGCTAACAAGCACAGTCTTTATTCGAGCCTGGCATAAGCCTAACTGCGCTGCACGAGCCATGCCCAAGCTGCCGCTAGCTTCTACGAGCGCACAGCAGCGCCCCTCAGGCTATCCAAGACTAGCCACTGCAAGTGGCTACTGCTTACTACAACACCTCTTTGCGGCGCATTTCGTATGTGCTCCCTACAAAGTCACAAAGCATGCCACCTTACCCTTTGGTTCGTGCCAGCAGCGGCCAAGGGAAGTTCGTTGCTGCGGCACTGCCATCCGAAATCAATGACCTATCTACACTTAACGATGAGGGGTTTTTAATGACCTGGGTCTTTGAAGAGAAGCCGAGGCATGCCATTTTTGCTGCAGTTTTCTCTCTCTCCATGAGACGAACACCGAAGAAATGCGTGACGACTTTTGGTGCAGGAAGGGTTCAGTTCTCCAGGGAGACCTTTGTCTTTGTAGTTCTACATCTACTCTGTGCAATCCTTAGTTCAGTTATCTCTTTGAGCGAAAGTGCAGTTTTCAGCTTTCGAAGCAGCATCGCGTATGAGGATAGAACGATTGATATATCTGTTATTTGAGGCCAACTCGGTTCTGCGATGGCCACTGCCGCCCCGCTAGGGTCAAACAGCAGTGCGATATACGATTGGTATGAGATACTTTAACAAAAAAGGGCCGGCAACCACCCCGTTATTGTTTGCCACACAAGTGGTACGAAAAGGTGCACCATAATTTTATCATTGTACTTTTCTTTTGCCCCTTTCATGGAATGCGATGGTGACCAGAACGCAGCTGGAGGAAGAGAGCAGCAACCGCGTGTGTTGCACAAGTAAATGCGCTGGAATGCAGCTGGAAACAGATGACGCGGCTGCGCCTCACGGAGGTCTTGCCGAGGTCTCCGTGGAGGTCACTGGCGCACAGAGCGGCGTAGCAACCCTCGCCCAAGTTGTCTCCCTTATATAGGCTAGAAGGTTTTTATAGGCTCAGAATCACATTGCCACCTTTACAACGCGCTTTTCACATCTCTTGCAGTGAATTTGTGCAAATAAATTAAGGGGAAATGAGGGTGCTCGTTATAATACATGAAGGAAAGAAGCCAACAGTCGGCGAGGCCAAGTGAAGCATTGGGGATTGTACTTTTTTTTTTTTTTATTATTATTACTTGGATAATCACAGAAATTAGTAATGTAAACTGTTTAGGGGAAAGATAATTAAACACAAAGTAGAAGAAAAAACATGCCGATGGTGGGAACCGAACCCACGACCTCCGAATTATTGCACTTCGCACGATGGCAACGCACCGTGCACAGTACAACACTCGCTTCAAAAGAAAGCTATTCTGATAGCAGAAGAAATAGGAAATTCTGCGACAGCTGGACAGCTGGACTTTAACTAATCTACCATACGTAGGTGGCAGGTGCAGCGGGAGGGGATTTTTAAATGTGACCCTGACTGCAAAGGCTCCCGACGACGTCACCTGGGAGGAATAGAGTAAAAAGGAAGACTTTGTTTCCGAGCTCTCGGCCTCTGAAGACAACGACGAATGAGCATTTTTGATGAGACTGCAACAGCCAAAATGTTTATTAAAGGTACTTTTTCAATTGCTTATCTCGCGTTACATTTGAGGTTTTTGTTTTTTCCCTTAAGCATTATGTAAAGTCACCCCTCGCGTTACATTCACGGTCGCGTTACATTCGAGTAAATACAGTGATTTTAGTTGACTGTGCGAAAATGGCAACACGAGCTGTAGTGATGACATCTAGACTTGTAATAAGAAAACACAGTCACGCTTTTTTTTTTCACTTGAGAAGCCAAAACAAGCCAGGTCACACCAAACACTTTAGCCAGTTTGTTTGCTCCCGTGTTGAACCTTGAGCCCGACATACACATTACAAACTACTGATTATACTTTGTGTCAAGTTTTGTATTGCTGTCATGGTGCATACCATTTGCAGTTTCTGTTCACAAAGACAAGCTTGTAAGCATTCAAGCCAAGGCAATCCATTTCATAGTGTTGATTGACATGCCAACAAAGCAACACCAGTTGTCAGGCTTAGGGACTGCTCATCCGCCGTGCAAAATAGAAAAGCAGAACATGTGAATCACTAACTGTTTGTGCAGAAGGTAGCACAAGGCGAAGTGAAAGCAGCTTGGTGTGCTATTTATAGGCATGATTGCGTCCAAAAACATAACGAAGACAAATTCACACTGAAGTGGGCAACCTGGACGCTGCCATCTTGTCAAGGCTGTTCCCCTATCGTATGGGAGCGCCGAGCAACTGCCTTCTCAAGAAATATACCTGCCGAATGCGGTGAAAACCAGCTGCCCTTGCCTTTCTCTTTTTCCACATGAGGTGGTAGCTCGCGATCCTTACGGCGCCTGCCTGCAACACGCATTTGCACATGTGCTTTCCGGACAACCGCTCCTGCTTCGACACCACACCATAGAGAAACATATATGTTTCTCTATGACCACACCACCCCAACCAACGTTATACCTCTGTCACACGAACACTTCCGATCCTCATTGAACTAGATCTGCGTTGAGGTTTTTATGAAGGATTGAAGCATCCGGTGCTACACTGCCGTGTTGAATGACCATTGAAAAGTTTTCTTCGTGACGTTAGGTGACATCGAAGGTGGCGAAGCCCACTCTGGAATGTGCTTGAAAACTCGAGCGATTGAGGAAGCGGCTTCGCGCCAAGCAGTCTCTGGCTCAATTGCACGTTTAATGACCGTTGAGAAGTTTCCTTCATGACGTTAGGTGGCATTGAGGGTGGCGAAGCCCACTCTTGAATGTGCTTGAAAACTCAAGAGCGATTGAGGGAGCAGCTTCGAGCCAAGCACTCTCGAGCTGAATTGCACTTGAAAGTTGCCGTGTGAAAACCTCGATCTGCATTGGGTTGAATGCAGATCGAGTTCAATGAGGATTGAAAGTGTTCATGTGACAGGTGTTTTACTCCCGTTGCAGAGATAGGGGCGTATATATGGTGGCATCTCTCTATGACCGTTCGCAGCTGAAGGCATGGCAGTTCCAATGGACTAGCGAGCGATGCCGCAGGCATCTTTCTAAAGGAGGCAATGGCTGGGCATGATCGTTTCGGCGTACGCTGGCTGATTGTACTCCAGAGCTCGGTCTCAACTATCATATAGCGCATGTGCACTGCGCATCACAATATTTATTGGCATGCCCTATTTCTCTGCGTGTGTTTTGTGTACGGTATACCGTATTTACTCGAATCTAACGCGCACCTTTTTTCCGATATATCGTGTCCAAAAATTGGGTGCGCGTTAGAATCGAGTACGACCCTAAATCTCCGATATCATATCGCCATCGGCATTTCAAAATGGCCGCCTGGTATGCACTTCGAGCCTACTAGCTGGTCTAGCTGTCTATGCCTAGCTGCAGTAGCGTCCTTCGTGTGCTTTGGTACATGTGCTTTGGTTAGCCTACCCGTTTTCTGCGATTGACCGACCAGTATGGACGTGCCGAAGATTCGTCGAGTTCATCATGATGCCGCATTTAAAAGGAAAGTCATCGTGTGTGCAGAGACGGACGGAAATCGGGCCGCATCACGCGCATTCGGAGTTCCGGAAACATGCATGCGGGACTGGCGCAAGCAGAAGGAAAAGATTTTCGGCAGCAAGGCTACACGAAAAGGTTTCAGTGGACCGAAGCAGGGCCGGTTCACCGAAATAGAAGAGCGGCTCGCAGAATATGTTCTAGAGCAGCGAGCGGCGCAGCGGCCAGTGACGACGGACCTGCTCAAAGTCCGGGCGATGCAGCTAGCCCTACAAACAGGGCTAACGCGGAGCGACTTTAAAGCGAGCAGGTGCTGGCTGTCAAATTTTATGAAGAGAAAAGGCTTTTCTCTTCGAAGGCGGACAGGGATATGCCAGAAGTTGCCTGAAGAGTATGAAGAAAAGCTGCACAGTTTTAAGTGGTTCGTTCTAAGTTTGCGCCGCATACGGCTACCACCTCGGCCAGATTGGAAATGCCGATCAGACACCGCTGTACTTTGACATGCCTGCCACCACAACCGTTGAAAAGAAGGGGGCGAAGCAAGTGCGCGTGTTGTCTTCCGGCCACGAAAAAACACGCGTCACCGCAATGCTTTGTTGCACCGCGGATGAACACAAGCTGCCCCCGTATCTCATATTCAGGCGCAAGACGCTCCCGAAAGGAATCGTGTTTCTGAGTGGCGTGATTGTGCGCGCCAATGAAAAAGGTTGGATGACAACGGACTTTGTCGCCGACTGGATCGATCACGTCTGGCGCAAGAGACCCGGCGGCAGTTTGGGCCTGCGTGCGATGCTTGTGCTCGACGCTTTCAAGTGCCATCTCGACCAACGCATCAAGGACAAGCTCGCTGCGTGCAACACCGACCTTGTCGTGATACCAGGTGGCATGACATCGCAGCTCCAGCCGCTCGATGTTTGCTTGAACAAGCCAGTGAAAGATAGGATTCGGGCGCTCTACACCGAATGGCTTGTGAGTGGCTGCCATGAATTCACTCTCAGCAACAGAATGAAGCGTGCCTCACTGCAAAAGTTCACTGGATGGGCGAAAGATGCGTGGTGCATGATACCGTCTGCCATGGTCATCAAGGCCTTTAAAAAATGTGGCATATCGAATGCCATGGACGGCACCGAGGATGAGATACTTTGGTCCGTCAACAGTGACAAGGAGTTGTCTGACAGCGACGACGAGTGAACCTTGTGCCGGCATAGGGACAATCTTGGCAAGATAAGCCGTTTCCTTTTGTGTGTGTGTTTTTTAGTGCACCGAGATTAAATCTTTGCTTTTCCAAACGAGACAAAGTTGTATTGCTGTATGAAAGCGTTAGGTGCGCGGTACTCTTTTTCGCGGAGAACGGGTGCGCGTTACAATCGGAGCTTTTTTTTTTTTTTTTCGGGGGTGGGGGTCACGAAAAACGGGTGCGCGTTACAATCGAGGGCGCGTTAGATTCGAGTAAATACGGTACTAAGTCTCTGTTACCACACTGTGCGCTTCGCTACAATGCTTGACCGTGTTGACTATGTGATGACCTTACTGTAAACCTTGATTATAGTCACATAGCAAGCTCTAAACACTAAGGAAAAAAAAAAACATTTTATACAGCTTTACAATGAACTGGGAGTGCAAATTTTGTCTAATACAAATTGAATGCGAACACGGGACAAAAATTGCTTTGAATATCGAATGGAATATTAAATATCTGATCAGTGAAGGAAAGAAGAAAAAACCAGATGCTACTCTTCTTGTTGATTTCAGAACTCGCAGGGAATTTGCTAATAAAATTAGACTAGAATTGCAAAGAAGTGTATACCCTGCTGAGAAATTCAGTAGAAATTTTAAACAGGATTCTATATACCAGTTTTTACCACAGGAAGGACCTGCATGAAACTGGGTGGAACTGTCATATTGCTGCTGAATGCAGTAAGCTCACATTAATTTGGCCTTCAAGGGACCAGAAAAAGTGTCCTAATTAACTGAAATCTTGAATTATCGAATGTGCCTAAAGGAACTGCCAGAAACCATTTGTTTTACAGTAAATTTTTTATGATGAGCTCCTTCCTGTACATTGGATGTCTGCATTTCAAGGTGAAACCGAAGTAAGAACGACAATTTTTCCTGGTTTTCAAGTGCTTCGCTTTGTGTTTACTGTCTGGAAGGCCCCACCAAACGGCCCTGTCGCGGTTTGAGGATGTTTCGCTGCATAACCCACGCAGTCAAGCCTTGTGGTGAAGCATGCAGTGTGGGAAAACTGCTGGGAATTTTCAGTAAATTTGGTCTTCATATATACGGAAATCCCTAACATCACTTTTTCGAATATGATTTGAATAACGGCATATCGATTTTTATTCAAAATTTCAAATATTTGCACACCCCTACAATGAATGCATTTTTATTCAGCCAGCATTGGTGTTAGGTGAGGATGCCCCTGTCGGCTTGATTTGTACTTTTAAGAGGGGACACGGCTCTTCGCGGCCGAAAATTGGTCTAGAAATCGGATTTGCAATTTCTTCATTTTTGTGGTCCTGAGACGTTTCTGCAACTATGTGCGAATTTTGGTTGAAAATTGCCGCATATTTTGCAAGTTACAGCGTTCCAGAGTTGCGAATTTGACTGCTTGGCCTTTTAAATTGAGGTCAAATCGTGTAGAGCTTTTATCTGCTGTAGTTAGACAAATAAGTGCTCCGTCTGCATCATTTTAATTTTGATCGAAAGGTCATGTTCCAGGCTATTCTCCTATCCTGATTGGCGTCCATAAGCAAGCACCTGAAGCGAGAAATAAAGGGACCAAAATTTCACGAAACACACGCTGCTCTTGGGTTTCGAGAGCATGTGACCAAATTGACCACTTTTGGTTGGCTGTCGGTGTCGACTGCTTGCGGCCTGGTGCAATTTTCGAAAGGGCGCACAGTTAGACCTAGCTGGCTTAGCATGACCACGGCGTAAAACGCAGAAAATTATGATTTGAGTATGATACTGGCCTAAAAAATGTAGAGCTAAGAGGCGCGCATCTGATTATCTGCAATCAGTGACAAAGCGCCGACACCCTGGCCGCAATGGGCTCATAATGGCATAGCTGGTGGGGCTTGACGTGACAGCGAGGAGCGCGAACGATTTTCTCGAGGCAATCCTTGCCGCGTACGGGCAGTTTAGTCATGATGGTGCAGATGAAAAAGTGATACCTAAGCAGCTTTTACGGGTCTAACAGACCAATCACTCGGAAAAATTAGTGGTATGGCGGCAGTCGTGGTCGCGAAACCGCGCAATGCGTGGTATGTGGAATCGCAAACCTTGTCGAAATAAACTTGCTTCCGAGTTGCAGGGGCAGTTATCTCAACGGGGAATGGTGCATCCACACCAAAAGCCAGTCAAAACTCACTTCAAAGAGATTCAGAGAGATGCCAAAACATTTTTTGCAGATGTAAATTGCATCTCGGACACAGTCAGCATTTTAGAGGCGCAATATCTCCGGTTCTATATCAGCTATTACTATAATTCTTTTTTTGCTAGAAAGATAAAATCACAGGCTCTATACACGCAGACACACACATAGCCACAAACTAACCGCCTCGCAAGGTCAGGAAATAAGGGAGGCTGCTGGTAGCAGCACTGGGAGAGCCTACAAACACTCGCAAGCCCATACCCGTTGTGTCCGCATTCAAGGTTGGATAACCAACCAGCTTGCCGGTGACTTTCTTTTACCTCGCAGTGGTGGGGGCTGCATTTAATTCATTGTTAGACACAATTTCAAGCATTTTGCTGATATTAGGTGAGGTTGTTTCCCAACTGCAACATAGGTCCGTTAAGGTGCAACAGCGAAGGATGTCACTCCTGCTAGCTACCATGGAGGTGTGCTGCTGTGGTGATGTTCACCTCATAAAGGGCTCGGATCAGTGTGCAGAATGTTATGTTTACCTGCCTGGCCTGACAGTACTGTTTAACCTAGGATGACAGTTCTTGTCAAAAACTGGAATGGTGGTCCAGTGGGGGTGATTAGGAGAGCCCACACACCCATTCAGTCCATTCATCAATCCGCTGGCACAATAAGGTCATTCATTGTGAACATGTACGGCCGACTCGCACTGCCTTCTGAGCTCAGTTACAGTAGCCTGTCTCAATGCTCTTTCTCCGAGGTTGGAGAAGAAAATTGATGCATATCAGGCAACTGTCAGTGAAGAAAAAGACAGCGGCTTTCCGCATCAGCTGCCAAGATTCGTAACGGCAGTTTGCTCTTGTAACAACGTAAACCTTGCTTCTTTGTATCAGTACAGTTCTGTGTTTTTCTCCAGTTTCCTGTCTGTTTCGTACTGTTTTCCTAGTGATTTTGCTGCCTAACACCTGCAGCATTTCTTGCATGATATGTGCAAGTCAGTGGGCCTGCCTTAGTCTGAGCAATAACCAGAGTTGAACTCAAGTTGTTTAATTTGGTAGCTGTATAGAGTGATTTCTCAAAGGTATACAAAATTTGTGTGAGCTTAAAGTGAAAATTCATTCACTCATCCTCTGCACCAAGAGAATCTAATCTAGCGGATTTGGGGTGCATGTTTCTAAAAATGTTCTCTGTGGAGTGACATGGTCCAGGCAGGTTTTGTTCTGCTTTCCTTGGATGAAATGCTTTCATTAGCTAGAAGGGTGCTCATGTTGTTGTCACTTATACCTCAGCTTTTATTCAGTTTTAAACACACAAGCTAAGCTCTGGTATCTGCCGGCTATCTGGTAGAAAAAAGAAATATTCATAACATTTTGAAACACTTTTTCATATGTTTACATACAACAAAAGAAAGCAGCACAGTTAGGCTTGCTTTGCCAAGCTATACAAAACATGCTTTTGAAGATTGCTTTTCTTCGCATAGAAAAGCAAGGAAATGTAGACTGTACCGTGGTATATTTTGGCTTTTACTTTCTTTTATTTATGCATTGTTCTTCACTCTTAAATTGTTCTGTTGATTTTTTCATTTTCTTTGGCATATTTAATCTTTTTATTAATTTTTAGGAGTGGTCTTTATAAAGTGTAGTTTCATTGTGAATTGGTAATTAAACTGGCCTATTACCGTGATGTTTTATTGTCTACCAGCTTTAATTAAAGATTCTTGTTGAATGTAGGCCCTGGCATTACGATCCACTGATGGCTCAACTGGAGTGAGCCAGTCGGAGGAGCAGCACTCCATACACCTCATCAGGGCACTTGGAACTCTACTGCCTTTCCTTTTTGTGCATGTTGTGGAAACTGGCCCCTACATAAGCCGCCTGAACCTCACAGAGAGGTCCTCGAGTTGGATCTTGGAAGGTAAGCCACTAAGAGTGGCTATATAAGAGTATTGTAGGTTTCATTTAATGTTTAGAAGAAATAGAAAAGACTGCCTACAGTATATTTTAACTTTTGAATCTTTTCCTTCTACTTTAAACCAGATCACAGGTGATGAAAGGAGTGTAGACACATACTTTTTCTGTTCTGGTATTTTTGCTTTAGTCGATCCACGATGGTCCAAAACAGAAGGACTGACCCAAAAAGCCCCAGCACAGCTCAATTGATTAATTATCAGGAAAATTATCAGGGCCAGTTTCAGTTTCGATCTCCGAGTACGAGTGTGTGATGACGTCAAAGATGCGAAAACGCCACACGAGTGCCCACTGCTGGCAAGGCAGGTGAACATGTAAATACAGAATGTAATGATACATACGGGTAGTGCTTTTTGTCTGCTTGCAATCCCACGTGCATGAAAATGTCGTCATCGAGCAGCAGTTCAGCATTGCTTGATCTAACGTCTGCATTGCTTGATACGACGCCCGCCGGGGTGGCACAGCAGTTAGGGTACTCAACTAAATGTGCCTAAGGATGCGGAATCGAATCCCGGCATCAGCAACCACTTTTTTGGTGAAGGCGAAAAGCAAGGTGCCCATGTGCTGTGCGATGTCAGTGCACAGTAAAGAACCCCAGGTGGTCGAAATTTTCAGAGTCCTCCACTGTGGCATCTCTGATAGCCTCAGTTGCTTTGGATCTTTAAAACCCCATAAACCAACCAGTACTATGACATTGTTTCGCCCAAAGGCACGGATGTTACTGACATTGCCAGGCACTTTCATTTCGACTCACTTGCCAGCTACTTAAAGGAATCGGCAGCGGCCGCGAAAGTTTGTTCCGTTGGCGTGCAGGAAGTGTCAACTGGTAAGACATGTTGAACAAGGGAACTGATTACTGTGAAGATGCTGCTCTCTCAGTTTGGTTTGCCAGCGCTGTGAGCCAAGCTGGCTTTCTAAAAAAACAAAAAAAAAAAAAAAAAAAAAACATGTTTTAGAGAATTATAGCACGGCACGATCAGCCACTGTGGCCTGCTACTGCACCACTTCCGTGCTCACACCTGCTCACGTGCTGATTGGTCTTGACGCGGTAGGCATGTTCAAGAGTAAATTTGTTTTTTAGCACTCACTTGCATACTTTACAGGAAAAAGAATGGTCTTCGTATTGCTGCTCACATTGAGAGTTTATTTCTTGGATGGATTGTTGCTGGGCTACCAATATTTTAAACAACAATGTTGGTGCTACTTAGGTCTGCTGTAGGTGGCCATGTATCGCCCCAAATAAAATGTCTGGTACTTAATAATATGGGTCTCCCTTAAAGCAGTATAGACACTTCATTTTTTTGTTCATGTTTTGTCTTCTGTAATGATGTGTAAGACATTACCGTACACGGATCACCTCGTGATATTCGCCTATGGGTGCTGAATAGTTTGTAATCAGATTTTTTTCCTCACCGGTTTCGGTTGCAACAGCCGAGCGATGGCTGTGACATCAGAGTCAAGTCTATGTCACGTGAGGGATGAATAAAACAATGACATACTCATTCCTGTGTCGTTTTAATTCACCAGAACACTAAAGTTAGCCTGCCCCAAGGACACAAATTACAAAAAGTGAAGAGTCAGCAATTATATTGCTGTTATATTGCTGTTTTTTTATGCCGCGCATGATCTAGACTTGATTGTGACATCACAATCATCTCTCAGCTGCTGAAATTGAAACCGAAACTGGCGAGTGTAGAAAATTCAACTAAAACTTTTTTAGTGGTTGTAGGCAAAAACCGCATGGTGATCCATATATAGGAGTGTCTTACATATCATTAACAAGAAGAAAAAAGCCACCAAATTTTGGAGTCTATACTTCTTTAAGTTAGGATGATTGCTTTTAGTGGGAAATACTTGGTCCAATCTGTGATGTGACCTAACACTTGGCTGTAGGTGTTTGCTTCAGCACTTGTGTCTGTTTCATGTGATGCGTTGAAGTCAGCAAAATTTATTGCAAATAGCATTTAGTAAAGTTGCTTGCTTCTTTTATTTTGCTATAGTCTTTTATGTAGCACCTTTCTAGCTCGAGCATTATACAAATGCATAGGATGCATGACTCATAGCATTGGAAAAAAAAAAAAGTCTGAAGGTTTGTATTCTTTCACTCCGTACTCATTTCATTGGAGCTGCTGCTTTTGAGATTGGTGAGCTCTTTCCAGTGCTGTCGCCTTGTTATGGTTCAGCTTTTGACATTTGGCCCTTATTGTACAGCTTTTTTAACTGCTGCTTAAGAGTTGAATTTGATCCGCGCACAAAGGCGTTGCACTAACAGAAATGTCTGTAAGCAAGGCTGTCTTAGTCGAAGCACCTGGGGTCTTTGCTCCAGACCCACTTGTGTTGCATAGAAAAAGTTATTTGGTTTGCCAACCTAAATATATGTTTCAGTTGTTTACTATAATTTAGCGTTGGGCAGATAAATTTACGAGTCTTAGGCTGCAGTGTGGGGGAATTAGCAAGTTCCGCTGTACCGTGTACACTCATATCACTGAGCGGCTACACAACTGCAACTTCAATTTTTTGTGATGCAGATGGCAGGCTGCCTCAGCCACAAAGCCCTCTTCTTGATCCATTGAAGATCTCAAGTTATGCTTTAGAATTGCCTGCTCTGATAGCTGCATTTGATGAGCATATTGGACAGGAGTGGTATAAGACTTGGCCTGCTTTTGACTGGCTTGTCAACAAATTGTGAGTCTTCTATTCTTTTTTATGCATGTGTGCTCATGTCATAGGCTTAAGAAGCAGGCTTTTTCTCAGTTTATTAACCTTCTCATTAACTCTCAGGTAATTTTTGTGCATATGTAAACATATACAGTAGTTTTGATCAATTCTCTGATAAGACAGATAATATGAGAATATTTCAACTGATGCGGTATCACATAAGTTGAATAAGTAATCCTGGATGGGATTGGCAGTACTTGTAAACAAATATTCATTGAATGCAAACACTTTCTGTCACCCTGTCAGCATAGGTTTCGAAAAGGACTTTCCACAGTCACTCAGCTACTTGAACTAATACACGACATATCCTTCTGCATTGACAACCAGAAACAAGGTGACCTCATATTCCTATATTTTTCAAAAGCTTTGGACCAGGTATTGCACAAAAGACTTAGTCACAAGCTAAGGTACACATTAGGTAATAATGTAATTGTGACCGATCACAGTTCGTAGCTGTTAACACCGAGGTTTCCGTACCAGTACTCGTCCACGTCTGGCGTTCCCCAGAGGTCTCTTCTGGCTCCTGTACAATTTTTAATCTTCGGTAATATCTGGCTTCCTGTATCCATGTAGGCATCAGGCTCTTTGCTGATGACTGTGTATTATATCGACAAATTCACTCTGGCTAATGTTACACAATAATGTTACTAAACGTAAAAAAAAAAATAAGCTTTTTAAGAATAACTAGGAAAATAGAATATTCACATTTCCAATACAGTCTAAATGACACCTTACTGAATGCAGTCCACGAATACAAATGTCTTGATTTGATGCTGTCAGAAGACTTTAAGTGGGATGACCATATACAGTCGAACCTGGATATATCGAACACGAAGGAGATCGCGAAATAGTTCGATATATTGATAATTTGATATAAAGAAATAGGCTTGCAACGCCGCATGCGATCGTGAAAAATGACACTGTATTTGTCGCATAATCAACCCAACCACATAATAAACCCACCCTTCATTTTTGCCCACCTCGAGAATAAAAAAAAAAAAAAAAAAAGAAAAAAGCGTTAAGGCTGGTTCACATGCAAGCTATTGAGCGAACTCAGTGACAAGCGGCAGCGACAGAGTAAAAAATGTCTAAATTGTTGGAACTACATCACTCGAGCAGCCACAACATCTCAAAACAGGTTTTTGCATTGCCACAGCAGAAATGACATGTTTTCGCTTGCATGTGAAACAGCCAGTCGGTGGCGCGTCCCTCTGTTTCGGCCGCCACATCCATAGCTCATTTATTGGCAGCACGCCAAGATGCTGCACAGCGATAACGTTGTGGCGTGTTTATCTTTGATAGCTCCTGTGGTGGCGGGGAGCCAACTTGGCAGAGTATCCGTGATGGCTTGAGTACACAAGCCTTTTTTGATTTATCATGCCGCGCTTTGGGGTGGGCATAGTCCACTGCCACAAAATCATTGGAAAGCGTGATAGCTGCAAATGCTGTTTGAAGCGAATAATGCTAAAAGCCGGTGTCATGATCGCAGCTGACCAGCTGACCGCGTGCTTTCGACTCTCGCAAAAAAAAAAAAAAAAAAAAAATCTGCCGTTGCCTAACGTCTGCAGCCACCATAGCTTACGCTACGCCGCACTTTCAGCACGACATGGATGGACGGCTCTTGAAAAACAAAAGAACATCTGCTGCAGCCACCATAGCTTACGCACGCCAGCTGCTGCGCACAGAGCGTCCTGTGTCTGCCACGGGCTGAGCTGGCTTGTTGGTACATGCAGAGTGCGTGCTGCTGCGAACGAAGAGCGGGAAAGAGAAAGGAAGGAGAGGTAAAGCTCGGCAGATGAATGGGCGCACTCTTGCGCTTCGCTCTCTCGTGTTTTTTCTCCTCTTCCGAATGCTACGGCTGCATTGGCTGCATCTGCTCTGTACCGGCCATTGCCAAACCAGTTCCCTCTCGTTCATTTACGCACATGGCTTGCAAGCGTCATGTGCTGGCACGCGGAAAACGATCACTGCAGATGTGCACGCCTTTGGGGAAAGGGCGTGGCACTGCCGTAGACCAGCTGTTGCCGAACTGTTCCCTCTCATTCCTTCTGCACGTGGCTTGAAAACGTCACGCGGTAAACGACCAAGGGTGATGTGATCATCTTTGGGGAAGGTGCACCTGCCAGTGCATGGTGCGGAGTTCGATATACGACGCAGCTTTCCTATACTTTTAGATAGCATTTTCAAGGGGATATTTTGTGAGTTCGATATAACCGAAATTTGAATTACCCGTGTTCGATATATCCGGGTTCGACTGTTTATACATCTCACACCTTGCACCCTGAACCGATTACTATTCCTTAAATAAGACACCTACGACAAGCACCGCCTTACACAAAATTACTAGCCTGCAACACATTCATCAGGTCCACCCTAGAATACGCTAACATCACTTGGTTCCCGTTTACTAAAGAACACATTCATAAGCTGGAGCAATTACAAAGGAAAGCAATGAGATTCATTTTTAATAAATACAAATTAACAGATTCTTCTACTCAGCTACTTAATGCTTTCGCTGTCTGGTGTTTCTGGCCGTGACGCACTCCCAGTGTCGTCTTGGTTTCAGGGAACGAGCATATCAGGGAATGAACATAGCGATTTATTTTAATTATGATTGCTATACAAATAACATAGTCAACGGAATATGCACATTTCAGTGTTCTGCAGGTGTTGTTAATTATCATCATCATCATCATCAGCCTGACTATAAATGAGAATAATATAAGAAAAAAACACTGCTAGATACTTCTTGAGAGTCTGAATTCGAGATCGGCTCGTATTCATAATCACAAAAGCCATCGCTCCAGTCCGCATTCAAAGGTTCCGCGCAATCAGCCATCTGAAAGTAACCGCGGGCACGGAGGACGCACTTTCGGGGGCCTGCACAACGAAGAAAATGGCACGTTGTGGAATCAGGATGACAGAGGGAGATGGAAAGAGGCTAAAACAACCTCCTTTGCTGCTGCTAGCCGCAATCAGGGGCACGGCGAGAGAGCGCGAAAGCAGCGATCGAGTTATGTGTCGACCTATAGGAGAAGTAACGGCATGCACTCCTGAACTTGACATGTTGTAGCAAACACGCAAAACAGGATAAAAAAAAAAAGCTGCAAACCTGCGGCAGATGGCAGAAAACAACCCTTGAACTCGTAACCACACGCACGTGCTGCATTATCGCTTAGCGCGATAGAGTAGCGCACGCAGAGCGACTGCGCCCCCCACTAAAGAAGGTGGCGGGAGTGGTGCGGGGCAAAAATACGAATTTGTAGAAAGATTTGTCAGATCAGGCGCAGTTTTGAACGCACAATCGAGAACGTACCAGTATGTTCGTTACAGCGAAAGTGTTAAGAACGCTAACATCCTAATTCTTGAATACAGAGCCAAATTAGCATGTTAGAAGTTCATGCTTCAGCTAATTCACAAGCTGATTAGCATAGATTTTTTAAGGTGCATTAGATATGATACAGCAAGGACCACAAAGCACAGAAACCATAAGCATTCAAAAATACTCACTGAACAACCATTTTGTACTGACTGTTACAAATTTTCATATTCCCCTCGAGCAATAAGGGAACGGAATAGCCTAGGCTATCAGTTCTTAAAAGTATACATCAATTGGTAGCTTTGTGTCATTGACACATCATTGCAAACACCAGTGCCATTGTTATTTCCTCTGAGTTTGTCTGTGCTAATTTTTAATTTTTATTTTAAAATGTTTAATATTGCAAATACACGTACTTGTAAACCCATTCTCTCCTTTCGTGCTTTATTAACCTGTTATGCAAACTGCTACATGTTACTGTTAACACTAACATGTTGCCAAACCTGGCCCATTGCAATGTATCAGATGTACTAGACAATCTTATGTGTGCCCTTCCTGCAATAATCCCGGATGGGATTGGCAGTATTTTTAAATAAATAAATAAGTAAACATACGTCACCTGCAGCAGACAGAAGCATGCTCCATATGATAGTGAAATTGGTGACAGCTGCGGTGCAGAAGGTGCAAGGTAAGAGGCACGTAGTGTAGTGAGAAGAAAGGTGATTATCTAATTTCAAAATATGTAGTGCATAGATAGCTAGCTGGCATGTTTTGAACCAGAAGGAAAGCCAACAGCACTCACTGTAAAACTTGTATATGTACATACACTTGTATATACTGCAACTATGTATATGTAAACTTTCTTTGCCGTTACTAAATGGTAGCTTATACAGCTCGGCCGAAAAGCTGTCGGCATCGTAGTAGTAGTTGCAGTTTTCTGCACTGCTGGTTCGAAATAATCATTGGCTGTGTAAAAAAAATTATACCTTGGTAATTTATGGTCTAGTGATTGATGATTGATTTATGTGCAATAGCAATGACGTGCTAATGAAACCATTAAATAATTGAATTAAAGAAATTAAAAATGCAAAAATTTGTAATGCAGATTACAAAGATGTCAAAATGCTCAAAGTAAAAAGCAAGTGCCTGACAATTAAGAAAATGTAGAGCATATAATTGAAAATTAGGAAAAGGGTGTTCAGAAGTGTCAAAATGCTCCGAATGAAAAGCCAATGCTTGATGATGCTAATTGAAAAAATGTAGTGTTAATTAATCAATTACTCAATAAAGTAAGTAAAAATGAAAAGTTAGAAAAAAAAAGTACAAAGGAGTCAAAATTTAGTGTTAATTGATCAACAAGTCAGTTAAGCTAATTGAAAAATGAGAAATTGGAAGAAGGGGATTCAAGGATGTTAAAATGCTCAGAATGAAAACCCAGTGCTTGATGATGCTGATTCACGGCGCATCCTCAGGGTGTCTACCAACCAGGAATTCTCAGGGAATTTGGATAATCTGGAAAAACTCGTGAAAAACTCAGGGAATTGGTGCTTATATCAGGGAAAATTAGTTGCAGTGCTATTTAAAGGTAACTAAACTCGCGATAAAAATGGATTGGCATTCCATCGATTATACAGTACAGCTTTACGTGTCCTCTCCTCGGCGAACACCGGCCTTTCGCGTTGTGCTGTTAAGTATACCATCCCAGCAAGGCGGCAAAGTGCGCTGCTATGCCAGCAGCACTTCGAATTTCGAAGTGTGTTGAAAGCGGACACTTCCCCTGCCCTCTGGCCAGCGGCAGAACGCACAATTCCTACGTATTGCACATGGGCTGTTCGACGGCCATCGCCTCCTCTGGTTTTCTTGCTTTTCCCAGTAGACAGCTCCCAAAAGGGAGTAGAAGACATTGTATAAGAATTTGCGACGCTTCCAATTTCAAATGGGAGCAATGCAAGTCCCAAATTAACTCTTCCTTCCTGCGCATCGCCTTGATGGCAGCGTCCATTTCTGCCGCCAGGAGTTCACGCACGCGATGTATGTGGTGCAGCTTTGGGGCTTTGGGAAAGGGAGATATGGTTTCACTCCTTATTGTGTTGTGAACTTTAGAAAATCACTCTGTGAAAAAACAGCTTTACCAATCATGAACTTAGCCTCTCTCTATGTTTCATCTGTATGTCAATAAGAGGAAGTTGTGGCATAGCGCAATCTGCTGTTGTGATCAGCTTACTCGTACCGCCTATGTGCTTGCGCTAGCATAATCCGATACGAGGGCGCGCCCGCCAGTGCATGCGTGCTGATTGGTGCTGACACTGCAGGCGCGCGCCACCAGGAAGCATGCAACTTGCTCTCAAAGCAGTCACCGCATGCAGAGTGGTGTCCCGCAGAAGCGGGTCGGGCCAAAAGAGCTAAGCTCTAACCATGATAACACTCCAGTTAGAGTTTCTCGGCTAATCATGCTTTGGTCATGTCCATACCCTTTCACAACGCACTGTGACGTAGCTGCTAGTCATGCTCATGCCACGAACAAATGCATATGCTGCGCGAATAATGTTCAGTTTCCATGGCTAAGGGCAGCTAATACTGCGAAATGAAACTCATGGGAAAAAAGCAAGCAGAACAAACCAACCCCTGCCGTCGGCAGTAGCGTCGGAGCTAGCCGTGGCGCACGATGCTTATGTCATGTCATTAATTTTTTTACATGCTCACTCGAGAGGGATAGCATCAGGCGGCATTGTGTCAGCCCGTTTTAGCATAAAACAGTGCTGTGTCACTCGGGAAATTTTACAAATGCTCTCAGGAAAAACCTGGAAAACTCGGGGAATTTGGAAACATCAACTTGGTAGACACCCTAATCCTGTAATGGGGCATTTGGGAGCACTCTTGGAATATATAAGGCAGAGAAAAGTGAGGACGAGATTTCTTGTCGCCTATGAGATTACCAATGCTTGAGATGCACAATGATTCCCGTCAACTGCTTAGAAAGAGGCCCTTTGGGTTGTATTATGTCATGTGGTAGTGACAGTGCTGTAGGCAGCAAATGAAAAGACTAATGTTGCACTGAAAGAAATTCTTTATTTTGGATGACCAGCGCCCACAAAAGAATTAAGCAACACGGCGACGTCGACAGCAGCAATTATAGTTTTTGGTCGTTGGACTATGAATCCCTGTCGCATTTGGCAATGCTCAATTTAATGTTGACATAGAACATCTAGATAAACCAGCCAAGGGATATTGGAAAAGTCTGGTGTAATATGGAGGCAGTTGTGCTTGCCTGCAATCATTCCAGACTAATCTCGGTGCAGCTCATGCTACAAAGAAAGTGATAAAGGCACACTTCCCAATAATGCACAACAACAAACAAGTAAAGAGCACTATATCAATCCATGCGCTACAATAACCGTGACAAGGCCAGATACTAGCAGCTGTCGAAAACAACAAATAAAGATTTGAAAGGTTTGTGGCAGTATTTTTGACAGAAGACTGTACATTTATGTAACATATTTGTACACACCTTGCGTGTTCATAAAACCTTTTGAGCTACTTCTGATGAAATAAAAAAAATTTTCGTGGCATACAAGGGTCATCCCAAAATTAAGGTCTCCAGTTCTTCTATAAATCGAAAGAAATGTTTATTTTAAGCAATTTATAAATCACTTAAAAAGGCAGACCATTCTTCTTCTTTTCCTCATAATCGCCATGCGGTCTATGCATTTCTGCAGATGCTGGGTCAGTCTTTGTATGCCCATGTTGTACCAGCTCGCCGCCATGCCGTTGAGGAAGCGTTTTTGAGGAAGCGCATCATCGGTGAAGCGCCTCCCAGTGAGATGTTTTTTTAGCTTTGGAAAAAAGTGGTAGTCACTTGGTGCCAGGCCCAGACTGTAGAGTGGGTGGCTGATGACATCCTATCCAAACTTTTGCAGGAGAGCGACGGTTTGGCAGGCAACGTGGGGGCGAGCGTTGTCGTGGAGAAGGCTCACGCCCTTGCTCAGCATTCCTCTTCTACGATTTTGAGTCGTCCTTCTGAGTTTCTTAAGGGTCTCACAATATCTGTCTGCGTTTACTGTGGTGCCAGGAGCCATGAAGTCTACCAACAATACCCCTTTTCGATCCCAAAACACAGTTGCCATGACTTTGCCGGCAGACTGCGTGTGCTTGAGTTTTCGCGGCTTGGGCGAAGAGGAATGCCGCCACTCACGTGATTCTTCTTTGGTCTCAGTTGTGAAGTAGAATGCCCAGATTTTATTACCTGTAACAGTGGAATCCAAAAAGGTCTCCTTTTCATCTTCATAACGCCAAAAAAATGCATGGAAGCAGTCAACGCGTTGCCGTTGATGGTCGTCTATGAGCATTCGCAAAACCCATCTAGCACACACCTTCTGATATTTCAACTTTGCTCTCAAAATCCTGTGAGCAGGGCTTCTAGAAACGCCAGGAACCAAAATGCAGAGTTCATTGAGTGTGATCTCGCCGCACTATTTCTTCGACCTTCGCAACTTCCTCATCAGAAATTGATGGTCTCCTGCTTCTTTCTTTGTTGTGAATTTTAGTATGACCAGCTGCGAACTCCCTACACTACTTGCAGATGTTTTTATACATCCATGCACGACTCTCTGTACACTTCCGTCAACTGGCGGTGAATTTCGATTGGTTGAACGCCTATTGCATTCAACAACTGTTGCATTCATCAAACAACTGTGTGAACTTTGTACCTGGTGGTAGTGACAAACGGGAGCTCTATTTCCAATGGCTGCCGTGCCAAGACTGACAGTCCCTTTCGCGCGGAGTGATGGCTTGTTTGAAAGACTGGGAACAATGAACACAGCAGTATGGACGAGCAGCCACGCAAATAGTTTCCCTGCGGCCGCAGCCTTTGGAGACCTTACTTTTGGGATTACCCTTGTACTTACCAGTTTTTGAAATGCTGTGATATTTCTTTGGCTGCCTGTGTGAACAGTGTCATGTCCAAGGCCCATTGGATTATGATCAGGCACTTTGGATTCTGAATATTATTTCGAAGGTGCATACATCTTGTAGTAGAAGAGTCTATTCTATTAGGAAGCTAATGCTGTGGACCTTTTGCACAGTCAGCTCAGGGCTTGGTTGCCTAATTCAGTCAAATGTGAAAACGTCACTGTAAAAATGTGGGTAGGTCCTGGTGCGTGCTGACCTACGCAAGAGTTCAGAGCGTGCTAGTTATTGGTGTAAAACAGCACTGCAAGACGACTGCCGGCAGTTTAAATGCTAGGACCTATGTTTACTATGCATTGCTTTGTTGCCATTAAGTGACTGGTGGCAACGTATTCTTTGGGTGACTGCGTGTATGAAGGAGAATGAAGTGAATGATAACACGTTGGCTGCTTGAGTACTTAGGAATTATTTTGCTCCTCCTCACAGCAATTGTTTCTCATGATGCAAACTGTGTGGGAAGGCAGTGGTAATCATTGGTAGTCTCTCTCTCTCTCTCTCTCTTTTTTTTTAAGTGCCAGCCTGATTTAGAGTTATTACATACTCAATCCCTGCCTGTAATGCTCTTCGTGTTTTACAGGAAGTCTAAAAAGTGATGAGAAAGAGAACAAGATGTTTTATATTTTACCATGTTTGCTGAAATTTCGTGATGCATAATATTTCTGGTGCTATGACACTATATTGCATTGTAATAATTTTATTCTTATTGAACTGCATGAAATTTTATTTGTTTCTAGCTAACTCTGAGCATTTGCTTTCAGCCTTCCTTTTCTGACAGGCATCGCTGTGAATATGGAGCCATCTAGCAGGGCAGCTGTGCATGCTCTATCCGAGCTCCTCCTCAGTGTCTGCCGTTTGTTTGGGCATACCTTTACGCATTGCAAAGTAAAGCCTGCTTTTTCTGCTCATGTCCCTCTCACAGGTGAGTTAGAAAGTATTTTGCAGCAACAGATGCTATAGCAAATTTTCACCTGAGTGAACTTTCAGTGGCCCAGAGAAATAGTTCACTAAAGTGAATATTTACTAGACCAGATTGTAGGGCATGGTGTGCATTGATTCAACATTGTGAAATGCAAGTTATGGAGTTACGGACATCAATATTTATGTATATATAACAGTGACGTTGTTGCATTTCTCATTAAAACATTTTTTTGTATGCGCTGGTACTTTTAAAGCATAAGAAGTAACAAAGCTGTCCAGAGAGCCTATTTTGGTATGCTTCATCTGGCTCTCCCATTGCTTCTTTGCACTGTTCTTCAAGACGAACATTGAATACATTTTCCTGTCACCCTGCACGGTTTTCAAATGTAGCGTTGCTGTCGATATCCAGCTGGTGACAGATCTCTGTCCACCTTCAGTGTTGATCACCTCGTTGCACTGTTCTTCTTGCCTACTTTCACTTTACAAGGGGAAAAGGTAAGATTTGTGCCAGCAGTCTTGTAAGTGTAGTTACTATGCTAGCACTGCAGAGCGCTCTTTGAACTGATAGCAAAATTAAGCCTGGGTCATTCACCTGAAACATTACCTATTCCGGGACTCATTTAACTGAGCCATTTTTACATAAAAAAAAAAACTATTGCGAATTTTTAAATATTTGTTGTTTTGAAATGTATGTTTAACTAGTATTCATACAACTGAGATTTACTGTATGCGCTCATTCTCATTAGTTTAATAGTCAGAAGTATAAGATGGTAAAACGTTACCATCGTAGACGAGTAGAAGGATTACAGTGATAGGATAAAGGTATGATGGAAATGAGGAACAATCCAGGGTGGCTCCTGTGGAAGGATATGGCAAAAGCAGAGGAATGCGTAACCAGAAGGTGGTTACGATAGAAGGGCGTGGAGAACGGATATAGAGAGTGGAGGAATGTGCAACCTCAGGGCGGTTTCCATAGGAAGGTTACTGCAGAAGGAGTGTATTGTGAGAGGGAAGAGTGTATAACCAGAAGGTAGTTGCTCTCAGGAAGTTGAATGGGGAGTATGGTGAGGGCACAAGGATATGGTATGCTTTGTCTGCATCTGCTGCTCTATAATGTGGTGCTCAAGGAGAAGTTCACTGGTAGTGACTCCGTGTGCCTGGAGTGGTGCACTGGAGAGGAGTCCTAAACAGCTTTGCAACTTCTTTAGACATATCAGCAAGGGGGAAACATTAAAGTAACAGAAACAAAAGAAAAATAGCCTACCGTGGTGGCGCAGTGGTTAGGGCGCTCGACTATTATGCCCAAGTATGCGTGATCTAACCCCGGCCGCGGCGGCCCCTTTTCGATGGAGGCGAAAGGAAGAGGTGTTTGCGTGCTGTGCGATGTCAGAGTGCGTTAAAGAACCCCAGGTGGTCGAAATTTCTGGAGCCCTCCACTACGGCGTCTCTCCTAGCCAGAGTCGCTTTGTGACATTAAACCACCCCACAAACCAACCAAATCAACAAAAGAAAATATTGATGAAAAAAACAGGTAATGGAGATGAAAAAAAGACAACATATCGCAGAAAACAATCTCAATTGTCCAAAGCTGATAGGTAGCAGTTGGGCAGCGAACTTTAAAAAATGAAATTTGAGGGTAGCGAGCTTCATGTGACCAACCTGGAAAAATACAGCAGTGAATTTGAGGTGCCTGTTGTTCCCGCCACCACTGCTGCCAATGGACCAAGGTGTTGACAGTTTGGGAACATGTAGCTGTTGTGTCTCTGACGTCACTTGAAATCTTTGCCTTGCACTAGATGCCGTAGTACTTGTTTGCAAGAGCAAACGACAAAAACCAGTGCAGATGCACAGAATTACCAATTGCGAAGTACAACTTTGAGGTACACTAAAGTGTGCGGCTGCCATTTCGGAATGAAAACAAGTTGCTAAAATGTCGGGTGGCAGCTATGAGCAATTATTGACAAGGAAGGTGCATTTGAGCATTTCACATCAAAGCCATCTATATGAAACTGTGACAGTGGCATGTGCTTTTAAAATTGGCCTCCACAGCTAGTGAATCTTTTTTTGGCCTACTAAAATTCTCGATTCATAATCAGTGATGGCTAGAAGCACCTTGGTCTTAAACACGCGCACTTGTTCTTTTGTGCTGTTCCTTTCATTTTTGTCATTTTGCTCTTCTTCATCACAGTATTAGAGACCAGCTATAACAGCAAGTGTTGCTCTTTCTGTTTTGCAAGGATATATCTGTGTGCAAAATGTTCGGCACCTCGCTTTCTTCATGAAATGAACAGCTCAATACTAAGTTGTGCCTTTTGCAAATTTTCTCATGCTGCTGGAAGCACGCAACAGGATACTATATTCTTGGAGTCTCAGTTTCTTGGTGCTAAAAACTTACAGCTGGCTCCATGGCTCAGTGATTCAATGATACTGGCTGTAAGAATGGTTCATGACAGCCTCACTTCTCTGATGTCTAGAAGTCGAGTGATGGTGGCCAAATCAGTGAAGAAAAAGCAAGTTAACTGATGTGGAAAATCTAAAATACTACTGTCATTTGGAAACATAGCCATGTTTTAAAATGAATACATGAGTTGTATCTAATTCTTTAAGAGGTTAGAATGTAGTTTGATTAGTAAAAAGGCAGTGCACAACAAAATCGAGTAGTAAATACTGTTCACACAATTTAAAGTTCAAATATCTCATTATCATCATCATCAGCCAGACTATACCCGCTGCAAGGCGAATGCCTCTCCCGTATTCCTCCAATTAACTGTGCCCTATGCTAGCTGCATCCATGTGACCCCTGCAAACGTTTTAACCTCATCCGCCCACCTGACTTTCTGCTGCCGCTTACTACGCTTTCGTTCCGTATCAGTTTTTACCCTTTTCGACTGTTGGTTGTTCTCTCTCTGCACTACATGCATTGCCCAGGCTTATTTCTTCTTGATTTTCACTAGAAAGCCATTAGCTCGAGTTATTTCTTTGACACACCCTGCATACCTCCTATCTCTTCACATCACACCTACCATTTTCCGTTCCATAGCTCTTTCCAATGCACCAAGGAAAACCTAGTTAGCCTTGGGGCATTAACTAAATATTTTAAATAGGTACTGCATTATTTTATCAGCATGCTAAAGCTAGCAAACTAAAATGTCACAAACAAATTTCATGATAACCTATTTTAAACTTAAGCAAAATATGGGAAATCATATATATCTGGCCTTGAAAATGCTTATTCAATGCCTGTGTATGCAATAGATATATGTGATTGTGTTTAGTGAAGCTTCAACTTCAATAATTTGAACTTATGGATAATTTGAACTTGTGGATAACTAAAACTTTACTACTAGCTCTGGCCAAGCCTGTTTGTTTCAAATGTGTGTCTATTCTGCCAAATATAATTTGAACCATGCACCTAGGCATCCTGGTGCAAAGGATGCGTCACAAGGCTAAAGAAACTCCCCCATGATAGCACTGCCTAATTACGAAATTGCATTGGCTTCAAAAAAACTGCATGAAACCAAAATGGCAGCCTCCTTTGTTCTGCGTAATTTCCGAGACTTGCAACCGCTAGGCCACTAATTCAGCCGCCTTAATTCAGAAATTTGGATTATTCTAACTAAGGTCATGGTGCCGGCTAAACTCCTTGTAAGGCTGTGACATCGGACACTCAACAGTGCCAATTTAAACGCTACTGGTTTTGCACTAGTTAGGTTAAGGCAGGCTGCAGAAAGGTATAAGCACGGTAAGTGATCGTCAAAATATAGCCCTATTCAAACATGACCTGCATGCTGCAGAGTCTGCAGAGTCTGCATCTCTAATCTCTACACAGTGGCAGGCTTGACAGAAAATGCATGGCCTCATCTACAAAAATAGGTGCACCACTTATTTTCAGTTTTGCTTTTATGAGTCTTGCCCCAGTTCAGGTGCTTCAGATATAAAATGGCAGATACTGGGGCTGGCAAACACCTTTTCCTTCCTTTTGGATATATAATAAAAATAACCACATACTACTACTTTATGAGCCTTGTGCCAGCCTGCAGTGACGGCGACTGTTGGTTCCGCATTGGCTAGTCGACTGTGTCCAACTAAGTGCTCTTCTGGATGTTCTGGATGTTTTGTGCGAGGGACATCTTTGCTACTGCATTGCACTGTGAAGAGTGACGAAAAAAAAGCCATCGCCATTTTTTAGCCTTTTTGCATGATGCGCTTGACAGTGTGCATTCAATGTAGCATTGATGGAAATGCGAAAAATAGGCAATGTTTCACTGATGTCATCTAAAGAATCAGGCAGACATTTCCCTTTCTTTCATCAAATGAATTTACCATGATGGAAATGGTTCCTCTCGGTTCTTTCAGGGCCATTCGATAATTCAATTTTTTGTTCTCAGCCTCATTCCGTTCAAATTAAGGAGACTCTATTGTCTAACTTATAACTTCTTTTGTGCAGATGCCTTCAGTCAGGAAGCGAAGGACACATTGACAAGTGCTGTGGGACCAGTGTATGCATCAGGAATTCTGGCCGCATTTTCTTATGTATGTTGGGATTTTGCTTCCTTTTGCTTGTAGCCTGCTAATATTGGTTGCACATTTTTTTCTTCAACATCTATTCTTTCATTGTGCTGTTTCTTTGAGTCCTTCGTTCTATGGTCTTTGATCTAAACACATTGCTGCAAGCATGACATCTTCCCAAGCCCCAAATACTTCCTGTCACAGATTGACATCTGTGACAGGAAGTTTTTGGGGCTTGGGAAGATGTCATCAGCTTCTTCTTAATGTTATATTGTGCATTATGGGCAATGAGTATTTTGCTCAAGCTGGTGCAATATTGGTGGTGTCAGCCAGGTTTGGCTTAGTGAGGCACATTGTGTTTCATTGAGCACTATCAAAAATTCCTAAATTATTGTGTCAGTTACTTCAAACATCATTCTGATTAGCTTGTTACCTAATGTTTACTAATTAACCTTTTAAATTCACACAGCCCCACAGCAGCCACTTTTTGATGGAGGTGAAATGTAAAGCGCCCATGTACTGTGCGATATCAGTGCACGTTAAGGAACCTAAGGTGATCGAAATTATACAGAGCCATCCACTATATCTTCCCTTGTTGCATCAGTCACTCAACAACATTAAACCCCATAAACCATAAATTCATAGTCTGACGATTAGAGTCTGTGCACAGTTCATAGCAATAGACAAGGCCATGCCATATAAAGATTTAAAATGAAGAAAAAGTCCTTCTCTAAAAGCCTGCTGCACTACAAAATCTGGTGCTTTTTGCTGCAGGAAACTGAAACTTAGCGCATGACACGTGCAAGAAGCCAGGTGCAGACCTAATGTTCACTGGTGGTGCATTGAATCGACTACAGTACCTAATTTGAACTGCCTGCTTTATTGTGCCATGGCATGTACCGTATTTACTCGAATCTAACGCGCCCTCGATTGTAACGCGCACCCGTTTTTCGTGACCCCCACCCCCGAAAAAAAAAAAAAAGCTGCGATTGTAACGCGCACCCGTTCTCCGCGAAAAAGAGTACCGCGCACCTAACGCTTTCATACAGCAATACAACTTTGTCTCGTTTGGAAAAGCAAAGATTTAATCTCGGTGCACTAAAAAACACACACACAAAAGGAAACGGCTTATCTTGCCAAGATTGTCACTATGCCGGCACAAGGTTCACTCGTCGTCGCTGTCAGACAACTCCTTGTCACTGTTGACGGACCAAAGTATCTCATCCTCGGTGCCGTCCATGGCATTCGATATGCCACATTTTTTAAAGGCCTTGATGACCATGGCAGACGGTATCGTGCACCACGCATCTTTCGCCCATCCAGTGAACTTTTGCAGTGAGGCACGCTTCATTCTGTTGCTGAGAGTGAATTCATGGCAGCCACTCACAAGCCATTCGGTGTAGAGCGCCCGAATCCTATCTTTCACTGGCTTGTTCAAGCAAACATCGAGCGGCTGGAGCTGCGATGTCATGCCACCTGGTATCACGACAAGGTCGGTGTTGCACGCAGCGAGCTTGTCCTTGATGCGTTGGTCGAGATGGCACTTGAAAGCGTCGAGCACAAGCATCGCACGCAGGCCCAAACTGCCGCCGGGTCTCTTGCGCCAGACGTGATCGATCCAGTCGGCGACAAAGTCCGTTGTCATCCAACCTTTTTCATTGGCGCGCACAATCACGCCACTCAGAAACACGATTCCTTTCGGGAGCGTCTTGCGCCTGAATATGAGATACGGGGGCAGCTTGTGTTCATCCGCGGTGCAACAAAGCATTGCGGTGACGCGTGTTTTTTCGTGGCCGGAAGCTTCGCCCCCTTCTTTTCAACGGTTGTGGTGGCAGGCATGTCAAAGTACAGCGGTGTCTGATCGGCATTTCCAATCTGGCCGAGGTGGTAGCCGTATGCGGCGCAAACTTAGAACGAACCACATAAACTGTGCAGCTTTTCTTCATACTCTTCAGGCAACTTCTGGCATATCCCTGTCCGCCTTCGAAGAGAAAAGCCTTTTCTCTTCATAAAATTTGACAGCCAGCACCTGCTCGCTTTAAAGTCGCTCCGCGTTAGCCCTGTTTGTAGGGCTAGCTGCATCGCCCGGACTTTGAGCAGGTCCGTCGTCACTGGCCGCTGCGCCGCTCGCTGCTCTAGAACATATTCTGCGAGCCGCTCTTCTATTTCGGTGAACCGGCCCTGCTTCGGTCCACTGAAACCTTTTCGTGTAGCCTTGCTGCCGAAAATCTTTTCCTTCTGCTTGCGCCAGTCCCGCACGCATGTTTCCGGAACTCCGAATGCGCGTGATGCGGCCCGATCTCCGTCCGTCTCTGCACACACGATGACTTTCCTTTTAAATGCGGCATCATGATGAACTCGACGAATCTTCGGCACGTCCATACTGGTCGGTCAATCGCAGAAAACGGGTAGGCTAACCAAAGCACATGTACCAAAGCACACGAAGGACGCTACTGCAGCTAGGCATAGACAGCTAGACCAGCTAGTAGGCTCGAAGTGCATACCAGGCGGCCATTTTGAAATGCCGATGGCGATATGATATCGGAGATTTAGGGTCGTACTCGATTCTAACGCGCACCCAATTTTTGGACACGATATATCGGAAAAAAGGTGCGCGTTAGATTCGAGTAAATACGGTACTCTTTTGCTTTGTCACTGTCAAAAATAACCGCCACACAGTTGGCGATTAGTCGTTCCACCGAGGGGGGAAAAAAAAAAATTGTGCTTGAGCTAGTACTGATAAATCAATACTACTCTAAAACATCCAATTGGAGGTGAATTTGGTTCCATAATCATTGCGACGCATCACCAGTGGACGTTACATGTGCAGTAGGCTTCCCGCATGCATCGTGCACTTGGTGCAGCAGATTTCTTAACACTGCAGACATTTAGAGAACAGCATTTTTCTTCATTCTATAACTTATAAGGCATCGTCTTCTGCATGGCTACGAACTCGACTATGAACTTATCATATACACTAAGCATACCAGACTCTGGTGAATTGAAAGTACTGATTATGTTGGGGGAGCAAGCTAATTAAGATTACTTTTTAAAAACCAATTTACACCTTGGCTGACATTGCTGTGCCTACGCCCTGAAGGGGGGGGATGTGGGGCTAAAATCACATTTTTCACTGAAGAAAAAAAATGCATATTTTTAAATTTTTGTTGTTTTGGGTTGTGCATATATTAAGAAAACTTTTTACCAAGTTTGGTTGTCATCTGTGCAATAGTCAAATTAATTATATAATTAATTTTTTTTTGAGATGGGGTGCGCTCACCACCGTAAGCACCTATGCACCCCGACTTCAAGAAGCAGCCGCATAGCGGGCAAGAAGCTCAACGTGACGCTTATCCCAAAATTAGAATGCTTGTTTTTTGTGCTCTCTAGCCAAAAAGAACTTGTTATCGAGAGTACTACAGGCATCTAGAAGAAAAACAGAAAGAAAAGGCTAATTTGGTGTCGTGGCAACAGCAGATTATCTGGTATACTGAAATAGAAGATTGAATTGACTAAAAACGCAGCACGTAACCTTCAAATGCTGTTTTTGCACACTGGGAAGGGCTCGGCAAGCAGAAGGTAGAATGTGGAGCCTAGATGAAGAAGCATGCACGGCAAGCAACCAAGGAAAGCATTTCATGAGTGCAGACAAGGGCACTCGACAGCTGTAAAGCTGAAAAAACAAAGGTAACGCAAAGCAGTCGGCGCAGAGCAGTGTCATGTTAAATGTATGGCCCAATGTATGCAGCAGGCCAGTTTGATTTATTAATTTAGGCCCTGAATCTGAATAGCATGTTCAAAAATTTTTGAACTTATTTTTCTCAGTTTTCACTTTTTGTAAGAGCACAACTGTCAGGAAAACTGCAATTTCCAAATTCTTTTGCCAAAGGCTGGTTTCAAGGTGGTTTCCCGACTAAAATTTTATTGGGAACAAGATGAGGTATTTTTGGATTCCTAGTTCTTCTCTGAGAAAAAAAAGTATCAAATATATGACATGTAAGAAAAATATAAACTTCATTTTTAATGTGCTAAGATTTTTTCAAAAATGTGATAGAAAATCCACAATTGGCCCTACCCTGCACAATGCACAAATGGTTATTCCAGCTTCTTCATTTTTGAAATGATAGTTTTCCTAAGCTCACACACTTTTTTTTTTTTTTCAATTTTTTTACTGCAGTGGAATCTTGTTATAATAAACGCAACTTTTTGTGAAAATTCTTTTGTTATATTTAGTATTTGTCTTAAAAGTGCACTCACATACTTCTGCAAAAAAAGCTGTTAATAAATCAAAACAAAAAAAAAGGCACTCTAGAATGGGGACAACACTAAGTTGCGAGAATGCGCAGTTTTTGATTCAGAAGCTTGGTATTAAGCAGGAAATCTCGTTTTTGATTCCATGTTGTAGAACAAAAATGAGCACCCAAGAAGCGACGTTGCACCCTAGAAGTGATGCAAATGGCACGTTCTTGGCTATGTCAGTAGGCAGGCCCTGCACTGTTTAGAGCTTGCGCATCTCTTCTTTAGTTTGCTTTCATCATGGCTACTTGCGTCATCTACAGGAATTGGTTGATCGATGATTTCTATTTTGTTCAGTTCGGGTGCCACAGTGCCACAGTCGTGTTGTTGACAGCAAAGACAGGGATCTTGAAACGGAACATTCAAAAGTATCAGTTGATACCGTGACAAGGGTAACATGTTTCTGATCGTTCTGGTCATTCTGAGTGCATGTCTTCAATCTTTGTACTGCACTGAAGATTGTAGACACAGTGCTAGGTGCAACACCGTATTCTGCAGGAGTGTCAATTTTCTGCACCCAGTCCTGAAGGTCTTGATTTTCGTGTCAAGCTGAATTGCTTTGGGCCATTTTGCACAGCAGAGCCAATGGACTCGCGGAATGCAGCATGCATATTTGAATTAGTTGAAGTGGTGGCAAGCATAGCAAGGGCACATGGCATGGCGAGGCGATGGTTTGATCACGTACTTGTCACATGCTTGTCAGCCGTTGATGGTAGTTTTTCTTATGCAGCTCCTAGATGGCACAGCATGTGAATGTGCAAGCGATTTAAACACACTTTTTATGTGGGTAAATTGAGCGACCTAAGTATTGCTTTTCCAGAAGTTTTTTAAGACGAAACGAAAGTCTTACTTGGCTTTCGTTTCGTTTACCCATGAACCAACTAGCCCACAACAACCCCCTCGTGAACACCCATGAACACGCAAGTGAGCATTTGCCCTCTTATAGCTAGGTGCTTCTAAGTTTCTGCTGAATTTGTTTGGCTTCTTTATAAATTTTTAACAATGCAAAAAACTGCTTCATTATAACTGATGGAGTATGAAATTGTTTTTCTTGTTTCGTTACACTGATGTGCAGCACTTTCATAGAAATAAGGCATGGACCAACCAAATTTTGCTTTTACTTATCCAATAATTCGTTTTACCCTTGTCTTTCATAATGAGGTTTGACTGAACTAGTACTTATGTTTTCTTTATATTTTTCCCCTTGTTTGAGTGCCTGTCACAGACTTGTTTTTTTTTTTGGGGGGGGAAATATATTTATCTCTATAACATAATGCAATACACAAGGTATGCATTGGGAACTGCAGAAGCCAAAGATGCCGTTGCTTCGATTACCGAGTGCACTGGGCTGCCGTCATATCTTTGACATTCACTTGGGTAAAAGTAGACATTTCACTAAGTCTGCGCATTTGAAATGCAAGAACTGAGGAAGCACAAAGCGGCAGCATTGCAGAGGGTATTTGCGCATAGTGCATCTGGCTCTTCTGTGCATAGGCGAAGTGTAATGATGTATGTTGCTAACGCAGGTTTGGGGCATCACACTGCACGATTGATTTAGCCCAAGCAATTCGCTCTGGAATTTAGGCTCAAAAATTAAGGTTCACATATTTTTCAAGGCTGTGAATTTGCCATGAGCACTAATCACCAAACTGTGTTTTCATTGTGAAGCTGATTGGTAGATGTTAATTAATAGAAAGCTAATTATGATTTTTTTTAACTGACTTCTTCTATGATTGAGTATCTCTGAAAGCATTTTTTTTTCGATTTCAAACACCCTACTTCTTGTAATTCTTTTTTAAAGCGCTCACTAAAACACTTGGTATATCTATGGCTGATTCTTGTGACACTGCTTTCTTTTTTTGGTTGAATAAATTTAACTGTTCGCATGGTGTCTAAGAGGTACGGTTCTGTTGTCATCTTTGCAGCAGATTCATGAAATTGCAGTGGATGAATCTGCTGCAAGGCGGCCCAGTCCTGCTCGATCAACTAAGCATGAGCATGCTCTGGCATGTAGATCAGCTAAAGTTCTCTTGCACAACTAGTTTGGAATTTGGGCCTGGAATCTGTCTGCACATTTTTGCTCGATGATAACCAACAGTGATGACACAGTTCAGTCATATCTTGTGTTTGGCTTATGAGGTGTGCTGCATTTTCTAGGCTTATCATGCAGATGCTTGTTCGGTGATAAACTTGGTGATGAGTGTCTTGGAAGAGGACGTGTCATCAATGCAGGCGATATGGGGCATATGAAGAGACTGAAGAAAAAAATTCCTGTTTTAGTGTCTGCTTATGAAAAAAGATACTGTGGAAAAGACTGAGGTGGGAAATGTTTCTACGAATATCAAGGTTATTCAAACAGAGTTTCGATTTCATCAAGGAAACACTAGTCGAGTGAGAATAATTTGAAAGTATGAAGCAAACTAAATGATTTTGAACCAATTCTATAGCATCAATTCAAGTTGTGTGGGGTCCCATATGGAAGCTGCATATTCTAATTTAGGCCTTATTAGTGCTTGATATAAAAGTAATTTCAGAAGAGATGGATTACGAGAGAAGTTTCTGCGTATGAAGTTAAGGGTGTGGTTTACATTGAGTGACATATTCGATGGGCATGCACCAGGATAAGTTGTTAATGATGTGAACACCAAGATATTTATAAGATGAGACACTGTCTAATGAAACACTGTTAATCTTGCAATCGAACATTTTCAACGGATTAGACTGGCAGGAAGTGAGCATAACTTTACACTTAGACGGGTTAAGGACCATACACCATCAGTGCCACCAATTAAAGATTTTATCAAGATCGGACTGAAAAGGGGGACTGTCGTTAGTGTCATTTATTGCACTAAAAAAACGCAGTCATCAGCAAAAAGCTTAGGGTTAAAGTTAATTCCAAAGGTAAGATCATTAATATATATGTATTAGAAAAAGTAAAGGCCCAGGACTGAGCCTTCGGGGCTATCAGATTTGACAGCACATTGTGGTGGTAGAGAGTCATTAGTGGATACAAACTGATTGCGGTTAGTCAAGAAGCATTCAGTTCATTTGAGAAGATTTAAGGTCTATATTCAGGGGACATATTTTAATGAGGAGTAAGTGATGCGATACTTTATGAAAAGCTTTAGTGAAGTCAAGAAAGGTGCATTCGGTTAGTAAACCATTATCTAAAGATGATGCTAATATATTAGTTAAACACATGAATGAGTTGAGTGACGCAAGAAAAATTCTTTCGGAACCCGTTTTGACAAGAACTAATGAAAGAGTTGCTTTCCAGGAAAGAAACGAGGTTAGAATATATAATTTGCTCTAAAAGTTTGCAAAGAATATTTGTTAAAGAAATAGGCCTGTAGTTAAGAGGAGAATTCAGATTACCTTGTTTGAAGAGTGGAACCACCCTCGCTACTTTTCAGTCAGCCGGCATTGTGGTGTGTTTGACAGGCTCGATGAAAAGGTACGCTAAATAAATACTGGAATAAACAGAAGTGTTCTTCAAAAACTTCAAATTAATCTTGTCAACATCGCAACTGGAGGACAGCTTTAATTAAGCACTGGATTATGCCACTATACCTGTAAAATCAATGACAATGACAGTCTTGCTTGGCAGTTTGCGAGGCCATTAAAAAAATTGCTTAAGTTTAACATGGATAAACCTAATGTAATGTGCGAAGAGATAATTTGGTGTAGTTTATCTTTGTTAATGGTTCGCTGTCTTCTTGCCCGAAGTTCTTGCTGCTTGCTGCGCCTAATCGAGCCTCCGACAACTGCTGCAAAACCAGGCTGGCTGTCCTTTTCAAAGCAGATTGAATTCTCTCGTCTCATCATGCGAGCTTATGTGGCTAACAAGCATTTTTAATACGACAGCACTCATACGCTCACCACCACCAGCCCAAAAATCTTGTCTGATCTTCCTTGTGCCATTGCTCTGATTGGCTGAGCTGTTTTTGTGAGGGTTTCATTTCTTGGCATGCATTCGTTGCTTTGCTCTGAGAAGTGTTGGATTTGCGGTACGGCGTCGCTGAGCATCGAACCCCCTACGTTCCCATGAAGACAGCAGGAACGCTAGCAAGGAGAGTACATCTCGCGGAATCTTGCGAACAGATATCGTTCACGCGAGATTTTTACCAAGAGTCAAAAGAGGCTTTTGCCTTAAAAGCGGCAGTTACACCCAGTTAACCCAAGCAAGGCTAGAACAAGTCCGTGCCTCGCAATGAAGTCGGTTCAACAGAGGCAACCCCTGCCAATTTTTTTTCTGTGTTCTTAGATATGTTTATTGCAGCGTTCTAGTTTAATATTCAAGCCTTTACTTTACTGTCTTGAGGAAGCAAGCTCTCGAGAGTGAGATTTTCTTTTTATGTCTTAAGATAAGCAAAACATTTTCTATGTATTTGAAAGACCATTCATATGACTGCATTTTAGTATTTTTTTACTGCCAAATCATGCAGATATTTCTTATAATAAAATTTTGTTTCCAAGACTCTAGTCACTGGTTTAGTCCATGGTACTGAAAATCTCAATGCCAGAGAAGAAAAATTGGACATGCATAACCCATATTTTCAAAAGTAAGGAAAGAGGCATGCCACCTTTCGTATATGCTGAAAATTTCTTTTTTTCCATTTCCTATTTTTTGTGCATGCTTCCACAGCATTTTGTAAATAAATCCTCCCTTCCCCCCAAAATTATTTGGAACAGAGATTTTTTATGTTATGCATTGAGCTTAAATAAATAATATTCATATGTATGAAAGAGCATTAAGTAGCTACATTTTGATATATGTTGCAATAGGTTTGGTTCAAGTTTTCATATGTAAAAGATAGTTTGTTAAGACCCCTCAGCATGACCTGTTTTTTCATGGTCCCGAAAGAGGTAGCCACCTTTTTGAACACATGAAAGTAAAGCATCGATTCTGTCAGAAAGGTTGACTGACGATGTCTTAAGCCATGCTAATAACTAGCAAACGCAGTTTCTGTACTCCAGATACGACGGAACTGCACCCTCAGTTCTTCTTATCCAATCGCACGAGAATGCTCTGTCAGAAATAATTTCCAAATGACCAGTGCAACTCATGAACCTTATCCAAATTAAACAGGGACATTCACATTTTCTGCAGCAGAGCAGGAAAACTGCTCAAGGTCACCCAGTGGAATGTGCGATATAATGGGCCTAAAAAGAATGTTTCCCATCTCATGCTGCATATAACGGGCTGGACTAAGAACGGCACTCATTAGTTTGGGCATTTTTAAAAAAGAATGAGAATGCTATCATCCACTAGGAATCGCATTTCTGTGTATTGCAGGTCTTTATATGCATGCAGGCCATTTATGCAGGCTTTATGTAGGTCATCAAAAGCTATAAAAGTTTTGGAAACTCTGAGTATAAGTTATAGATATGCATTTCAGTACCTCTAAAAATGTAAGCAATGAAGCAGCAGCTTGTACCCACATTAAAACGAGATGTTTCTGCCTTTTATTTTATAGGAGTCTGATTGTCAGGAGCTGGTGACCTTCTTGAGGAACCTCTTGTTCGTGGTTTCACTCTGTGAATTGCCATTGTCAAGCATGGAAAGTGTGATTCTTGAGCTCAGGTATGCATTTTGCTTTTGATTCAACTCCTTTCAGTAACATTTTATGTATGTTTCAGTGGCTTTTGTTGTTAGTATCATGGTGTCCAGGCAGGCAGAGAGGGTGGGGACCACATACACCACACTTGCCATGCACATGCAAGTCCTGTATATGGAGTTTTACGTCACAAAGCAACTCAGGCTATGAGAGATGCCATCACGGAGCTAGTGCGCTATCAAACTGTCTTGTCACGTTGTCTGCACACTATCGCACTGTCTGGTCACACTTTCATTCACACAAATGCGAACAATAGCCCAGACACCACAAAAACGCTACGATAAAGAAAAGCCCTGAGAAAAAATGAACTTTCTGGGTGGGGTGAGATAGTGGAATTTTCTTCATCGTTCGTGTTTTTCGTCATGCTATGTGAATGAAAGAATGTAATACCAGCTTGCCCAGCAACTGTTCTTAAGCATGCTTGGTCACGCTGTCTTGTCACAGCGGCTGTACAAGTTGCTTGCAGCTAACACCAGGCCGTCAACAGTTGTGGTCCTCCCTGTACATGTATTTAGATTTGCCATTTGCGTAAGCCCAGTCTGGCATAGGCATCTGGAACGCATATTATAGTCAGCCATGAATTTCGAGCTTGTGGTGGGGCAGGTTTGCCTCAGTACATTTAGTTTCAGATCTCTATGTAATCCTTTCCATTCAACTTTCGTTGTATTAATTGCTTTTAAGGTTGACTAGTGTAGTTAGGTTGAAAGGTGATGAATTTAGCTGGCACCTGTGCTGCTGTATTCTTTAGAAAATAGACTTTTCAATGTTTGCAAATATGACATCAAGGGGCATGGCTTGCTGGGCATAACCATTGGTTTTTGTCTCCCTGTATGTCGCTGCACTTAATATGAACACATTATTTGTCCGCAAGCCAGTGCTTCTGCCTTTCTTTTTGTGGTTTAAGCACCTCCTCTACCAGCTGCACTGTCAGCAACAACATTTTGTCTACTACCGAGGCCAGTGTGTGATGACACGAGTAGAGAAAGGCATGTTGTTTTTGTTGTTTTAGAAACTCTAAAAACTTGAGTATGTTCTTTTTATCTTAATAATAGACTATATTACCTTTTGCACTGCTCTATGTTTCTTTTGTACGTGGTGAAAAATTACACTTCTCACTGCATTACAATTGAGAAGTGTAGATACCACCATGTAGTGAATAAGCTTCATCTTGCATCTTCACAAAGTAGGTGTTCCGTCATGTCGTACTAAACACGCCTCTTATTCTTTTGTTCCAAACACTTCTGTCAGTTGGAACCACCTTCCTAGGCACATTGCTGATATTACGGACCCAAATTCTTTTAAGACTGCCGTATGTAATCTATATTTATAGATGGTAGTCAATTGTTTTTGTTCGTTTTCGGTGACATTGTTGACTGTCGGAAATGTTTTTTCTTTGGTCTCAACTGCTTTTCCGCTTTTTTTTTTTATCACTTTTCGCCGTGTTATTGTTTCTCCTATGTTGTTTTATGCTGCACTGTACCCTGTACCAATGTATCTTTCCCACTCCCCTCTTTAATGCCTTCGGGCCCTGAGGGTAAATGAATGAATAAATAAATAAATAAATAAATAAATAAATAAAAGGTAACTTTCTTTCTTGTCAGTCGAGTGAGAAAAATTAGTGTTGGGCTTTTATCATCCTTTCGTCTTGGCTTGATACAAGACAGCACAGTGACAAACAACTGTTTCTTCTTTTGTTTTTCACTGTTCACATGGTGGTGGGCTATATGCAGGGTATTTCATGTACAGTAGTATTTCGCTGATACGAATCTCACGGGGTCGCGAAAAAATTTCTATCATCAAAACGAATGAAAATAAGTATGCAGAAGCATTGGAAAGGCAGTCGCCGCGCAGATTTGTTTACGTCCGAGAAAGTTTATTACGGTCGCACGGTCACAGCACGACAGGCGATCGCGCCATCGGTGACGCGTGGGCCGTTTGCCTCCGTGGACTCCTCGCGGCGCATACAGCACTACAAGAGATGGCGACGCGCCGGCCGCGCGGCACCGCAGACTGCTCGAGATGCGTACAGCGCGACTAGCAGTTGCGAAGTCTACGATGTGCGCGGCCCGTACGTGTCCGCCGCCGACTACTACTCATGGCCGCGTACCGCTGCAAATTTTTCGTGGCATGAAAAACGATTGCGATGCTGGCATTGTGCGGTTCGCCCGCCTCCGTGTACTACTCGCGGCGTGTACAGCATAGATGGTGACATGCTGGCTGCGCGGCACGGCAAACTGCTCGCGGATCGCGATTGCGAAGCCAGCGATGTGCGGTCCATGTGCGCCCACCGCGTACACCGCCGCTAGCTGCCGTGGTTGCGACTTCTGCGATTTGTGGGCCACGCACCACTGAAAGCATTTTTCGACGTGAGCCCGAAAGACAATCGCAATATCGGCGCGATGAGGACCACGCGTCACAGTAAGCTGCTCGTGATGCGTACGTACAGTGCAGCTAGCAATCGCGGAGTCAACGATGTGCAGGCACTGCGTAATGCTCAGGGTTGCGGTCGCATTTCGCACGTTCGTATCATCCGTAGTGGCATGGGAGAGTGTTCGGTATATACGAAATTTTGCGCATTGTATACAATGCACTGCGGCTGGGGAATTTCGCAAATTCGTATCAACCGGATTCGTATCACCGAGATTTTACTGTAACTTGAACCTAGGATTTAAAAAAAAAGGAAACACTGCAGCTGGCTGAAACCAGTGAATTCTAGTTTGTTGTCATGTAGTGCTCCTAGGAGTATTTTTATATTCCACTTAATTGGCTAATTGACTAAGACAAATTATGCAAAATCTTTCTTATTCTCTTTTTGTTCAACTACCCTTCATTAAGCTGTAGGGGGGGCTCAGATACAGCCGACTCAGTGTTTTTGTACTAACATACCGCCTACATTTAAAGAAAACCTGCGAAATATGAAAAAAATATCACATGACTATGGTCATACACTATTGTGTTGCAGCGCTGCCAAAGGCATTTTGAATCAATGAAATGTGCATGCTCGCCGTCTCAAAGTGAGCTGACACCTCTGTCAGCATTGTCTCAAAACGGCGTCAGCACATTCTGCTGGGGCACATAAAGCTCAAGCCACGATAAGAGATGGCCAGGCCACTGACAGCCACTTCTGACGGAATTTTTATTGAGCTATCACATCGACAAAATGAAAGGAAGAAAGGCACAGAAGTTGCCTAATTCAAGGCAGGCTTTTTTTTTTTTTTTTTTGTTTTGCTTTTTATGGTGCAGCCAATTGAAATGAGTGGCAGTTGCTCACTTCAGCGCAATCAGAGTACACATTTTGTTTGTCTAAACGCTGTTGGGGGTACTACAGTATTGTAATGCACAAGTGTAGCCACATGGCATTTTTTCATATTTCGACGGCTTTCCTCAGATGTTGAAAAAGCTTCCACATCACAGATACGTTGGCAGAAAAAACTCAGTAGGTTATTTCTGAACCCCCTCCACAACTTGATGAAAGCCAGTTGTCCCCAAACTGAATAACCAAGATTTTTCTGAATTATTTACTTTATTTTATTGACAATATTGTAAGCCTGATTTCCAGATTCTTACAGGAGTGGGTCGTACAATGTTATTCAGGCATTTGGTGGAGCGACATAAAGTGCGCAGTCACAATAACTGACAAAAAATATGGGCAATACATTCGGTGAGATCAGGCAATAATACGCTGCTACAAATGGCAAACAGCAAATAAGAGGTCACTATTTTAAGAAGGTTCACTGATAGAGCGACTCTGAAGTTTTTTAACAAACAGCTCAGATGTGCCCGCATTAATACATTCTCACAGCAGCCTATTCCACTCTTCAATGGTCAACAGAAAAAATGAATACTTGAATGTTGCAAAGTGGGATGGAAATGATCTGATACAGTCTCTTGATTAGTCCTCGTGAGTGATGATAAGGTGATTTTAGATACTATAGGATTTTATTTATGTTGGTGCGATTATGATATAGAAGGAAAAAAAATTTTAAAAGCAGAAACATGACGACTAGGGATAGGATGCCAGCTTGGATGCGCATGTTGAAATGAAGACCCATGTGCAGTATTTTTTCTAATTTATCAGCGAGATATGCCTGGTAGGGATTAAAAACGGGACTTGCATATTCCAAGATTGTTTGTGTGAGGGATTTGTACGCTGAGCTTGACATTGGATGGTGCCGACGAAAGTTTTCTCTGCTGAAACCCTAATTGTCTGTAAGCCTTTGTACACATGCTAGTAATATATACACCCCATTTTAACTTACTCGTAAATGCTACACCCAAATATTTGACCCTGTCTACCTTGGTGACGTTAACCCCATTGATATCGTACGAGACAGAAAGACAGAAAGACCCCTTTTCGAGTTATACTCATGTACTTGTGTTCGCTATATTTATCTCCATTCCCCTTTCGTCAGCCAGTGGGGGATGTTAGCTAGTGGTGTATTAAGTCTTACTTGATCATCATGACAACGTACAGTAGTACATATGACAAGATCATCTGTGAATAACTTTATGCCTACGCCAGGAGCTACGCAAGTGTAGATGCCATTGACGTATGGTAAGAGGACCCAGAACAGACTTCTGTGGTACCCCTGAAAATACTAAATGGTCAGAATCGACTTTGCCTATGCAAACATATTGGCTACGGTTAGTCAAGTGTGTTTTTTTCCAAGGTACCACAGTAGGACTAATACCAAGATTTATTAACTTATTATATAATTTGTAATGGAGCACCTGATCGAAACGCTTCGAAAGGTCAACGAAAATAGCATCGGCTTGCAGCTGAAGGTTGGTCGCGTTGCCAAAATCAAGAAGTTGAGGGATGGTTGAGAGGCTCTTGTGAAATCCGTGTTGGTTTAAGTGTAGTAAGTGATTGTCCTCCGGATAGCTGACGATAATCTTGTTAACTATATGATCTTATAATCTAACAGAAGAATTGGTGATGGCTTGCTCAGCTTGTCCGGTTGCACAAGCCTGGTTTTCAGTATGCTCACTTTCGCAGCGATTGGGGTGGATGCTGTCCACTGCCTCAAAATTATTGGAACATGTGATAGCAGCTAACTCCTTTTGAAGCGAACCGTACTAAAAGGCGACGACATGATTGCGGCTGACCGTGTGCTTTCTTTAATGATTGATAGGTTGAAGGATGTGTGATAAGTGACCCCCCCCCCCCCAAAAAAAAAAAAAAAGGAAGTATCAACTTTTTAAGCGAAAAGCTTCACTAGGCTAGTCAACACCGGGCCTGGAATGCGTGTGATCACTTTTAGCCACAGCTGTGCATGCGCGAACTCGCCGAGTGACGTCACTAGGAGAGGCGCAGGTGGTCGGCACAGCCGCCGCCGAGCGCGACTCTGCTGGTCGACCTTCGGCGTCGCAGCTCGCTCTGCGCGTGTTAACAGAGTGAGCACCGGCGTGTGCTCGACTTCCTCGTATGACGCTACTGCGCATACCACACCTCGTCCTCGTTTCGCCCTTCGCTGTGGCGCATCTGATAATGCTGCAGAAGAAATGCAGATGCTTCGCCATGAAAGAAGATCCCGAAGTGATGGCTAGTTGTCCAGAGGCAGCGATTATATGAGAAGCGCAAGACCAAACGAGCTGCCGAAACGCCAGACGAGTGGGAAGGTCGCCTCGCTAAATGACTGCAAAGGGATGCCGAACTGGCAACTAGTGATGACGCCGAACAGTTGCGCAGCAGAACGGATGAGAGGAATGAAAAGGACAGGACAAAACGAGCGAATGAAATAACTCAGCAAAAAGAGGAACGCATCGATAAACGGCGACGGCAAGAGGCTCGAAGGCGGATATTAGCCGCATCTACTTCCAGTGTGAGCAGCCAACAGAGGGACGCCGACGATGCCATAGAAGAAGAGACAAACTCGCCGGTGTGCAGACTACACGTTAAAAGTTTGTGCATCACTGAACCTTTTACTTCGGATATCCAGGCTTAACCTAAGCTAAGCCATAGCCAATTTCTTTTTTTTTTTTTTGTGTATTGCACCCTCTCCTCAAACTGACGTAAAAAAGTGGGTTCATTATGCAAGTAAATACAATATTTCTGGTTAGCGCTTTGCTGTTCCAATTGGCCAGTGACGTCATGGCGTGCCGCATCCTGAAACTTCTGCACTGTGGAACTTGTATGCCCTATCATCATCATTTTCTTTTGCTCACAGATTCCGGACTGCCGGCAAAATTGGCACATAAAAGAGCAAATACAAAATACGGTTTGTCTTGGCTGAAGTTTTAGTTCTCGTGGTATTGTCGAGGTGACTGCTGGTACAGGCATGCGATGCATGAGGACTTCATTAAATTGAAAGTGCAGCATAAATTACTTTCATGAATCTCGAAAAGAAACAACATGGTTTTCAATGAGACAGAGATTAGGAAATGAAAAAAGGTTTTGTTTGTGGTGTAATGTCCCAAAGCGACTCGGGCTTTGAGAGATGCCAAAAAATGAAAAAAAAAAAAAAAAAAAAAAAAGATGTGTTACATCACGAGTTTTGTTACATTGAGATTCGTTATACAGTTGAACCCCTCTATAACGAAAGCCCTCAAGAACGAAATTCTCGCGACAACGAAAAATTCTGGCGCCCCCGGCGAACTCCCATAGGGTTCAATGCATTTGTCCCCTCTCAACAGCGAAGGGTTTTTAAAAAGCAGTCCCGCATTAACGAAAGTTTGAGGTAGTGATCTGCAACATTTTTTCGGCACATCAGTCAGTCGGGAACATAGAATGGGCGAAACTGCAGCAGCACACTCATCCGACAAGTCGAGCCCGTTCATTTCACCTGCCAACAAGCACCGGCGCAGCCATTTTTGTTTACTTTCGGTTGGTTCGGTAATGATGATGATAGCAAAGCATATATATATTTTTTTTTTTTTGCCCGCTGAAAGCGGCTTTTTGCTAGCCTGTCTGTTGGCCACTACGCATGTATGTGACGTTTCACGCCACGTGACGACACCGCCGGCCAACCGGGGAAGAGCAAGGAACCTCCTTTTTTTTTTTCTTTTCACTAGTGCGCCGACCACGTGACCACGCTATCTCGCCGATCTCGCCATCCGCCTTGTGCCGCTCGCGACTTGCCCATAGAGAAAGAGATTGGTAAAGAGCGGACACTCCCATAGGGCCCAGCGGCCCATTTGACTGTAGTGCACCAAGCGGCCGGCGGCAACTACATCCGGTCTTGCTGAAGGGCGCGCGATTTGAATGCTAGCCATGCGCTGCGCCCTTCCCTGCCCTTTTGGCACATTATTTTGGTTTTAAATGGTCTGCTAGTGTTTCTATTTATTTTCAGCATGCATAACAACAGGAAAAATTCCCAGTTCTCTAAACTGCCCATCAACGCAGCTGCGCCACAGCCTTTGCAAAACAGTAGCGCAGAAACGACGCCAAGTGCTTCGTGAAATGAATTTATTTTGCTGCATATAAAACACGAGATGCAACAGATGTAGACGGATGCATTGACAATACTTGACACACATTAAGCGATGTGCACAATACAGAAAAATAAAAATACATAAGGTGAGAAACAGTACTTAGGTAGAGACAAAAAATAGCATAACTGATTTCCGAATTATTGCAAATGGTATGTAACAAAACAGGCATTATACATAAACTACACAGTCCCAGTCGCGGCTACCTCAGCAAGGGTAACTTGTATTGTCCAGGGCAGAGAGGAGTACTGACGCTTGAGGAAAGGCCACACCATTTCCTCGTCGCATCTGCCGTGCTTCGGCTACAGTCCGTGGGTCCATGCAGTGCTGTTGGAAAAGGAATGAATATGATGCAGAAGGTTGCAATGAAATGTAAGGCCACTGCACCGCGCACACATCTGTGCATGTGGGTGGGTACTGAAAACTTGGTGAGCAGCAGTTATGGTCCAGAACAGAAAAGCTGTCATTAGTAAAATTGATACAAAAGCTACTCTTGCAACGTAGAGGTCAGGAAATGCAGGCTAACCGAACCTATCTGAAAATACATTTCTACAGAGTGTGAAATAACAGCCACTAAACTATCAATATTCTTCAAGAGCACTGAACAGCTGAAGCAATGAAGCTTGCCGCATAATAAAACATTTTTCACTTTAACGTTGTCCTGTTAAATGTAGCGCGACACCACGCAAAACTAGCCGTTCGCAAAACCGCGGCCGGCGAGCACGCCATGTTGGCTTGCCTTTCATACACGAGTTTGTGAAGCGCAGACCACCGCGCTGATCTAAACTGCCCGAAATGCCTCGCAGTTTTACAAGAATGCAACATTTCTCACCTTGCGGTTGCCCTGTTAAACGCGACACCACGCAAAACTAGCCGTTTGCAAATCCTCGCGCCATGTCACATGTCATCGCGGCCGGCGAGCCATATTGGCGAGCGCCTTGTCATGCCTGTTGGCTGCCCTTCATGTGCGACTTTGTGAAGCGCAGACCGCCGTACTGAGCTAAACTGCCTGAAATACTGCGTAGTTTGACAAGAAAGTCAAGAATGAAACGTTTCTCACTTTACCGTTGCTCTGCTAAACGCGACACTTAGCAAAACTAGCCGTTCGGCAAACTGCGTCACCATGGCCGCACCGGCCGGCGAACACGCCATTTTGGCGCAACGGCGTGCCTTGATGCCTTCACATGCCACTTTGTCAAGCGTTACGAGCTAAACTGTTCGAAATGAAGCTGTTTCCCGAGAACAAAACATATTACACCTCGCCGTGGTTGGGAACCGCCAGAGTTACGGCGTAACGAACTGCGCCTGAACAGCTGGCGCGCCTGTTCACGAGCTGCGAAACTTATTGGCACCGGCCGGCATGGTCAGCGTAAACTGCTTGAAATGCAGCGTAGTTAAGCAAAAAACATTGCTCACCTCGCCGTCGTTTCAAACCGCTGTCGTTCCGCGCAGCAGCCCACGAGAGGTCTGTGCCGCACAAGCGCGGCGAGGCACGAGCACACAGCTTCCTTCGACAACTTCTTGTCGTCTGCTAGTGCTCCGGCGGGCTACCGCTGCAGCGAGTGCCGTCGCGCGCGCGTCCGCGCATGCGCACGTTGGTGCCGCCATCCATCAATCGGCGGCAGCGCAAAAAGTCGTGCGTCACTTCCTGGGGCCAGTTTTCGCCGAGTGACCGCTCTTTACCAATCTCTTTCTCTATGACTTGCCTGTGTACAGTGTTTTTTGTTGTTGTTTTTTTACTGTCGGAAACATGCCGCCTCCTGTAAAGAAGCGCAAGTTTTTGACGCTGCAGGAAAAGGCTGCAATTATCGCCGAAGCTGAAAAAGGCAGGAAGAAGACTGATATTGCGGAGGAGTTCGGTATCCCGTGCAGCTCGCTTTCTACGATTCTGAAATCAAGGAATGGCATCATGGCGGCACTCCAGAACGGCGCGCGCGCTCAGAACAAGACTGGCAGCGCCGGTCTACGAAGACGTGGACAAAGCCGTATTTCAGTGGTTCCTGGACAAGAGAACGAACAAGGTGCCTTTGTCTGGAAGCCTCCTGCAGCAAAAGGAGATTGACTACGCGTGCATTCTGGGCCACGACAACTTTAAGGCGAGTGCCGGATGGCTAAGTCGATTTAAAGCGCGGCACTGCATCGTCGCCAAAGTGTTGTCGGGGGAGTGTGCGAGCGTAGACGCTGAAGCAGCATCTTCCTGGATGGAGAAAAGTTACGAAGGCATAATGGACGAGTACGAGCCCTCCGAAATTTATAATGCGGACGAAACGGGCTTCTTCTATGACCTTCAAAAACGCCAGACCTGAAAGGAAAAAAATGCAATGGCAGCAAGCTGAGCAAAAAGCGGGTCACCATTCTTTTAGTATGCTCAAACATGGATGGATCTGACAAGCGTCCCCTCCTCGTGATCGGCCGGAGCAAGACTCCACGGTGTTTTAAACGTAACCAGTACACTGCAAACCAAAAAGCGTGGATGACGCACGCAATATTCACAAGCTGGCTGGAAGCCTTTGATACGGACATGTGAAAGCAGGGCAGATCTGTCTGCCTTTTTTTGGACAACTGCAGTGCGCACCACTTTGAAGACGTTGCCCTGACGAGCATCCGCTTGATTTTTTTCCCCGCGAACTGCACATCCGTTATCCAGCCTCTTGATCAGGGGGTTATCAAAAGTGTGAAGTCTGCGTACCGAAGAAGGCTCATACAGCGGATGTTGCTAAACATCGAAATGAAGCGACCGACGGAAATTGACCTCTTCATGGCGCTGGAGATGCTTGCCGGCGCGTGGATTGCTACTTCGGCCACGCTTGTCCAGATCTGCTTCAGGCACGCCGGTTTCGCAGCTGGTCAGCACGCCTTGGCAGAACCGGAAGCTGCAAGCGGTGACGATCTGCAGCCACTAACCGAAGCATGGAACGCGCTTCGCAGTGTAGATACAATGGTGCCAGAGGCTGTTGAACTGGAGGACTTTTTGTGTGCGGACGCCGACTTGATCGTGCACGAGGAATTCAGCGACGACGCTATTATCGACAGTGTGCGCAAAGGAAATGAGGCGAGTGACGACGAAGATAGCGAAAACCAAGCACAAGGTAAGCAAGTAAGCTCGCGTGATGTGCTTGATGCATTCGATGTGATCCGGACTTTTCTCGGCGACCACGACGACGACGACGAAGCTATGCATAGCTTATCAAGCTGCGAAGCCAGAGTCATCCAGCTCCTGCACAGCAATGTCAAGCAGGGCAAAATAAGTGACTTTTTTAATTAAATCTTGGTTCTGGAAGGTAATGGGTGTGCTTATTTGTCCATTTTCGCGACAGCGAAATCCTCGCGACAATGAAAAGGTTTTCCTTCCCCGGCGGTTTCGTTATTGCGGGGTTCGACTGTATATCAAGGTTCGACTGTATCGAATTTTTTTTTAATCTTTGGTTCAAGTTATGTCAAACACCCTGTATATTTTGCAACAGCAAGCCAAAGTTTCCAACTCCTTGCCTATTTAGTGAATTAAAGGGGCATCGTCAAAGTTAAGTTTTCAAAATCGCTGTCTGAGCTATCAACTGGCATGCTTGTCCAGAGAGGCAATGGTCTGTTAAGCTGCTGGCTTTCGAAAGCGTCTTCCATCACCTGATGCTCTGAACGGTGGTCTGTTGGGGTTTGCCTACCAGGCACCTTGGCGACCTACAGAGAGCCTTGACAAACAGAGTTACTCAATGATTATTGCATCTCGTTCTTTCTAAATCCCCCTGACACTTCACTTAAATAGCTTCTTCAAACAAAACGTCAAGCTATGCTAATCAGGGGCAAAGCTGATGCCTCGGGGCAGCATCAACCATCTCTGGCCTAGTTCCTCCTGGCACCTGAAGTGCTGCACGAATCCCGACTCTGCACGTACCCATTCAACATGTTTTGAATCTATGGCTGGCATCACATACACCTTTTCCAGACATCCTCGGGCCCTTCAGGAAAGTGCTTTGTCACTTCCGCCGCACGGGACATCGGCAGTTGTCTTGCAGGCAGTGGACATTATGTTGAAGACTGAGATTCATGCCAGTCAGGCATTCCAGTGATTCAGTGTTTGCGGGAAGTGAATACAGTCGAACCCGGATATATCGAACTCGAAGGGGATCGCGAAATAGTTCGATATATCGATAATTCGATATACAGAAATCGGCTTGTGACGGCACTTACGATGCGAAAAAACGATACCGTATTTGTCGCGTAATCAACCCACTCGCATAATGAACCCACCCTCCACTTTTGCACCCGAGAATTTAAAAAAAAAAAAAAATGCGTTAAGGCTAGCTCGCTCACATGCAAGCGACGAGCGGCAGCAACAGAGCGAAAATTTTCAAACTTGTTGGAACTGCGTCCCTCTCGCTGCTCGAGCCACCGCGGCAGCTCAAAACAAGGTTTCTGTGTCACCGCGGCAGAAATCGCGAGCGTTTTCGCTTGCATGTCGATGGCGCGCATCAGTCCGTTTCGGTCGTCTCATCCACAGCTCATTGGCAGCGTGCCAAGATGCTGCGCAGCGATAACGTCAGGGCGCGTTTATCTTTTTATAGCTCTTCCGGTGGCGGGGAGCGAACTTGGCAGAGTGCCCGTGATGGCTTGATTGCACAAGCCTGGTTCGATTTATCACGCCGCGCTTGGGGTGGGACGTCATGATCGCAGCAGCTGACCGCGTGGTTTCGCTGATTCATACATGCAAGGATAGACGATAAAAAAAAAAAAAAAAAAACATCCCCGCGAAAAAAAGAAAAGAAAAAATCCCTGCCGCTATTTAACGTCCGCAGCCGCCATATCTTACGCTACGCCGCGCGTACAGCCAGCCAACGATAAAAAAAAAAAAATGACTCTCGCAAAAAAAAAAAAAAAAAAAAAAGACAGAGCTGGCGCAGGCGCCATAGCCAGGTCCGGCACCGCGCTGCCGCACGTAGAGGGTTCGCAACACACGCTGCACACGCTGGAGAAAGCGTCCGACGTCTGTCTGAAAACGGGCTGAGCTGGCTTGGCGCATGCGTTGCGCGTGCTGAAGGAGAGAGCTCGGCAAAAGAAGGGGCACACCCACGCACATGGCTCGCAAACGTCATGTGTTGGCCCGCGGGAAACGATAACTGCAGATGCGCGCGTCTTTGGGGAATGGGTGCGGCGCTGCCCAGACCAGCTGTCGCCGAACTGTCCCCTCTCATTCCTTCCGCGCGTGGCTTGAAAACGGCACGCGGCGAACGGCCAAGGGTGATGCGATCGTCTTAAGGGAAGGCACACTTTCCAGTGCGTGGTGCGGAGTTTGATATATCGAACGACCGGAGAAATTGAGTTCGATATATGACGCGGCTTTCCTATACTTTTACATGGGATCTTCAAGGGGATATTTCGTGAGTTCGATATAACCAAAATTCGATATATCCGGGTTTGATATAACCGGGTTCGACTGTATAATGGCATGCACTGCATGATCAGCTTTTGAGGTAATGCAAATGTCGCCACAGTACTGTTGTCGAGCTAGCCTAGATGCCTTTGACATGCAACGTCGTGTTGAGGGGCATGACAAATATTATTCCTTTTCAGTTTATCCCTGCTTCCATAATAACTTCTGATTTATTAAGGAGTAAGAAGTTGCCATTATCTTTGCCATTTTCTCGCACGGGCGCACACCAGCAATGTCGCTGCATGGAGCAGTGTTTTTGTAAATAACCATTGTGGTAACTTCCCCTTTATCTACATGCGCACACCTGCATCTGGAAGGAATCACAAAGACTACCGCATTTTCTGGTGTATAACGTGCACCCCTCATATTTCGAGGCTTGAAAAAAGTAAGGGTGGAAGGAAAGTTTTCCTGAGCTGACAGTTTACTTAACCCTTAAAAGCCCATAGTGCTTCTACTATGAAAAAATCGGTGAAATGTTTCAAAAACGCTCTTTATTAATCTGTGAACACATTTTCAACAAAAAAAAAAACGCATCAGCTTATAAGCGGCGGAAACACAGGTGTGGGAATATTCTTCCCAATGGGCTTTGAGCGCTGACCTACTTCTGGTGAAACTTCATGAAGCAGGGAACAATGCAGAGGTGAACCTTGCATACTGAACAGATTATCCTTGACCTCTTATCATTCTTGGCAGTTGAACAGTATCTGCAGCGCTTGTATGAAGTTGCCGCCTCCGGGATGTGGGGTGTGGCTGCAAAGCGAGTTTCATCTAGCACGCCAAGATTTTTTTCTGTCTTCTTGATAGAAGGTCGTCGTGGAGCAAGGGCAGCTGATCTTTTCCTGCTACTGTAACCATTCACAAGCTGCCTTGACAGCCTTATCAGGAAGTGTAAGTGGTCATCGCAGCCAACGTTTGAAAGTCGGTACAGCACATAGCTGTTGACAAGAGTGCAGTCCAAAATGAAATAAAACAGGCGCATCCACCACTTTCGAGACTTTCTGCTAACAGTGTAATACTCCCTAAGCTGGTCAAAGCGGTCTACTCCGCGCATGTACTTTGTGTACTCGATAACAGCCAGAGGACATTGGATGTCAATTTTAGAGCCGTCCTTCGCTTTCTTGGAAACTGACTGTGTGCGAGGGATTGTGGGCAGTCGTGAGTACATTCACAAGCCTCTTGTCCTGCCACTGCAGAGCTGCGACATTCCCCTTTACACGGTAGGTATGGTCCCCTTCTTTCATCTTCTTTTTGTTCTTGAGGGTGTCGGGAAGCCCTTTCCTTTGCTATCGCACAGTGGCAACTGAACATATGCCTTCTTCAAACAGGTTTTGCAGCAGTTCTGGTGAAGAAAAGAAGTTGTCGAACACCACTAGGCACTCGGTTTGTTCAAGTCCCCCAGTGAACTTCACCACACGAGTGCCTAACCCGCTGCCATCGCTCTCTTTTCCAGTGTAAACATCAAACTGGATCACAAAACCAGTAGTGGCATCTGCGCACACCCAGACTTTGAAGCCGCGCTTGATCGGTTTCAGAGGCATATACTGCTTGAAGGACTTCCTTCCCTTGAAACGAATCATGCTCTTGTCGATTGAGTAGCAGGCAGATGGTTCGTAGCAGTCGTCAAATTTCCTCATTACTGATGTCATAAGTAGCCGGATCTTGTGCAATGGGTCATGCCCTGGCTCACCTTTTGGCACTGAAGTTGCGTTGTCATTGGCATGAAGAGCCCGCAAAAGCATATAAAACCGGGATCTTGGCATGATGCAATTTATAGAAGGTACGGTCAGGTCGCTGTCGGTGCACCAGTAATCTCTTCTGTTCTCGAGCTTGTGGAAGCCCATCTTTATAATCACACCTAGGAGCGCTCGCATCTCTTCGTTTGTAGTGTCTTGCCACCCTTTCAACTTCGCTTGTTTTGCAAACAAGTTAGTTTCACGCACGAGTATTTCTACAGCTTCACCGAACAGTGCATCAAAAATCTGCAAAGGTGTGAAGTTCTCAGGGAGCTTTGATGAAGCTGGTGGTAGGGAAGAAAACTTTGGAATGCTTTTTTCTTGCGGAAGAGAGCGCATTCCCCAGTCTTCGTCATCACTCTCCTGTTCTGCAACACTGTCGCTGCTGGAGTGGGCATCTGATGAGTTTATGCAAGGCGCCAAGCTGTCCTCTTCATCTTTCGAGCGGGTAACAACAGCTACTGGCTCATCAACATCATCATCTTCTTCACTATCCGTTGAGCGATCGACGTCATCAGGAAGTGAAAAAAACAGATCTAAAGCCTCTTCAGCAGTCAGACGTCCGGCCATCTGGAGGCAGAAAAAAAGATGGGCAAACACGCTTGAAATTCCGTGAAAAGCCCGTAGGGAAATATGTTCCCATATGACAGGTCTGAGTGACACCCTATTTTTTTCGCATGACAGCTCGGACAACGCTTTAAAACACTATCATACATTCGAGGAGACTTCAACCTATCGATTGCATATAATTTACTTACTTTAGTGACGCAAGAAACCCAGCATCCGTGACTTGTTTTCCCTGTGGCGATCCACGAGCATAAGAGCACTCGGATCGAGAAAAAAAGGCGCGAAGTTGCGAAAAACCTGCAGTGGCACCTAGCGGGTTGCAGAGAAAACGATAATTTTTTTTTTATTTCTATGGTGTTACACTAGATGACGCCACAGTATTGTAAGGAAAAGATGATTGCTTCAGCAATAGGAAGCGTTTGAATGAAGTGGGAAATATATTCCCTGTGGGCGCTTAAGGGTTAAATTGAGAAAAATGGACCCAAAGAGTGAAAATCGCCCCACTTTATTTCTCAACCTCCAATGTCCAAGAAAATCCCCCAGCAGCATACGTTAGTCTTTCTTCATTTCCATCAGCAGTGACTTCAAGTTGCTGCTTTTTTCAAGCCATTTTTGAGCTCTGGAGTGCTCTTTCTCACGCTGCACCATACACAACTTCTTGTTCCTCTTCATGAGTGTGTGCGTCACAAGCAATCTTTAGCTAGTCTGAGATCTTTTCAGTGCCTTTGATCCTTCATTGAAGTCTAGAACAGCCAGTGCTGCATCTGCCTGTACAGCTATACTGAGAGAGGCAAACAGAGGTTGGCCTGTGCTGCATCAGCCGCTCAATTTCATGAAGTGGCTTTATCTATTAAGCCGTTGCGTGATGCTAACTTCATGGCTGGCATTCTTCTACAAATGTTTGTGCTTAAAGAAACCAGAAAAGCAGGGTGACTAGATTAAGCATCGGATGCGAGCAAACGTGATGTGACAAAGTGAACCCTCGCATAGCGCGAAGCCCGTGCATGGTGAATGTCGCGGGCTACTTGTGCGCCAATCACATCTCAAGTTCTGGTTTTTTAGCCAATCAGGGCTCGCTATTCTCTGATTCCCATGCTTGTTCTTCATTTATTCATATGTCTCACTCTACTCTCGATGAAAGTGCGTGTGCTTGTTGGGAAAAGGAAAGAATGATGCTTCTGGCAAGGCTGCACGCTGCACGCTAGGCTGAATACACACCCCGCATGTGTGCTTTGAAACTGGCACTTGTGGGCCATTTCTCTTAGCCCAAATGAGCGCACAAGCGCCACCAACCTTTCAATAAACGAGATTCCCTATGTTTCTAGAGTGCTGCCACGAATAAAATTTTCCAGAGAACTTCTTATTGGTCCAAAAATCGAAAACAGTAATACAGTCGAGCCCGCTTATAACGATACCGGTTATTACAATATATCGGCTATAACAATGAACAGCCATGTCACCGTCAAATTTACTATGTATCCAATAGTAAAAAAATCCATTTACTACAATGATGGGTTGCCGCACTAACGGTTATAACGATTAAAACAGGCTACTGTGACCCAGCTTCAAAATAAAATACACGTGATTCCGACGAAAACGCGAGCGTCCGCAATCGCGCAAAGCGAGCGCATTTCGCTCCGCATGTCACCCTTCCACCCCTCGAGACAAGTGGACTGCGCCGACGATACGAAGAGAGGAGAGCACTGCAACGCCTGTGGCATTTTGCTTTCTCGTCGTACAATGGCAGATCCGTCTGCCGTACTCCCTTCACCGGACTGCACGGCGCTATTGTCAGCAAAAAGAAAACGTACAGCGATTTCATTGGAGACGAAGCGCAGCATAGTTGAGGACCACAAGAATGGACAGAAGGTGTCGGCCCTGGTGCTGAAGTACGGACTGCCTCAACCGACAGTTTCTACAATCATCCGCTCCGCAGATAAGCTGCTTCAAGAAGAATGCTCTGGTTCGAAGAACAACGAACGGAAAAGGATCCGGCAGGGCGCCTACAAGGAAGTGGAGGAAGCCTTGTTCCAATGGTTTCTTAGCGCCCGTGCACAGAACCTGCCCATTAGTGGGCCGATCCTAACAGCGAAGGCGAGTCATTTTGCCTTTCTTCTTCACGAGAAGGACTTTCGTACGCTACCGCCACAATGGTAAGGCGTGGATGACACGAGCGCTTTTTCATGAGTGGCTCGTGGAATTCAATGACCGCATCGAACGCCAAAAGAGGAAGGTTGCATTGGTATTGGATAATTGCAGTGCGCATCATTCCATGCTAGAGCTTTCCAGCGTGGAAATCTTCTTCCTTCCGCCGAACACCACTTCAGGTTTACAGCCTATGGATGCCGGCATTATCGCTAATTTTAAGGCCCTGTACCGCCGCCGCGTCCTGAACAGGTTAGTGCTTGCCATGGACATGGCTGCGCGGAGAAGTGATGAGCAGCCTGATTTTAAGATTAGCCTACTGATGGCAGTTCAGTTCATCTTTGGTGCATGGTCAGAACTCAATGCTTCGATGGTGCAGAATTGTTTCAGGGAAGCAGGCTTCGTTCGGGATCGCACGACTGCCGCGGCTGATGCTTGCGTAGCTCCGATCAATGAACGGATGCCAGAACTGTGGTCTGCGCTCAGCAATGATGCATCAGGACTGGATGAGTTTCTGCATGCAGATGATGATGTGGAAACGTCCGAAATCCTCACTGACGAGGCAATCATGGAAAATGTGCGAGCGGCGGGCAACGACAGCGATGACGACGACACTGCAGATCAGCCTCTCCAAGTAGTGTCCTCACAGGAGGCCCTGCATATGATTTATTCCCTCCGGGACTTCGTTTTTTCAAGGGGCCTTCCACTTGAGCACGTCGAACAGTTAGGTGCTCTCGAGACCAATGTTAATAAGCTTTCTGTGAAGCAAGCGAAGCTCACGCACTATGCTTTTTTTGTTAAGTAGTGGACAACTTTTTTTCTGCTTGATTAAAATTTTTGAACCTTATGTTGACTGCATTTTTTGGCAAACCCGGTTATAACAATTATTGGTTATAACAATGACATTTTCTTGGCACTTGAGTATTGTTATAAGTGGGCTCGACTGTAATCCAAAAACTGTTTTATTTCTCAAATTGCGCTTTTTCCCCACCATTTCTCACCTTAATGTAGCTACCACATCGTTTATTGGTTTCGGAACCACCAAGCTTCAAATTAACAGTGTCTCAGAGAAGTGTCATTCACTTATGGTTCACTCATCATTTGTACTTTTAAGACTGCTGCTTTTTCATGGGGAACAATTTCTGACATGGCAGGCACCTTGTAACATCACCATTTACATTTTGCCTGAGCAGGCTAAGTAGCTGCAGATGCATCTAATTGCTTTTATCACTAGGTTTCCTTCTTCCAAAAAGCTGCCCTCCGCTCCTTTTTACTGACCATTGCTGTCACTGGGCACCTCTCTTTCGAGGAGAAGAATCTGTTTGATGAATCTAGAAAGAGTGATATTGAGTGATGTTGTTCTCAGCCTGTGTGAGCGGGGCAGCGGAGTGAGCTTGACCTGTCTGATTACATCATGTACCTCCTCTCCACATCCATCCGCGCCTTGATCTCGCATGTCAATCTCGCTTTAAGGCACTTCAGCAAAGGTAACACACCGCTTCCTCTAGATGGCACCTCTTTGCTGACTCGACCTCAGGAAGCTGGCAGTTGCCATCTCTTATTCTCCCTTCTGTCTTTCACTTTCCTGTTTTCGTTCTTACAACTTTCCTGTTACCTCCTCTCTGCCTGGTTTTTCTTTTTTTCCCACTGGTAAGGGTAACCTTGTGTGGCTAACCGCCCTGCGGTACACCATATTTGGTTATGTAGCAGTGTACAGCTGGCATGGGCAGGACCTACAAGTTTCTATGCCGTCCCCTCTTGGGTTCCATGGTGGATGGCTGGCACACAGCCAAACAATCATAAGTTATGGCTGCTCATCTTATTCACTTCGATCTCCTTCATAAATGAGGGTACATTGTAACATCGCAGTACTTCAAGAAAAATCTAAGTGGGTTCTCACGATCCCACGTTGTTCTCAGTGAATGCGCAGTGAGCACTGCTCGGCTCATATTACAATACAATACATTGTTACTTGGACTGTGACAAATGCCATACAAGAAGGATTCAGAATCAAAAAGTTGGCAAGTACTAACCTCCTTCTAGAAATACTATACTACAACCAGCGAGGAAAACTGTTCAAAGTGGAATATTTTGAGGAAATTGTAATAGCAATAACTCCACACCACTCCTTGAACATAGTTGGCAGAGTTGTTTTGGATGACTATTGCAAATATGTAACTAAAGAAGTGCTTCTGAAAAACAAAGTGCAAAAAGGTGATCATTGTTTTTAGAATAAAAATGAGGCGAGACAACATGCCTGTGTATTCTGCTTTGACATTATCCTTACATTTGCGTCAAGCATACTTCAATGCATAGTTTGTAGAAATAGGCTTTGTAAATGTTCAACTAAGGCAATATATTTCAAATCCACAATGCTCTTTAAAGGGGCCCTGAAACACCAATAGCGGTAATATTCTAATCCAAGAAATTCATATCGGTGGTCTTTGTGAGTATTCAAGTCAAATTTAAAAGCTCTGCGCGGAGCCTATAATTTTCAAATAATTTTTAAAATGGGCTCCAGGCAGCCACTCACAACAGATTAGGACAAACCACCTCTCGCGCTTCCTCCCTGATGATGTCAGGGGTGCTTTCTGGGTGTACCCAGAACTTCTTGTGTTGTGGAGAGGACTGATGGAATGCCTATTGCTCGTACGCATTTTCTAGTTTTAGTAAGTAGCTTTCATGGTCTCTTTAAGTGTCAGTGGTGCAGCCAGAGCTCTCAGAGCTGTGTGTGCCAAATGTGCTTCCCCACAAGCATGGCACAGAAGTGCGACCTTCGTCCACACGTGTGTAAATTGTGAGGGGCGTAGTAGCCATCTTGTGTAGTCATCCTCATGCCCAGTATGAAAAGTATGAAAACCGAAATTGTTACAATTAAAGTAAAAGAAAACCTTGCCTTCAGGGAAGTGTAGAAGCAAGCGAGCCTGAAACCGTGCACCCTCTGCTCCCCATGGCAGCATTTAGAGCAGCGGCACCACCCACAAAACAGGACTTGGCAGTCAGCGGGCTCTAAGGCGTCTTTGTACATGACGAGACCAAGCACAAACATTCCTATGTATTCTGCTTTGATGCACAGCATATCGGATGAGCAGTAGGGCTCCATCCTTGGATTGAAACAAAAAGAAGCCCTTAATCAGGGGTCCTGAAAATACAACCTAGTTCTTTCATTACACACATAAAATTGAAGGTGGCTTTCATGCATTGGAGTTGCAGGGCTCTCTTACATAACCATATTGACATAAATGATATACTAGCCACACCTGTGGCCTAGTGTTTATGTGAAATGAACCTGGGTTCAGAACACGCTGGTATTCTGTAACAATATACTGTTTTTCACCGCGACTGAGAGCAGGCAAGCAGGCTCCTGGGTGCCGTTGCCATACTAGGACACTATCTGAGCTACCTTGGGAACACAAGTTTAAAACTAGGTTAGAAGCAGCAGCTACCACACTCATGACATTCAAAACAATCATGCTATGTAGTGTTTATCTAGACCGACACCTTAATAGTATAACGCTGCATTGTTGAGGGGGAGTTTTTAAACCAACTGGCAGAGTTATGTTTGGTAGTTGGGAATATTGATGCCCACTTTTCTTTTCCGAGCAGTGAAAAAAACTGATGCAAGGGGCCATATTACAGAGGATTTTATTCTGTGCAACAATGCCTGTTTACTAAAGCCTATATACTGCATCCCAAACATGGGGAAAGCGAGTTGTATAGATTTATCTTTTAGTTTATTATCCGTTTTACAGATCTTAAATGGGATGTTTTAGACAACATTTATAGGAGTAATCGTTTACCTGTACTAATCAGCATAGCATCTTCAGCCTAACAACAATCAGCCCTGCATATGTTTGTTGCTTTTCAACACTGCCAGCATACAGCTTGGTCCATGTGATCGTGGCGCACGGATTACAGCACGAAGTAGCAAACAATGTAGCCGAGAAACGCATAATATATGTTACATTAAGCGATGCGACACCTGAAGTCATTAAAAATTTGAGAGGGTGTACGTCAGCCAGAGCGTGTAAAAAAATACCCTTCATGTAGAAGTCAGTGTGAAAACTATGCAAACAGTAGTACATAATACCGTCTCCATATTGGGGCACTCAGTAATATACCTCTTCTTGCTCAAAAAAAACTGGTAAGCTGGAAGGAATCCTCAGCAATAACAAATGTTATAGGAATGGGAGGCTTGTGCTGGGAAAAATTCAATTCTGTGAGTTTGCACTCTTTGGTATTGTTCACCAGCAAGAACTCTTGAAATTTTTTTGAGGAATGGAAACCCTTGCTTTTTGTTTCCTTGGCATGGATATTTTTAGCAACTTGTTTCTGAGGAAGTGCAGCTATTTATTTCTGTGCATTTTGGGTTCGTCCAAAGTTGGTAATGAAGGTTTCATCTGCATATTCCACTTTCTTTATATAGTAGTAGCAAGTAAAGTGAAGTTGGTTCACAAGCACACAAGACCTCCATGCAGGTTGTGCTGCTTGGAGAGGGCAGCTTGAGCCCTGTAACCAGTCTCACATATTTTTCGAAATGCGATGCTATTCAGTGAGTTATTAACTTACCAACCAACTGCTTCAAGCTCCCACAGTGGACTGGCAGAAGACAACAAGAAAATGTTGTTTTGTAATCTTCACATGACACTACTGGATCCATTATTTACATAGAAGGTTTATTTTCAAGGTATACTATGCACACACAAAACAAGGACGAGAAGGGTACACAACCCTTCTCGTCCTTGTTTTGTGTGTGCGCAGTATTCTTTGAAGATATGTCTGACCGACTCGCCCAACAACACACTCTTTTAAAATACATAGAAGGTGTTGGTGCAGCATTCATCACATCCAGTTGACAAGGTCATCTTGGTTTCCACATGTGGGTTTGACTCAAAACTGAATTGCATGTGAAAGCAAGCAGAATATATAAGCTTAATAGCACTCTATCTTCAGGGTCCTTTTAGGTGAAGTAGGCCATTTTGGGATGCCGTGGTTAGAAATATGCGTATATATATATATATATATATATATATATATATATATATTGTCACGCTACTGACGACGAAGGATTGTGATGGTGTGGCAGAAGAGGAGGAAGAAGCGTTGGTTTCTGGGCGCTAGTAGGCTTCATCTTGTTCCGCTACATCAGCACTGTAAATAAACACCCCTTCTTATAACATCGTAACAACTTGGTGGAGGTGCTAGGTATGATGTGATGTTTGAATATGACTTTGCCGTGGTGTACAAAAGCGGGAGGCGTCATGCAGACGCAGATTGTCTTTCTAGGATGCCAATGGCCACGACTGGATCTGAAAGCGACGATTTCGACAATTATATATCGACCCTCGAGCCAGCGTTCCCCGACACGAATGTTTTCAAAACGGAACAGCAAAATGATAGCAGTCTGCAGCCTCTCTTTGCCCAAGCCAGCGTACCTACAAGCCGTTTTTGTGTGCATGATGCCCTCCTATGGAAAAAGAGTTATTCGCCTGTCGGCCAGCGATACTTACTGTAGTTCCCAAGACGCTGTGCACGGACGTATTGCGTGTTATGCATGATGATCCAACTTCTGGGCATTTGGGATCGGTTCGAACACTCCACCGTGCTCAAGAAAGATTTTACTGGCCCAGAATGCGCTCGACGATTGAACAATACGTTGCCAGTTGCAAGCAATGTCAACGCCACAAATGTCCAACTGCAACTCCATCTGGCTTGCTGCACCCTGTGAAGACCCCGACAGCTCCGTTTGATCAAGTAGGCATTGACCTCGTAGGTCCGTTTCCAAAGTCCGTGGATGGAAATCGCTGGATTGTAATCTGCGTGGACTATCTCACACGTTACTGTGAAACCGCCGCTCTTCCATCTGCTACGGTGCATCAGGTGTCGCTTTTCTTGCTGCACTCGGTCATCTTACGACACGGGCCACCACGAATTGTCATCACTGATCGGGGCCGACAGTTCACTGCTGATGTTGTTGAAGAGCTCATGCGTTTATGCGCCGTAACTTTCCGACACTCAATGCCATACCATCCCCAGACAAATGGCTTGACTGAGCGCGTCAACAGAACGCTTATCAACATGCTAGCCATGTATGTGGACGCAGGGCTTAAGAACTGGGACACCATACTACCCTTCATCACGTATTCGTTTAATACCGCCACGCATGAGACGACTGGGTACAGTCCATTTTTCCTGCTCTATGCCAGACCGCCACGCTACTCCCTCGATACTATCCTGCCCTTCACAAGCCGTGAAGACCCCTGCCTGGCTGAGACCCTCTGTCTTGCCGAAGAAGCTCGGAGAATCGCCCGATTACGGTCTGGTGCTTCACAAGAACGTTCTAAAGTGCTATACGATGCCAGCCACCGGCGGGTCACATACTCTGTAAGTGATTTAGTCTGTCTATGGCGTCCAATTTCGGCGCCGTGGCCGACATCAAAAACTCCTGGCCCACTATGACGGCCCATATGTGGTTGTCAAACACATTAGTGATTTAACTTATGCAATAGCCCGCCTGACAGCATCGGGTCGCCGGTCTGCCAAAACCGAACTATGTTATGTTGCCCGCTTGAAGCCGTGTCAGCCTCGCATGACTCATGAATACGCCCAGAGGGCTTCGTCTGAGTAGGGGGGAAATGTCACGCTACTGACGACGATGAAAGATTGTGATGGTGTGGCAGAAGAGGAGGAAGAAGCGTTGGTTTCTGGGCGCTAGTAGGCTTCATCTTGTTCCGCTGCATCAGCACTGTAAATAAACACCCCTTCTTATTACATCGTAACAATATATATATATATATATATATATATATGTAGGCATTAGCATGTATCGGCATGATAAAAGCTGCATTAACTATATTGTCATTACCAACTTCATGCTTATATATACAAGTGGTGTGCTTAAGAAAAGTATCCACTCGCCTAAAATCTGGTTTCTACAGATTAGCTATCGACATCGGCAGCTTACATGACATTTTTTGTGAATAATGTGATTTGTTTTTGTTTTTTTTTCTTTTCTTTTTTCTTGCCAGTATGGACAAAAATTACCATGAAGTTTTGCTCTCAATTCTTTGGGAAGGAGTCGTCCATAACACTGCACTTGTCCGAAGCAATGCGGGCCGTCTTTTTGAACTCCTAGTTGGGACCGTGGCTGATCCTCTGCTGAAAAGCCGTGTGACTCCAGCACTTGTTACTCTTGCCAGCGACCCTGAAATGTGAGTTGAACATTTCACTATATGCACTAGTTGTATTGATGCAGTTATTACTCACTTATTTCATGCTTTCACATTTTCAGTTCTGTACGCATAGGAACAGTAAGGCCATTCGGGGCGATTTTGACAACAAGCTCTCAGAAAGATGTGAGTGTTGCCGGTGGTTTCATTGACCTTTGTCCAATGTGTGTAGGGGAATCCCCCGATGTAAAGTAGATTTGAAATAAAGATGTAATTACTCATTTATACCAAAGTGCATTGAACTGGCCATGGGCAAAAGCTAGTTTTCACAAAGGCTCCATAGCCGAGGAAAAATTAGTCTTGATCCTGGGATTAAATTTGGAGCCATTGTCGACCTAGGGTATCTGTATCTAACTAAACTAACTAAAAGGGTAACTAAGACAAAAGGAGGTTCCTGATGTTGCAAGATATGGGAAGGACAAACGCAAGTTTCGTTGTCTTTTCCATACAGCACTGCCAGCATGCAGTGACACAAGTTCAAATGCCAACTAGGGTTGCTTCTCGAAACAATAGTGCCATGTGGAATAGGGTACACCATAACTAACTGTACCACAGTTTTCATCACATCCTATCATTCAACTCTAGTTGGGCAGCACACTACAGGTTGGTTACCACAAGGTAGCTCATGCTGCTGCTTTGAGGGCATTATTAGTGGGTGCAGGGCAAGCAGTTCTCGCACTGCCTAGCCACTTGCCACCTGCCTAGCCACTTGCCACTGCCTAGCCACTTGCCACCTGCCACCTGGTGCTGGGAAGTTCAGTATATCCATTTTATGTCCAGTTGCACCAAGTAGCAAAACCTTGTTGATACATTTTTTAGAAAATATGGGAAAAAAGTGTATTACATATCTGGGGAAACTTATGATCCGAATTATCTGGTTTTGAAAAAATAAATGTGGAATGAGGTACAAAGGCATGTAATATTGAGACTTTCACTGCATAAAAGTGTAGATTAGCGTATTAGACGTCAAATATGAAAAGGTCTTTCTTCCGCTGTCGCAGAGTTTAGTGCGTATTTGCTTTGTCCCTAGCACAGAAGAGATTTAGTTACAAATCTGGTTCGTAAAGGGCAAGGATCGCTTTCTTGGTTGCTTTTGGATGCTTCACCCCTTACACCAGTAACTTGTGGAGAAGCCATTGCTATGGCTTACAATCGCTGTGCTTTTTCTCATGCTGCATCCCCCAGATCAGGCTTGCTCGTATGCAGGCAAATCATCATCATCATCATCATCATCATCATCATCATCATCATCATCAGCCTGACTATACCCACTGCAGGGCGAAGGCCTCTCCCATATTTCTCCACTTAACCCGGTTCTGTGCTAGTTGCAACCACTTGACCCCTGCGAACTTCTTAATCTCATCCGCCCACCTAACTTTCTGCCGCCTCCTGCTACGCTTTCCTTCCCTTGGAGTCCACTTTGTTACCCTAAGCGATCATCGGTTATCCTCTCTTCGCACTACATGTCCTGCCCATGTCCATTTCTTCTTCTTAATTTCCACTAGAATGTCGGTAACTTGAGTTATTTCTCTGACCCACTCTGTACGCTTCCTATCTCTTAAATAGGCAGGCAAATAGTTGTTCTCAAATACTTCACTCCTATGCCCCAATGGCTCTGCAAAGAAGTCATCTCGTTTCTCCTCATGGTAATTTTTTCGCAGAATCGGATGTTTCGCATGCTGGCTCGTTGACTTTCTTTGATGCTTCGCCCCTTTGCACCACAGCATTGCAGGAAAGCAAGTGTAGCGGGAGAGCGCCGGGGATCAGTTTCTCATGTCGCGATCGCTTGTTAGCATGTGTTCAGTTGATAACAAAACGCATTATACAGCCACAATTTGTTGAAATTTTGAACATCGTAACTAGGTGATCGTTTTATCCAAGAAACATATTGTTACGGGGCAGCAAGCAGATGCACACAGAGAACAGAGAGAGATGATGGTCGATGACTGAGAAACGATGTAAAGGATTGTGGCGAGCCTAGCGCGAGCGCTTCTGCCCGCACCACTGCCCGCTTCTTCTTCGTCCGTAACATTACCCGGGGCCACCGAGCAATCGTCCCGATCGTGGACGAGGAAGTTTGCCGATGTTGATGTGATCCATCGCATGACGATGGGCATGAATAGATGGCTGAAGAAGAAGAGGAAGAAGGCAACAGCTTGCTGACATGATGATTCCCGATGGAGCCTGGTCCAGGACGGTTTCAGGCCACAGGTCGCCAAGACCCGAGGATGGAGGCCCAGGAATGCACCGCATGACATGGGCGGGGGTGATGTCTTCGAGTGTAGTGGCATCTTTGGTCATGGGGTCTTGGTCATTGGGGTCTTTTGTCGGCACATCGTGTCATTGGATACATATTGCCGCATAGAAGACGACGCAAAAGATGATGACTGGGAACACAAGCGCGAGCTGAAAGAAGAAGGAGGAAGCTTGAGCGCAAGACTCGTTCTAGTCTACTAATCAAACCGTCTTATCTTTCGGCCCTCCTTGGCGTTAATGTATATTGAGACGTGACACTGGTGGAGGTGCTGGGGTATGCATAAGACTCCTTCCGGGAGTCCACAGCGGATCCCAGACATCGACACTCCTGTCCACCGCGCTAGCCGCCGCCTTCTAGGCCTAGCCCCGGAGTACAGCCATCTGCCGAACGACTCTTCAAACGCCCAAGTTCGTCAGGTCTCCCAAGCCATGGCACATTCCAACCTTACGCCGGTGACTCTTCAGAACACCAAGGTACCAGAGTGCTTTTGCGGGGAAGCATTTGAAGATGTGGAAGACTGGCTTGACCAGTTTGAGCGAGTGGCCAAAATCAATAAATGGAGCGCATACCAGAAGCTGTCCAATGTTTATTTTGCCCTTCAGGATAATGCTAGAACGTGGTTTGAAAACCATGAGACCAGCTTATCCACATGGAATGACTTCTGCCGCCAGCTGGTAGATACTTTTGCGAGAACGGATCGACGAGACAATGCACTGCGCCTGCTTGAAGTGCGCGTCCAGAAGCCGAATGAGAGCGTGGCTATGTTTGCGGAAGACATGGCTCGCCTTTTTCGCCGTGCCGACCCTGATATGAGTGAGCCAAAGAAGCTACGGCATCTCATGCATGGCGTCAAAGAACAGGTGTTTGCCGGTTTGGTACGCAACCTACCTAAAACCGTGAGTGAGTTCGTTAAGGACGCTACGGCTATCGAACGAGCCCTCCAAGACCGGTGCCGCCAGTACAACGGACCGGTCAACTGTGCCCCGACGACTGCGGCGGCGCTGACTGCAACAGATACGACCACTCTTCGCGACATCATTAGAGGAATTGTCCTTGAGGAGCTGCGGCGTCTCATAGCCTGAGTTGCTTTGGGACGTTAAACCCCACAAACCAACCAACCAACCTTGAGGAGCTGCAGCGAATTATGGCTACGAAGGCTCAGTCGTCAGAGACCCTCATGGAAACTGAGGAATGAAATTCGGTACGCCCTATCACCATCTACACCATGCAACGAGTCTCATCCAGTCGACAACGTGGCACCCCTTTCCGAACCATGCCACGCTCCAAAACCGATCAGCTGCGTGGCCAACATTCCTGCACCTTACCTCGAGCTGCAGCCCGAGAGCTATGCTGCGGTCCTTCGTCACCCACCTCCAGACCACGCCCTACCGAGCTCACCGAACCGTCAAGAGATGCGGTCCTTCCAGGGGCCTCAGTGGGTGCCTCCCAGGCGCTCTCAACTGCGCCGAACTGACAGGTGGCGCAGTCATGACAGCCCACCACTTTGTTTCTACTGCGGACAACCTGGCCATGTGTATCGGTACTGCCACCACCGCGAAGAGGGGCAGGCCTTTCCGCCTGCTTCTGCTCGCCGCCACTTCGACACTGACTCTGCCCAAATCGACGACGACCCTCCAGTCAGCAGGGAAACCGAATCCCCGGGCTTCCGCCGCCACTCCTCCCCATCGCCACAGCGTTATTATTTGCCGATGCGTCGCAACACTGCTGACGTTAGCGGACGGTGGTCCCCTAGCCCTCACCGGAGAAACTAACAGCTGCAACCTCGCGAGGGAAGGTTGCAACCAGTCGAAAAGTGTCACAACCCTCACCACCGCCGCAATTGCCGACAACCCGTGCTTCTGACGCCGCCGCTAACATTGACAATGCCGCCCTGCCGCCGAAAATGCCGTACCAGATGATCTGCCATGACAACGAAGCTGACAGCACCGACCTTGCCGCGCTTCCGCCGCAAATGCCGAAAGAGACGATCAACCCAGATAACTTTGTTAGCGCTGACCTCGCCGTTTCCATTGATGGGCAGGAAGTACATGCTGTGGTGGATACCGGGGCGGATTTTTCAATTATTAGCCAGAAACTGGCCGACACGCTGCTCAAAGTAAAAACTGAATGGACTGGGCCAGTAATAAGAAGTGCTGGGGGTCAGCTACTGGCACCGACAGGGAAATGCACTGCCCGGATAGGAATAGGAAACGTGGTGTTTGTTGGCAGCTTCGTTATTCTCCCTGACTGCTGCAAAAACCTCATCTTGGGCATGGACTTTCTGCATCTTCATGGGGCTGTAATCAGCATTCGTGACAGCGTCGTTGCCTTCACCAATAACCATGAAGACCTTGGTTATGCGCAAGTACCACTATTGCCCTTACGCGTCGCCAATGATACAGTGACATTACCTTCGCGATCATGCTCTCTTGTTGAAGTGAAATGCGACGTGGCGCATACAGGCGATGGCGTTGCCGAACGGGCAGTTACCCTGGTACTCAGCCGAGATGTTCCTATAGCTCGAGGGCTGGTCAACTTGACCAATGGGCATACCGAACTGCTGCTGACAAACTTCAGCGACGAGCGTCAGCAAATTTCGAAAGGCACAACTGTGGCCTTTTTCGACAGCCTCCCAAATGCGCAGCACTGCTGCTTACTGCAACAGAGAGGATTAGTGTGCAAGACAGCCATAACCATCGTTGATGTGAGCCCAAATTTGTCTTCTTCAGAGCGGGGACCGCCTTTTGGATCTCTTAGATCAATTTCGAGACTGTTTTGCTTCAGAATGGCGGATCGGCCAAACGCCTTTGACAAAACATCGGATTATCACGTATGACTCGATTCGCCCGATTCGACAAAATCCTTACCGTGTGGCTCCGAAAGAACGTGAAGCCATTCAGCACCAGGTGGCCAAAATGCTTAGAGACGACGTTATCCAGCTGTCACAGAGTCCCTGGGCTTCCCCCGTGGTACTTGTTAAAAAGAAGGACGGCTGCTTACGATTTTGCATAGACCATCACAAGCTCAACCAAGTGACCAAAAAAGACGTGTACCCTCTCCCTCGCATCGATGACTCCCTGGATCGCCTACGACATGCACGTGACTTCTCGTCGATGGACTTAAAAAGTGGATATCGGCAAATCGAAGTGGATGAGAGGGATCTGGAGAAGACAGCATTCGTCACTCACGATGGATTGTATGAGTTTAAAGTTCTTCCGTTCGGCGTATGCTCGGCGCCAGCAACATTTCATAGGCTGATGGACACTGTGCTTTCGAGACTTAAGTGGCAAATATGCTTGGTGTATCTTGACGACATGATCGTGTTTTCGGCTACATTCGAAGAGCATCTACTCCCTTTGCTAGCTGTGTTTCAGGCCATATGATCTGCGGACCTCACACTAAAACACGAGAAGTGCCACTTCGGTTACGAGGAGCTGCAGTTCTTAGACCACGTCGCTAGCCAAGAAGGTGTTCTGCCTGATCCTGAAAAGCTCTCCGCAGTCGCCAAGTTCCCAACACCTACCGACAAAAAGACATTGCGGCGCTTCCTGGGTCTTTGCGCCTATTACTGTCGGTTTATTGCTGTCTTCTCACGAATTGCCTGGCCATTAAATTCACTGACGCGTGACAATGCTGTCTTACGCTGGAGTGAAGAACAGCAGCAAGCTTTCAATGAGCTGCGGAGGTGTCTACAGACACCACCTGTCCTGGCGCACTTTGATGACGACGCCCCTACACTGCTTCATACGGATGCCAGCAACGTGGGCTTAGGTGCTGTGTTGATGCGGCACCAGGATGGTGTGGAAAAGGTAATTGCTTATGCCAGCAGGACCCTATCTAAAGCAGAAGCGAACTACTCGGCAACCGAAAAAGAATGCCTTGCAGTGGTATGGGCAGTTATGAAGTTCCGCCCTTATTTGTACGCTCGCCCCTTTCAAGTTGTCAGCTACCATCAATCTCTATGTTGGCTGACGAACTTAAAGGACCCTTCAGGGAGACTCTCGCGTTGGAGCCTTCGATTACAAGAATACGACATGGCAGTTATTTACAAATCTGGAAAGAAGCACACAGATGCAGATTGCCTTTCGCGAGCGCCGGTCGAACCTTCCACTATGACCGATGAAGACACTGCGTTTTTAGGTGTCATAGATGACGCAACGCTTTCCCAACAGCAGCGAGAGGACCAGGAATTGCTCCCTCTTATTGATTTCTTGGAGAAGCGAACTACGGTTGTTCCTAAGATTTTCGCCCGAGTAATCCCTACATTCTTTATTCGCAACAACATACTTTACAAGAAGAACTTCCGTCCTGGGGAAAAACAGCCATCTACTCGTCGTCCCATCGGCTCTCCGCACTGAAGTTTTGCAACCGTGCCACGACGAGCCAACCGCCGGTCACCTAGGCTACACCCGCACGTTGACTAGAGTACAGCACGGATACTACTGGCCAAAACTGCTGGCGACAGTGAAACACTATGCACGTACGTGCATAGACTGCCAGCGCCGTAAATCACCCCCTGTAAAACCAGCCTGCCTACTCCACCCTCTTCAAGTGCCAGCGACACCTTTTAAGCAAATTGGCATGGGCCTCCTGGGACCATTTCCAACGTCTACAGCCGGGAATAAGTGGATAATTGTCGCCACCGATTATCTGACCCGCTACGCGGAGGCCAAGGCTCTGCCAAGGGGTACCGCCGCCGAAGCAGCTAGGTTCTTCGTTGAGAACATTGTCCTGAGGCATGGCGCTCCGGCACTTATTATAACTGACCGAGGAACTGCATTTACGGCCAAAATTTTGGAAACCGTTCTTCGCCTCAGTGGTACCAGTCACCGTAAAACTACAGCCTATCACCCTCAAACCAATGGGTTGACGGAATGCCTCAATAAGACCCTTGCAGACATGCTTTTCATGTACATCCACGTGAACCGCAAGAATTGGGACGAAATACTTCCCTACGTCACGTTCGCCTACAATACGGCACACCAAGATACCATTCGCATGACACCATTCAGCCTCCTTCACGGGCGACCAGTAACAACTATGCTGGATGCAATGTTGCTCCCTAATGCCAACACCGATAATCTCGATCAGGACGCCGAGGAATTCGCTCAGCGTGCAGAGGAAGCTCGCCAACTAGCACGTGTGCAGATCAAAAATCAGCAGGAGCATGATGCACGACGCTACAATCAGAGACACCGACATGTAATGTACGAACCCGGCGACAAAGTGTGGGTCTGGACACCTATTCACCGCCGTGGACTCTCCGAAAAACTATTGCGACGATACTTTCTACCCTATGTTGTTCAGCGACGTTTAACCGACGTCACTTATGAGGTGACGCCAGCACGAAGCTGACATCGTCCGCGTCGTGCGTATGAAGCCGTACCACTTGGGCTGATTTTAACCTCCTACTTCCTTTTGTTCTCATCGGGACGATGCTTCCTAAGGAGGGGGGCAAATGCCGCATAGAAGACGACGCAAATGATGACGACTGGGAACACAAGCGCGAGCTGAAAGAAGAAGGAGGAAGCTTGAGCGCAAGACTCGTTCTAGTCTACTAATCAAACCGTCTTATCTTTCGGCCCTCCTTGGCATTCTGTCGAGATGTGACAATATGGTGTTCGGCTCTCTCGTCGTGTCTTGTGCTCGTGTGGGTGGCGTCTCATGTCAGTCTCTCCTTCTTTGTGTCTTGTGGTCGGGGCGGAGGGACGGGCGGTGGAACGGCGAGGTCACATTGGATCCGGCAGGGGTCTCAATGCCTCTTAGACCTCCTGCCAACGGTGCAAGAAGACGCAGGGCGCTGAAGCTTCGGGCCAGGATGAGGAGAGATGAATTACCCAGCACCTACAACCATATGTTACGGGTCGGCAAGCCGACGCACACAGAGAACAAAGAACAGAGAGAGAAGATGGTCGATGACTGAGAGATGATTTAAAGGTATACTGAATAAAAAAATTGCCGCCGAGATTTCCAGCGAAGATAGTAGCTAACGCATTGGAAGTGACCAAAACAATCCACTTTATGAACAGAAATGAGCGGAAAGTAAGTGTTTTATTGAATACTTCTCAAATCGCCGCACCTAGCGGGCTTCTGTGAAAGCTCTGACAAAACCGGATATCACATCACAACTACCCCCATCGCGACTGGTCGCACCTGTTCATTTTTTCTTCCCCCGTGGCACTCCCAAAGCGCATGAACGGACGTGCTTTTTTTTTTTTTTTTCTGCTCGTGTTCCTGCGCTCAATTCATCATTTCCTCCCTGCACGCAAACAATTGTCCGCAATGCGCATCCTCCGTATGCGTCCCCCTCGACCTCGCTCGTGTTAAGCATTCCACACTTCGCATCATTGTGCACGGTGCGACGCAGGTGAACTGACACTACGTGTAGACGGTCAACCAAATTCAGGTGCGGGGGCGGTGGTGGCGGCGGGATCGTGGGGCCATGACGTTGCTGAGGGTAGTTGTGACGTCACACCCGCCGGCTAATAGTCGGGAGCGCTCTGCCTCTGACCCGACGGCCACTCAAAAAACGTCAAAAATACAGCCATCCGCTGAAAACTAGCCCGAATTATGTGTCTGTACTAGTGTAATCGTGTCTTAAGAATGCAATTGTGGTGCTTTCTCAATATTCTTGGATATTTGTTCAGTATACCTTTAAGGAATCGCGGGGGGCCTAGTGCAAGCACTCTTGCCTGTGGCACTGCCCGCTTCTTCCTCGTTCGTAACAATTTTAACTGGAAGAAAAATAATGGAACTTTATGAGAGATTTTTTACTCCCACAATTTTGAGCATATGAAACAGGAAATCGTATGAACCAGTGATACATCAACGATGGTTAACGGTATACCAAACACAAATTTTATTATTTACATCATTGGAGAGTTCGTGTAAAGTGGTTACAAATAGTACAGGCGACATTTGCAGGTGATTACAGACAAAAACTCTATAGTTCTTACCAGTTGCGATACTTCCAATAGTGTCCTTGTTAACTAAAAAATAAAACAGTTCCTAATGGGTCAAAATTACGGCGTTTTACAGATTTTCTCATTGCCTATGGTCAGTAACACAAACTTATCAAATTACATACTTTAAGTTTATTGGTAAATACACAGATGCCTTGCAATAAAATCAGTGAAACATAGTCATTAATGAAAATTTATGCCTATGAAAGCACAGATATATTCAGAGGAAAACATTTCGCCAGATGGACTTTGGACTGCTTACATGTATGAAAATGAATGCTCGCTCATGCAGTGCATTGCTATAACAGCAGTTATCCACGCCTCCTCCAGTGGTGCACATCACCACATGACCAGTAGCGCGATGCCCTCTGTAGTCTTTCTGCTCCTCTGATGGTGCCCTCTCCACTCCTCCTCCTTGACAACGCCTGCTATGCCAGGTCATGCAATGCAGTTATGGGATTAGCATATACAATTGGAGACTCGTAAGTCTTTCTTTTGATTCTCTATCCTAAACTAGGCTTGCAAATGCATGCCAAATGTGAAGCAAAATGGTATGGCACCACCCAAAGCACTGCATGAAGAATTGCTCTGCCACAATTTTTTTATGAAAGAGGGGATACCTGGTGACATATAGAGGTTCGTTAGTGATGCCATTTGAGCAGATGGCAGGCCGGAGGCACCAAGGGTGGTGGGGTCCTTTGGGGTATCTGTTGTGAATGACATCATCCCACATGACGTTCAATGGCTAGACAACGGCTGTTGCGATGCTATCATTATTGGTACTGGTAAATGTTCACAACAACTTTGACGACTGACAGATTTTTGTGTAATTGAGCTAGTTAGGCTTTTGCCTATTAAGAGAAGAAAAAGAAACTTCATTTGGAAGGTAACGGTGACATATGGCAACAGCTGTTTTTGGTCACTTCCAGATGTCAGTGCCATATATAAGCCCCTAGAATGTGGCCCTCTGAGCTGCCTGCTTCTTGAAGTCAATTTTATCAGCTGGTGTGATCAGAGAGTTCTGCCAGAGGCAGATGAGGGTATTGTCTGCTCCATTGTCTGAAACAGTGCACAGTTTGCTTGCATTCACTTACCATGGTGTTTGAGAATGCTTCTTCAAGATAATAGATTAAATTAAGCAGATGCTGTTCATACATCAGCATATCTGGCACTATATAAATTTTGACAATTAGCAGAAACGCCCAGCAGATTTAGCATGTGTTAGAGATAGCTTGCATCATTACATACATTTATCCTGACGTTAAAACAGAAGCTTGGGCATGTTGGTAATCCATTGTGTAGAACAGCGCGAAAAAAAACGACAGGGACGAAGGAAGACAACAAGACGAGCGCTGACTTTCAACTGACAAGTTTATTTTATGCCTGCATCCATATATATGAACACGTTCACACAATAAAGAAACAAGAACAACTAAACAAACACCGGGAAGTGTAAGAATGCAATCGAACCATGTGTCATCCAGAATTTCACAACGCATCATTTTCTCGTGTTCATAAATCTTACTTCACGTTCCGATAAAGCTATAGACGGGCTGCTGATACAAGTTTCCTTTATCCTGTTGATTTCTTTTGCTTCTAAAATCTCCCGAACTGTCTGGTCATTATGCCGATTGATTATTTTTGTTTCCTCTAGAAATGGCTGGCAAGCGTCGCTTTTACAGTCCCTGCAGTGTATGCCCATAGTTTCTTTTACCGTACCAAAAACATTATTGTGATGCTTTCGTTAATACAACGCCCCGTCTGTCCGATATAATGTTTTCCACAAGACAGTGGAACAAAGTATAGGCACCGTGCAGGAGTAACTCGCGGTGCGACGTGCGTGCCCTTCGCGGTGGGAAGAACAGTTTGGTAGGGAGACGTGCGCCCGGCCGCGCAGCGGAGACGCGGCGGATCTGCTGTGCATGGGGCGCATTCGCCGTGCGTTCTTTCGACTCGCGGCATTCTATGGTCACAAATGAATTGCTAGGTTGCAGACCTTGGATTGCTGCTGTTGCACACATTTTCACTGGCCTGATAAAATTTTTTCGCGTCACCGAATAAGCTTTACGAAGCGAAGCGACGCTAAGGCGAATCGCTGCCTTCCAACGAGCAGTGAGCTGGCAATCATGCCCGGGTATTGCCGTGTCCAGATTTATCGCGAAGCATTTTTCCCGAAAGAGGACTGACTATACCTTCACCTGCATTAGCATCCTTTCTCAACCCGCAAAAAAAAAATAATATTTAAAGAAATTGGGCAGCTCATAGGCATCAGCGCTACTGGGACTGCCATGCGCGCCTGTGGGCGGTGCTCGTGGATGCAGTTGTTCATTGCATAATTTTTATTTATGCTGTCCTGTGGTCTATATTTCCCTGTCTACGATAGCTTGCATAAGCACCAGTACAATGCAGAGAGTAATCAACAGGAATGGAGTGTTTAAATGGCGCATTTACTATGTCTTGCGCATTAGTTTTGCGAATTTGCCTTGGCAACTTTTTTTTTGCTTGCTTGCTTGCTTTCATTATTTTTTTCCTCCTCTCAGCTCTTTCCTTTTCTACTTTCCACACCCTTTCCTTCCACGCTTATGCCGCTACTTTCCTTCTCCTCTTGGGCGGCTTCCTTTGTCCATCCCCCAGCCTGATATTTTTTTTTTCCTCGCCATCCTTCGCTGTCCACTTCGCCCTCCTCTGTAGATGTGATTCAGGAAGTGCCATTCCATATGCTTTATTCATTTAGTTGTGTTAATGACATTTCAATGTCTACTGAGTTGTTGAACCTCGAATGATAAGCTGTTTCTCATGCGATACTGCTCAATCGAGACTATAATAAAAAATAAGTAAAAAAAAAATGTTTTTTTCTTTTTTTACTTATTCGTGGACACTCTGAACAGATCTTGCATTCATTACATGCCATCCTGCTCCAAACAAGTTGTCGAGCGGCTGGCTACCACCTGTTACCTTCCCCTGTCAAAACTTAATTTTGTGCCAGAGGACTTGAAAGTACCGTTAAGGAGGCATTAAGGATCGTTAAAAAAAAAAAAAAAAAAGAAAACTAGCATTCAGGTCGGGATGAGGCAGGACATTCTTTCAACGAAAAAGAAAATTAAGCATGGCACAATTCTGACATGTGACAGAGAGGAAGACATGAATGTGTATTAGAAACTGTAGATCGTTTGTGTGGTGCTGTAAGGCAGTTTTCATTCTCTTAGCTGTGTCGCTGTATCAGCGACCGCGTGCCATCTGCCATCCTTTCCTTTATCGTCGAGAAAAGTGGCAACCACCTCACCAGAAAACAGCTTAAGCTCTTCAAAATCCGTCTGCGTAATATCAGTGCCTGCGGCATCTTCAGGCCCTGGTAATCACGTTCTCGAGTTTTCAGGCTTGTCCCCTTTTTTTTTTTTAGGCTTTTTTCTCTTCTTCGACTACAGCTTCATTCATTCCTATTCTTCTTCCATACTCGTTCCACCCTTCTCGGCAGCTCGATTCCCCGCAGCTTTCTTTTTTTTTTTTCTTCTCTTACCCACCCCAGCTTGAGGCGTTCAAGCTGGCCTTTGTGAAGCTGTACCACACTTGGGAGGAGGGGCGTTCGCCACAAATGTTTTTTGTATTTTTCTACATTTTTACCGGGTTTTTTACGCCCCCACCCTACCACCCCCTTCGTTTTTTGCTCGGCCTTTTCCAACTGCGTGCGCTTCTTCCGTCGTCTTCCGTTTCGCGTGTTTCCAGCCTAGAAATAAACGCCCAGCGGGTGGCCAGGGCTTGTTTCTGTCTCTGCGTCTTGTGTCGTGTGGCTCTAGCATCGTTTGTGCTTCGCTACGTCACTGGAGCTGGCTAAAACTGCTACCATTTCATTGTGCAGGCCGCCTTTTCAAGCGCGCGCCCTGCCAGGCGGCCGCGCGTCTCCCTATCAAACTGTTCCGGCGCTCACTCGTGGCGCTGCCTGTTCGCCGCGAGTGCTGCCCCCTGGGTTTCTGCACGGTGCCTATACAACCCCCTTCTGGCAAACCACATAAGGGTCTTTGTGTTTTATGGTACAGCCCTGACCTATGCCTCTCGTACCATTAACTTTTTGCACATTTTCCCTAATTTATCGGGAGCCGAAAGGACAACTTTCACACCTGCCAGATTTCCTATACGTTTTAGTCTATGCGAGAGGTTATGAATATACGGAATGACCGCTATCTTTTCTTTCGTCCGCTGGTTCGTGGATAAGCTCTCCAGGCTCGCCTGAGAAGATTTTATACTTGATAAAATAGTCTCCGCTACCGATACCAACAGCTGCTTGGGATATCCTGCGTTTTGAAGCCGTCGAGTTTGATACATGAAGCTATCTTTAATAGAATGGATGCATGATTTTCTTAAAGCATTAATATAGCACGATTTCACTACGCTACGTTTCACTAATTTCGAATGTGAAGATGCGAAGGAAAGCAACGGCTTGCTGGCGCGTGGCTCATATGTCCAACAGGTGTGATTAGGCTCAAATTTCAGTTTAAGATCTAGAAACCTGATCATATTGTCCTGCGGCCATTCACTGGTTAATTTTAGTGGATTCAAGACATCGCGAAATTTTCTTTCTACATCTGATTTAACGGTTGCGAAGTTATCACTATCAGGGTCTAACAGGACTAAAAAATCATCTACATACCGAAAGCATCCTAAAACATTCGAGTCACCCAAAGTTCGTTTTAGCGTTCGATCTTTTTCCGCCAGTAATAGATTGCTTAACACAGGAGCTATGCATGACCCTATGCAAACCCCTTGTTTTTGCAGGTAGGTGTCACCGTCCCAAGTGGCGAAGGTAGACGTTAAATACATACGCAAAAGTTCTAAGAAGCCCCCCACCGACAAACCTGTCTCATTCTGAAATGCTACCACCCCTTGCCTGTCTATGCAATTTCGCGATGTCTTGAATCCACTAAAATTAACCAGTGAATGGCCGCAGGACAATATGATCAGGTTTCTAGATCTTAAACTGAAATTTGAGCCTAATCACACGTGTTGGACATATGAGCCACTCGCCAGCAAGCCGTTGCTTTCCTTCGAATCTTCACATTCGAAATTAGTGAAACGTAGCATAGTGAAATCATGCTATATTAATGCTTTAAGAAAATCATGCATCCATTCTATTAAAGATAGCTTCATGTATCAAACTCGACTGCTTCAAAACGCAGGATATCCCAAGCAGCTGTTGGTATCGGTAGCGGAGACTATTTTATCAAGTATAAAATCTTCTCAGGTGAGCCTGGAGAGCTTATCCACGAACCAGCGGACGAAAGAAAAGATAGCGGTCATTCCGTATATTCATAACCTCTCGCATAGACTAAAACGTATAGGAAATCGGGCAGGTGTGAAAGTTGTCCTTTCGGCTCCCAATAATTTAGGGAAAATGTGCAAAAAAGTTAATGGTACGAGAGGCTGTACCATAAAACACAAAGACCCTTATGTGGTTTGCCAGAAGGGGGTTGTATACTCTGTTCCACTGTCTTGTCGAAAACATTATATCGGACAGACGGGGCGTTGTATTAACGAAAGACTAATGGAGCATCACAATAATGTTTTTGGTACGGTAAAAGAAACTATGGGCATACACTGCAGGGACTGTAAAAGCGACGCTTGCCAGCCATTTCTAGAGGAAGCAAAAATAATCAATCGGCATAATGACCAGACAGTTCGGGAGATTTTAGAAGCAAAAGAAATCAACAGGATAAAGGAAACTTGTATCAGCAGCCCGTCTATAGCTTTATCGGAGCGTGAAGTAAGATTTATGAACACGAGAAAAGGATGCGTTGTGAAATTCTGGATGACATATGGTTCGATTGCATTCTTACACTTTCCGGTGTTTGTTTAGTTGTTCTTGTTCCTTTATTGTGTGAACGTTTTCATATATATGGATGCAGGCATGCAATAAACTTGTCAGTTGAAAGTCAGCGCTCGTCTTGTTGTCTTCCTTCGTCCCTGTCGTTTTTTTTTCGCGCTGTTCTACACAATTTATCCTGACATTTTAAGATGATTTAGCCTTTAACACTTTCGCTGTCACGGACGTACCGTTACATTGTCGCGCTTCCCCCTTACAGTGTCACTGACGTACCGGTACATTTTCTATCGTGCATTCAAAACTTCGCGCCTGCGCGAAGCTGGCGCGCTTGGACAGGCTGCGCCATCTGTTAAATCTTTCTACAAGTTCGTATTTTCGAGCCACGTTGTATTAGTATGTATATACTGAAGAGTATGGAGTGGCTGCATTCACCCCTGCCACCTTCTTTGCTGGGAGGCACGGTTGCTCTGCACTTGCTACTCTATCGCGTTAAGCGATCATGCGGTGTGTGCGTCCGGTTACGAGTTCAATGGTTGTCCTGCCATATGCCGCAGGTTTGCAGGTTTTATTTTTATTCTGTTGGCGTGTCTGCTACGACGCGTCACGTTCAGGAGCTCGTGTCGTTGCCTCTCGACACATGACTCGATCGCCTCTTTTGCGCTCTCTTGCCGTGCTCTTGCTTGCAGCTGGCAGCAGCAAAGAAGGTTGTTTTAGTCTCTTTCCATCTCTTCAGTCTCTGTCCTTTTCTGCAGTCTCTGTTTGCTTCTTTTTTTGACATCGGTGCTGTGGTTGATCAATAACGAAAGGCTTATCGCCGCAGTGGAGCAGCGGCACTCGCTATTGCTCGCCAGCACAAACAGTATAAAAATATGTATGTTAAAGAAGCTGTGTGGCGAGAGGAGGCGTCTGAGGTGCTGCCAGAAGCACCGCACGTAGGTATGCCATTGTTTACGGCAAGCATTTAATAAGTGAAATGTGCTTAAAAATCCTTGTGTTGCAATCGCCCAAACAGCATCAAGCATGCGCAAAGGCTCGCTATATGGGACAAGCTTCAAGTTGCAGTCAAACTTTTTCGGCTTGTTTCAGCTTACGAAGTCTTGCAACAACACAGTAGCGTGCGTGCCAGAGATGCTCCACGGAGTTGCGTACTTTCTCCAGCGTTGTCAGGACGCGGCACTGGGCATGTAAGCTCCTCGCTCATGGACCTCTTGTGCGCCCCATGGAGCGGGGCCTTAAGATGACAGTATGAACCTGGCTGCTTTATTTTGCACTGCTTCTCGAGCACTTGCAAGGGGCGTATGAGAAGGATACATAATGCTGTTAATTTTCGAGCAAGTCCCCCCCCCGCCCCCCACACAACCCGAAATTACAAAAATTACTAGCAAAGTAAAGGGGGTGGGGTGGGGGGGAGGCTGAGGAGAGGAGAGGTGGCTATTTCGGAAATTAACGGTGGGGGCACTCCAGGTTACAGTGTGTTTGGAGTACTAGGAGCACGGATTGTTAGTGCAATGATGATCATAAAAACGTTTATTGCACACAGTTTGCACTTTGTCCTAAGTAGGGAGCTGGGGATAGGGGGAGGGCTGACACAGTAAAGTAGTATTGTTAGGAGGCCCTTGCTTCTTATCAGTGCTATAGACATAGGGTCAAGGATACTGCAGTTTGAAAATTAGGCTGTACAAAAATGTTACTATACTTTGATCGTATTTATTGCTTATGAAGCATGAAATGCAGAGAACCAAATTTGTAAGCCGTTCAAGTTCGGCAATACTTTTTAAGTCTTCTCTGAGCACAACACGGTGGCTTGGTGCACACATTGCGAAGAATTGCAAACTCTTCATGTAAATTCTTTGGACTGAAATTAACTATATTTGCAAGATTTCTGTGTGCATCTCGAGCATAGTGTGTAGTACTGACATGACATTTGTTCCTCTTCTCCTTTATTTTCTACACTCTGAAAAATGCATTCTATTTTTGCTATTTGAGGAGTTATGGGCATTTTGAGCATCCATAAATAAACAAACAAATTGTAGAGCCATGCTTGTGTTTCCGCTCCCCATCCTTATTCTAGTTTTTTTTTTTTTTTTTTTTTTTTTTTTTTTTTTTTTCTGTGGCAGTTGCTTGATAAAGCCTTCATGCAGCTGCAGAGTTTTCTTGAAGACCCTCAGCACAGAGATGACCAATCTATGCAGGCTGAAATAATTCACATGTTTGCATCTTTAGGCCCCAACACAGAACCACGCTTCAGAGATGAATGTAAGTCATCCATATTTTTCTTTGATTTTAGTTGCACTCTGCTTTCTTGGGGAGATACTGGAATTTTGATATTTGAGCAAAAGGTATAAAAATTATTTTTCATAACATTGGCTTTTTCGTGCTTAAAATTTGACTAATGCTAATAATGTTTACCATTTATTGTTTATGATTACGCTTGTCATCTCTACTTGCCTATTGCACGAAAGTATGAGAAATATACTTTCCTTTTGTTTTGAGGATTCTTTAGACTTAAGGTATTTGGTCAGGCATGAGCTATCCTCTGTAAGCAACTGGCAACGTGACAACGTGACTATTTATCGTGACTATCGTGAAATAATGACAGGTTCTTTGTTTACAAAAGTGATTTTTTTTTATTATGTTCACTGATCAGATCTTTTGCTTTGATTGTTGGTTGCCAGCTAATTCACTTCATGAATTGCTTCTCAAGAGTGTAAGGGATTTTTGGAGATTGTAGCAGCTTTAAATTGCTCCTGTCTCATTACATGTAGAAGTTCTAATTTAAACTTTGCAGTTCAGGGCCTCCTATTTATTCACTTCTCAAACTTTGGTGCAAAGTCACGGTGTAGGCTAGCAGACCAGAGCAAGAGAAATAATTATACTTTTGGCCTGTTGTTGACATTTTGTGACATGAGACAGTGCACATTTGTGTATTTCAGACTCTTGAAGGGATTATTAGCGGCCATTTTTGAATGCACTTAATCTGTAGAGGAGAACCCATCTTTTAATGCTCTGTATGATTCCTGTAGTACTTATCCATAAGTACCTGTTCACTGGGGTCTGAAACAAACTGTCAAGTGTTTGGAACGGTTTTTTATCTTGCTTTAATGTTCTTCATAGCCAATAATCGTAGATATTTTGGTGACAAAACTTTCAAATGGAGAAAGCAAGTACAGTAGAACCTCGGTGATACGAATCCCATGCAGTCACACAAAAAAATTTGTATCATGCAAAAATTCTTGTCATTTAAACAAACCAAAATTAATACGCAGAAGCATGCGAAAGGCATTTACACAGATCTCTTTACAGCCGAAGAGACATATTTATGACTCACGGCCACAGCTCACCACTTTCATTGCATACAATGTGGCAGACGATCGCGACGTCGGCAATATGTATATGCCACGTGCCTCCATGAACTTCTCGTAGCACGTACAGCATGACAAGATTTTGCAGATCCATTAATGTGCAGGCCATGCAGACTTGCGTCATATGCGTTGCTGTCAGCTGTCATAGCGCGACTGTTGATCCCGACTTTGGCAATTTGTGGGCTGCACGCTGCCGCGAACTTCAAGTAGCATGTAAAGCACAAGAGGCAATTTCAACTACAGCGGTGTGCGGTCCACGTGCCTCCGCAGACTACTCGCAGTGCATACAAGCGGCTGGTGATCTGGGGTTGATTGTGGGTAGGGCATAGTGCTCAAGGCTGCGGTCATAGTTTGTATGGTTGTATCATTCGTAGTGGCGTAGGAGAGTGTTTGGAACATCTGATATCCTGTATATTATACACAGTGCACTCCAGCTAAGGAATATTAATTCATATCATCGTGAAATTTGTATCAACTGGATTCGTATCACCGAGATTCTACTGCAAGTTTATAAATTTAATTATGGAAGAGAATTCACACAGCCGCTGGTCTTATTTTCCTTTTTACAATGTGATGTTTTTTTTAGAGCCATTTATTTGTGAGTGTGTGTCGTGATTTTTGAACTTTTGCAGTTATATTGCCTCACCTTGCCAACTTGGCAATGAGAAACAACCAGAATCCAAATGACTCTTCAAGGGCACAAATTATGGAGCTGCTTCTTGAAGCCTACAACACATTGTCCTGTACTTGTATCCTTTAGTGGCTTGACATCTTATTTGTCTTTACTGCTTGTAATGTGCAGCCTCACAGAACTGCACTGTGCAGCGTGCAGCATGATGCAGCGGCAGCAATAAATGGAGTGTGGCTTTGCTCCACTTGATTGTCACACGCATTCTTAATCTATTGCGTTATAAAGGACTGAAACAGCTCAAGGCGACGCCATGTGCATGCAAGGCTTTGGGTTTTACATGCAATCAAACTTAGTTGTATTCGTAGCCATGTTGCATTCGTGCTAAATAAGTCTTAGACATGACAAACAAAAAACTGAAAAAAAGAAAAAGAAAATTGCGCTGGGAGACGATAAGGGAGGGTTAGAATGTATTTGGAGTGTTTTTTTATATATATATATAAAGCAACAAGCCGTGTTTAGTAAGCAGCCATTTCATTACCAGGCAGCATCTCAAGGTTACAGTAATACAGTAGGACGTCGAGCGAGTTGGTCAGACATTATAAAACATGCTGCAGAATAGGTGACAACACATAGATGAGGCGCGCGCGCGCGCACGCACGCATGCACGCACGCGCGCGCACGCACGCACGCACACACACACACACACACACACACACACACACACACACACACACACACACACACACACACACACACACACACACACACACACACACACACACACACACACACACACACACACACACTTTCACATAAACAGCAGCATTGACCTTGTGTGTATGTGCGTGTGCGTGCATGTGTGCGTTTGCACGCCTGCACCTCTTCTATGTGATGTCACCTATTTTGCTGCAATAATACCCTCAACTGATGTACTAAAGACCCTGACATAGTAAGGCTTTTTGCCAGTCAGTGAGAGTGTATTTACTAATATAGGGGTTCTAATACCTTGTTGAGTGTCACTGGTACCCTATCTTAAACTCGCTGAATTTTCTCTGGTAGTATACATGATGCTTGTCCAGCCATGTTTAAACCTCTTAATCTACCCGTGTGCCCTTCTCGAGAGTAGAGCACTGTTCTTGTATTTTGTTAAAAGCCTCTCATGAAAGCTGATGCACATTCCGATGAGAGAACTCTGAGCACTGGTTGTACCTCCTTGGTGCACTTTTCTAATGGAACCACCACGTCTACGATGTAACAACAGCAAAGAAACTTGTTTCACTTAATGTAATACAAACCTGAAGCCTTCTGATGATGAAAGTGCAGATAAGCTTCTATGTTTTTTCATGGTGCTGCTCTGTTGTCACTAGCATCACATGTGCCATGACCACTGTGCAGTATCTTCAGTGGTTGCTGTGATTTGTTTTCATGTGGCATTGGCTACTGTCATGGCACACTAGTATAGAGCAGAAGGCAGATTGCTTGTTTATCTGTATAAGAAGCTGCCACATCTGCTGTGCCACTGTGATATGATGGATACAGTATTCATTAACAAGACAGCGAAATATGCATGGAACAAGTGATGCCTCAACGTATGCCTCTTACAGTGCCATTTTATTCAGGTTTAACTCCCATGCCAGCAATCATCAGTCATGCACACTGCCATTCATTTCATTTGACCATGGTTGTACATTTTCTGCCTTTATGCATTTTATCAAATGTCCATCACGTAAATGGAAAATTGATATGCGAGTAGAAGGGTTTAAGTCATTTGTATTAAGGGGAGGTTTTTGACCTTGATTTTGTCGTCCAGACATTTCAGAGCATGCAATTTCGGATGCATTTTTACCAGGTCTGCGTAGCCTTTTGGAAGATGTTAGGCAATTTGCACCTTGCCAAGAGCCAGCAGTAACAGCTATGATTACAGACTTTGAGGCCAAGTTGGATTGCTCTAGGGAAAGGTGAGCATTTCGGCTGCCTGGACTGGATTGTCTTATCACTTGGGACTATTTGGTGCATCGGCTATGAATCCTAAAATGTTTCAGTACCACATAATCATACAAGTGATGAAAAATGGGCATGTACAAATATGGATTTAGGCAATTTGAGTGATTACTAGCACGCCTTTAATTGGAATCCCAGCCACTATGGCTGCATTCCAATAGAATCAAAGCGCAGGTATATCCATGTATTTTGTGATGCTGTTCTATATTGAAGTTTAATTTTTATTGGTCATATAATACTTAGTACAGTGTGCCCATGAGACGCGAGAAAAGGAGGCCTAATGGGCCTCCTGACTAACCCACACCTAGTTTACAATTCAGGCGCAACCAGCAGAACAACAGAAGCAGTACAATAAATAGATACACAGAAGGAAAAGAATATTTGAGAGCAAAATTTCACTTAATATTTCAAACAAAACAGCAGCTTATGTTATTTTGGCTTATTTTATCGTGCAGCAAAGTAATGCAAGACATATAAGAGCTAGTACAGACACAATCAGAAACACTGTATTAATTATATGGTCAGCAAGAGGCTGATAAAAACTGTGTTCAAATTGAGATTCTAGGGTGCAGGAAATCATGGCTGGGTAGCTCCTGACCCATAGTTTGTGCTTATTTGAGGGGCAGTCAAAGAAGCCAGGCACAGTTCGTAAGAAAACAGCCTCTCAGTGATAATGATGATGATGGCATTTATTCTGGGGCCCTTTGAGCAGTGTTTCTTATTGCCCATGGGCAGCTTTTCTAGAGCTAAAACACGTCAACTTATTAATAATTTGGAATTACTATTAGAGCATTAAACTTTACAATGTGTCATAATTAGGATTCGCCAGAAGTTTTGCATTGGTCTAGAAAAATCTATACCAATAAATGCTGTTAGATATTATGTGATGTAATCACTAGTGTTTCCTTTTTATGTTGATTGCTTAGTTATGTGACGAGTTACTTTTTAAATTGGCCATGACTAGTGGTACGTCGGAGCAGACCAGGTACTTATTTTTTTCTTTTTGCGGGTGCGTCAGATGGATCAGATCACTTTATTTTGAGACTGCAGCTAAAGGTACGTCAGACACACTTGAAAAAGTTTTCCCTGATTATGTCGATTCAAAGTCTGGCATGCCACAAAACTTGTTGGTTCGTTGTCATGACTATGATGGTATGTTTCGATCTACTATTGGTCATAACAGGGCAAATTTAAGTGGGCATAAGCACACAACTGCGAGTTGCGCAGTTTCTAGCTTTGCTGCTTTTCCCATAATGGAGCGATAATTGCCGTTCGGTGCACATGCTTTGAAAGTGATGTCAACTGGTTGTGCTGCTATGTACATTTTAAATGCTACATCTTTTGGTTTTTATACCATTTGGAACATGTCATTGAGTAGCAACGTTGAACTGCAAAATTGCTCTTGGCTATTTTCTTGCAAACATGAGGCACAGATTTTCTGCCACGTGCTGAAGTCTGGTGCTACATTTCTGCTCACACGTGATGACAGCTGAGCGGGGGGTCATTTGATTGGCTGATGCTAACCTGAAACCTGCTGGTGTTTAAGCTCCATCTACACAAACTTGCATGGTGGACAAAGCTTTGGACAGAGTGTTTGCCCTTAACTCCTTCGTTACCACGAGAAAATGGCAGATTTTCATAGGTCTCAGAAAATTTTTTTTTTGGCAGTGCAAATAATACTGCAGCACATGTTGCAGCATACAAAATTGCACATAATGAAATGCTCTTTCCAAAAACATTAGTTACAAAGCAAAATCTTTATTAGGGAACACACAGAAAATTGGAAAATTGCCATTTTTGAGGAGAGTTGATAAATATAAAATAGGAGTGGCACAATATCTACAGAAGCATTATTAACAAAGAAAATTTAGAATATACATTTTCAAGATCAGTGACCCAGGAAAAATGTGTAAAAAATTAACTATCTGTATAGCACCATTCTTCAGCTGCACAAAAACTGCAGGTGAATACAGACTCATTTCTCGTGCCGTGCGGTGAAGCAGTTCCTGGTTTTTGTGAGGCACCAAACACCAAAACTGCTGCAAATTGGCTCTAAAGGCCGGGTATACATGTTGGACATGCAGTGGACATTCAGGAATGTGTTTTTATGGAATAAAACCACCCAGATTCAAGAGTCAAAGCTAACTAGTGAATAGCTGGCACCATTTTTGGGTAATTATCACCTCTCAAGACCGCCAGATAACAAATCCGACAGATAACAAATCCGACAATATGGTTCGATATTTGATTTGCTGCAAGTCTTTTGATCATAAAAATTTGATGTTAATGCTGTATTACCACGAGTGGCAGGTCTTTTTCCTTCAAGCACAGCCGCCATGTCCTCTTTCGCAACAAAACATTCACATTAGTTAAAAAAGGTTCATCGAAAATAAGAGCGTTGCCAGAGCGGGAAAATTAAACTGGTTCTACAAGAGCAGTGCCTAGACTAACCACTAAGTAGTCTATGTGTGCAAGAAACGATTCCAGTATGTCGAAATTGGGGCATCGATTACCAGTGATCGATTTGAATAGGCGTGGTAACAAAACAGTTAACTAACCAAACCATATCGCTGCCAGAGGGAAAGCATTCGTGGATGGCGCTTGAGTAGCAAAAGATACTGTGTTATTTCAGTGGACATGACATTCATGCCATAAAAGACATCGAAAATAAGAGCGTTGCCAGAGCGGGAAAATTAAACTGGTTCTACAAGAGCAGTGCCTAGACTAACCACTGAGTGGTCTATGTGTGCAAGAAACGATTCCAGTATGTCGAAATTGGGGCATCGATTACCGGTGATCGATTTGAATAGGCGTGGTAACAAAACAGTTAACTAACCAAACCATATCGCTGCCAGAGGGAAAGCATTCGTGGATGGCGCTTGAGTAGCAAAGCCATGTTACTAGAATGATTGCTCACTACACAGGAGCAAAGGTTAAGCGTGTCTGCTCATTTGTCAGACTTTCCGCAGTGACGCAGCTAGGTGAGGAATAGAGTCTGACGTCGTTGCTAGGCTTAATATGTTTTGCACCGAAATCACAACAGCCAGCATTAAGGGTCTGCTCTCGGTAGTGTTTCAGACTCAAATTCATAATATCTTAATAAAATCAAGCTATGGTCAATTTCTGTGGCATCTTCAGCAGTGATACTTGGTTTTTATGGGTCTGTTCTCAGTACTGTTTGAGACTCAAATTCATAATGTCATAAAGCAAGGCGCCCGTGTGCTGTGTGTTGCCAGTGCACGTGAAAGTACCCCAGGTGGTCTAAATTTCCGGCGTCCTCATCTACGCCGTTTCTCATAGCCTGAGTCGCTTTAGGACATCAAACCCCACAAACCAAATTAAACCATAATAAAGTAAAATTGCGGTTGATTTCTGTGACACCTTCGGCAGCAAAGTTTGCGGATGCACGGCTGTCCATGTCTGCATGTCCATATTCTTCATGACTGACGCACTGGAACCTGTCGAGAAATGCTGGTTTTTTAAGTTGGCCTGGTGTCTCGGGGCATGGCACATGACATAGGTGGGAGCATTTCATCTGCCTGGCTAGTACCACAGAATTAACACTTTCCTGCCCACATCTATTCCCATCGAAAGTCTGCTGACAACGGTAAACAAAAAAAAAAATGTGAATTTTCCTGCTTTCAAAGCATTCTTGAACAGCTAGAGCCATCCAGTAAGTAGCAGAGGAACTAATCTCCATTTCAGTTTTCGTTTAATTTTTTTTTCTCCTTTCTCCACGCAGTGAAATTCCCCTCCCCCCCCCCCCCCCCCCCCCCCCCCCCCCCCCCCTTCCCTACCTTCATCCAGGTCACATTAATAGTTTCTCAAAGCTTATGATTCGCCCTTAAGATAATTAGTGTTTTTGCAATGCCTCAAGTCTTTATCAATGTGGTTTTGCTCTATTCATAAACCAGCGCATTGCTGACTTTTTCATTCACACAGCCATGTTGGAGACAGCTGGTTGAATAACCATGTCAGTGTCCTTGACTCATATTTTATGTTTTGCTTCTGCTTTTAATTATGTTTTCAAGCAAAAAGTTCCTGAATGTTACAGTAAAGTCTCATTAATTCGGCTTTTCAAAGATCAGAAAAAAGTGTTTGAATTAACACAAAGTTCTAGTTATCAAATGAGCCTGATGAAAGTGCTGAAAACCATTTACATCACAATAACTTTATCTAATGAGCACAGAAGGTGGAGTGTGCTGCAGCCCCGTTGGGCAGTGTGCTGCCCTAGCAGACGCTGCAAGTGCAGTGCCTAGAATATACTGGCACTGTACTTTACATAGAGTTTCTTACTATTACCTAGAGCGAAAGCTGGCACTGTCGTTAATGGGAGTTCCTGGAGAGTACTTTAACCCCCATGAGTACTCTGGGCTGACGCAATACTGAATGCAGAACCACAACTTGTTGACCAAAAAATTATGCAAACAGAGGTATTGTTATACAATCATAGATGTCATAACGTTCAATATGCTAGCTGTAAATTTCAGAAAACAGGCAGAAAATTGCTCGTGAAATTTCCCTAACGTGATAAATAACCTTCGCTCCTATTGGCCAAATACAGCATATTATTGAAACAACTTTTCTTGCTTAATAGGTGCGAAATATTTTATAGGCACAAAATATAAGCTTATAGGTACGAAATAGACAATATTTTTTTTTTTAATAAACATTTTAATCGCTCAAACGCTAACTGCTTTTTATTGGTATTCCAGAAAACAAAAATGTTTCATTGGTGCTGTCTACTTTTGCGTTTCTCTACTATCGTGTTTACGCACTATGTTTGCATCTCGAGAAATTGTTTGCACGTGCCAAGTACCAGTTCTCACCTTTTCCTGACGCTGTAGTTATATACTTAAAGAAAAACATCAAATAAGAAACGAAAATTTGTCTTGCAACAAAGAAGTGTGCATATTGAAGAATGTGGCATGTGAATATTTCCTGTGAATGAATTCTCGGAGCAGTTTCTGCGTGCAATATGCACCCTTCACCGGGCTTCAAGACCTGCAGATAATGTAACTGTTGCTTGCCGAAGTGCCTTGTACTTATAAAATATAAACAAGAAAGCCCCTTGAAAGGAGCTTGTGGTGAAAGAGTTTGGAAATGATAATTTTTCTAACGGTTGTGTTCTTACAAAAAGTGCAAACTTAGAAAAATGAGGTCCAAGATTCCAGAACATGCTAAAATAAATCAATCTCCCCTGCTGCATACTTTGGGTTCTCCTTTTCAATATAGCACTGCTATGCAGTTATTGCTCAAGTCACCTTTTTTTTTTCCAGCACCCTTATATGTGCTCATGAAATGCTTTCCTTGGTCGCTTGCTGGACGTGCCCCTTCGTCCGGGCTCAGTATTCTATTTCCAGCTTGTCGAGCTGTCTGGTTAACCAGGTGGCACAAAAACAGCAGTCGAATGTTGCTTGCTGTATTTCTGTCAATCCAAACTTCTGTTTCGGTTTATACCCAATAGTTGCCATGGCCCAAACTAGGCCATTTCTTTTTGGTTTTCCTTTAGCTATCTGCTTTACTCTCATGTTGCGTGCTCGTGTTTCCTTTTTCCTATTCTAAGAAATAAAACTTCAGTTGGTAGATTGCGCTTAATCTCAGCGTTTGCCCAGTTCCTTTGTCCATGTACAACTAAGCAGCACAGCACTTATGAGAAGCTTTACTCTCAGTAACGTTTCTTTGGGCAGAAAGCATGAAAAACAAACATTTTAGCTTGGTGATTCACTCTACATTCAGTTTCTTGCCAATGCTGCTGCTGCATCTTGAAAACAACATTCATAAATGCTCTCGGGGGTGATGCGATGCACTGTTTTGTAAAAAAAATTTTTTTTTCTACCGTGCAGGTGACAACCAAACTTGGTGAGAAGTTTCTTTACTAAATGCCGAATCTGAAACTGAAGTGATTTAAAGACATGTATTTTTGACTAAACATGTGAATTTAGTGCCACATCCTCTTATTTGAAGCTGTCTGCTGCTGCACACATTATAGCTTAAAAGAAGCTTTGACATCTAAAAGGTAGAAAGTATTTAGGTAAACATGTTAGTACCTCATGGTGAATATATCTGAGAAAATGTCTGCTATATTTATGAACAGAGAGCATCGTATTAGCCTACATAATGTATAATGTAAAAATAGGAATTATGGAATCAGTTTTGGGCTTTGTGTCTTGTTAACACAGTGCATTTTTTTTTTTTTGTCATAGCATAACAGTGTGTTAAGTCGCCTGTTCACATGTTGTTTATGCAGTCTAATTATATTTATTCTGTCCTTTTAGGGCCCCTTCACTCAGCACGTCGATGGCAAGTATGGAGGAAATGAAGCGCAAGGTGACCAAAATCTTCACTGTACCTCCTGCAAATGCTCGCTCAAATCTTCCAAACATCTTCCAACTGCGAAAAAAATGAATGGAGGTGTTGCTGGCCAAGCCCAAGAGTAAGTATTAGAATCTTCAGGAACATCTTACTCAGTTTACTACTTAGAAGTATAAAAGAAAGCGTTGGCACACTTATGGAGGTGGTTCTGTGTTTTTGTCAGGAGCACTGATATCTGTGTGGGGCTGCCTGGCAATTTGCATTAGCTTTGATCAGTCTGATTAGCAGCCTTTTGCCTTGTACTAGCTAATAATTTAGTAGGGGCCAAACACTGCGGATTTTGATCCACGGGTCTTTGAAAAGCACTTGGTGCAAAATATTCATACCTGAATTGCTGCAGCATACATCGGTGATCACAGTAACCACTAGAGAGTCCATGGCGCCATACTTCCTGCCATCCATGAGGAAATGGAGGAATGTGAATTCAGATCTACTAACTCATTAAAGGGGTAGGGACACCAAATTTTCATGCTGTACTTTTGCGTTGTAAATAGTGCGTAGTTATTCTGTAAGCATAGAGCACGGTGTTAGAAGCACTAAATCGCATTACATAGTTTATTGTCGTATTATTAGTAGCAGCAGTTTCAGTTTTGGTTCGTAGTTGCCAGGTGTTTTACTTGACGTCAAAAAACAGAAGATATAACATTGAAATGTCATGTGGACCAAAAACTCGTGACGTCAACGAGTAGGCGCGTCGTCAGCTCTGTTTGCAGTGTGACTCTGCCATATGCTCTCATGGCGGAGCCACGGTGCAGAAACAATTGGTGGGCTGCATCCGTGACCGTAAGCATGATGTTTGCATCAATTTGGCAGTCCTATCACGCTGCGCCAACACAAACTATTTGGAAACATGCCGTTGTCGCCTGTGAACAGCTGTCGCCAACTCGCTGTCCGACAACTTTTTGCTCGTAGCAGTGCTGATAGCGGCCCAAATTCCTGCGCTATGCGAGCGGCTGGGAAAAATTAAAGAGAGGGAGAGGCTTCGACTATGAAGGAGGGCGTGTAAGTGCTCGTGAGTGTACAATTTGAATCGCACTGATCGAGGCACCACGTTTTGAGCGTCACTTTCATGTGTGCGAATCTGGTAATCGTTTAGAGAAAATTATAGTCAATGAAAACAGTCATTGAGTATGGTTTTGGCAATAGTGAACTGAAATCGACAATTGCTTACATCGCAGGACGCGCATACAATCACTACGAAGCGCCAGTGTGACCCGGTGCGCAGAGCAATGCTGCAAGTGGCCCGGAACAGTCATCGGCACTACTTGTGGAGAGCAAATTAGGCCGATTGAGAACAGTCTCTTTACAAACATTTTATTGAGCTTATTGTAGTATGAGATAGGCTTCTTGTATTAAAGTAGTGATGGAAGACGAACCTTAATTACAGTGTTGAGTCGCTGACCCTTTTCGAAGTGCCGTCCGGCGAAACCAACTAGGCCTAGCGACGAGCAGGGCAGGCAAAGAGCAACGCAGTTCGTCATCTGGCGTGCCCGCGGGAGGCACTGTTGCCGTAGGTTGTGCAGGCATACTGCTGCTGCACAAGTATAGAAGTGGTCCTGATAGCATTGCTGCCGTCCACTATGTTCTCGGCTACGGCGACCGACAAAACGCCGTTCGCCGACCATTGCCGCGCCGTTGGCGGCAGCCTTCACAAATTATAATAAATGAATAATGCCATCAAGCCTGATTTTCGCTACAGTGAGCCGTCGTTCTGTCCGTGCGTTGGAACTGATAGAACAGCTGAAACAAGCTGACCAGCAGCATCGTCTCTTACGTCAGAAAACTATGCAATAACGTCACAAGTACTTGATTATGATTTCTTCAGTGAGCCTACATGACAGTCAATGCGCTAGCGATGGGTCAAGAATGCGGGGGCGAGCATATCCACAAACTTTAAAAAAGGATTAAAATATTTTTTATGCCTCCTTTGAGTCTAATGCTTGACTATTGATGGTCTTCAAACACAAAGGAAGCCGTGACAAGCTTTGCACAACCTTGTAATTTGGTGTCTCTATCCCTTTAACATTTATTATGTGAGCATAAAATGCTTGTTGAAAAGTCATAGTGTTGAAAATAAAACTTGTACAGTTTACAGGTAGAATGGGAGAAAGATGACTACACAGTAGTAGCGGTGGCGTAGAGGTAGAGCATCTGCCCTGCATGCAAAAGGACCGTGGTTTGAATCCCGGTGACATGCATTTTTCCACCGAAATAAAAAAGAAAAGCGTGTCGATGGAATTGCATAAACAGGTTTGGGGTGCGACCTGATGCCAGTGAACCACCTCTGGCAACGCACTCCCTCACCAGAACAGGAGTTGACCACCCTGGTGCAGTAATTGGCCGCAACCACCCATTATTAGTCCTATAAAACTCCGGCCCTCAGTCACCAGTGGCTACGGTGCAACTGACCACGGCGGCGGTCAGACCTGTGATGCAGCGTGGGGGTGCTAAGAATTTTTGGCTCTGCTGGACAGGCCGCCATTGGAAGCTAACCCTGGCAACGTTTAATGCTAGAACCCTATAGCTAGTGAGGCTAGCTTTAGTAGTGCTGTTAGAGGAACTAAAGGGTATGAAATAGGACATCATAGGGCTTAGTGAGGTTAGGAGGCCGAATGAGGTATACCTATATACAGTTCTGAAGGATGGGCATGTACTGTGTTATCGAGACTTACTGGAGAGATGAGAACTAGGAGTAGGTTTCCTTTTCAATAAGGATATAGCTGATGATATAGAAGAATTTTATAGCATTATTGAGAGGGTGGCAGGCATCGTAATTAAACTTAAGAAGCGATATAAACTGAAGGCTGTACAGGCCTGCGCACCTACATGTAGTCATAGTAACCAGGCAGTTGAAAGCTGCTATGAAGTTGTAAAATCAGCAATGCGGAAAGGGAAGATGCAGTATACTATACTAATGGGCAACTTAATGCCATGGTAGGGAAAAAGCAAGCAGAAGACCAGGCAGTAGGAGACTATGGCATTGCTTCTAGAAATAGGATGGGGGAGCTACTAGTTGAGTTTTCAGAGCACAATAACTTAAGAGTTACAAATACCTTCTTCAGCAAACGAAAGGAAAAGCCAATGGGGAGAAAATGAAATTGACTTCATACTGTGTTCCAACTCCAACATTACGCAGGATGTAGAGGTAATCATGAAAGTGCGATGCAATGTCTACAGGATGGTAAGGTCTCGAATTAGCCTAGAGGTAATCGTGAAAGTGCGATGCGGTGTCCACAGGATGGTAAGGTCTTGAATTAGTCTAACTCAAAGATGAAATGAAACAGATTATTGAGAAAGAAGTCCATCATCGAATTAGCGGTGAAGAGGAGGGCAGAAGAGTGCAGGATCTCTTTACAGAATAGATATTCAGCTCTGACCGCGGATGATGACATTAGCCTAGAAGCAGTGAACAATAATTTCAGAGATATCATTACTGAGTGCGCTGTAGAAGTAGAGATAATTTGAGTGGATACTGGTAAGCTGTCTAGCGACGAAAGATTTGATTAAGAAACACCAAAGTATGAATGCTTTTGAACCAACAGACCAGACAGAACTGGCAGAGATATCAAAGCTAATCAGTAAGCGTAAAGTGGCCTATATAAGGAAGTACAACATAGAGAAAATTGAGCATGCTGTAAAGAACGGGGAAAGCCTTAAAGCGGTAAAGAAGAAATTGGGCATAGGCAAAAATCAGATGTACGCTCTAAGGGACAAGGCAGGGAATGTCATCACGAATATGGACAAGATAGTCAAAGTAGCCAAGGAGTTCTATATTGATCTGTACAGTAACCAAAGTAGTCAGGACAATAATGATATTGGTAGTTGGAAAAAAACAGTCAGACGTTCCACCACTGATGACAGACAAGGTTAAGAAAGTTTTAGAAACTATGAAAAGGGGTAAAGTAGCTGGAGAGGATCAGGTAACTGCAGATTTGTTGAAGGACGGGGGGATATCTTGCTAGGAAAACTGGCCATCCTGTGTACGCAATGCCTTGTGTCATTGACGGCACCGGAATCATGGAAGAATGAAAACATTATCTTAATTCATAAGAAAGAGGCGCTAAGGACTTGGAAAATTACAGGCAAATCAGCTTGCTATCTGTTACGTATAAGCTATTTACTAAGGTAATCGCTAATAGAATCAGGACAACCTTAGACTGCAATCAAGCAAAGGATCAAGCAGGTTTTCGGAAACGATACTCTACTATCGATCATATCCATACCATCAATCAGGTGATAGAAAAATGCTCCGAATATAACCAGCCCTTATACATAGCATTCATTAGTTACGAAAAAGCATTTGACTCAGTAGAAACCTCGGCGGTCATGCAGGTATTGCGAAATTGGGGTGTAGACGAGCTGTATGTGAAAGTACTGAAAGATATATTTATATAGTGGCTGCACAGCAATTGTAGTGCTGCATAAAGAAAGTAACAAAATTCCTGTAATGAAAGGTGTTAGGCGAGGAGACATGATCTCCCCAGTGCTATTCACAGCTTGCTTAGAGGAAGTATTCAGAGACTTGGAATGGGAGCAGTTAGGGATAAGGGTAGATGGAGAATACCTCAGTAATGTGCGATTTCCTGATGACATTGCCTTGCTAAATAACTCGGGGGGGATGAGCTGCAATGAATGATTGATGACTTAGACAGGAAAAGTAGAAAGGTAGGCTTGAAAATCAATATGCAGGAGACTAAGGTAATGTTCAACAGCCTTGGGAATTGGAACAGCAGTTTACGTTAGGCAGCAAAGCACTGGAAGTAGTAGGCAAATATGTCTACCTAGGACAAGTAGTAACCGCAGATCAAGACCATGAAAAGGAAATAACAAGAAGAATAAAATTGGGATTGAGTGCATTTGGCAAGTACTCACAGTTGTATCTTACCTGTACTCACCTATGGGGCTGAAACGTGAAGGCTAACGAAAAGGGTTCTACTTAATTTGAAGACAAAGCAGAGGGCTATGGAACGAAAAGTGGTTGGGATAACATTAAGAAATAGGTAGCGTGCAGAGCGGGTCAGAGAAATAACTCAAGTTACTGACATTCTAGTGGAAATCAAGAAGAAGAAATGAGCATGGGCAGGACATGTAGTGCGAAGAGAGGATAACTGATGGTCGCTTAGGGTAACAGACTGGATTCCAAGGGAAGGAAAGCATAGCACGGGGCAGCAGAAAGTTAGGTGGCTGGATGAGGTTACGAAGTTTGCAGGGGTGAAGTGGATGCAGCTAGCACAGGCCCTGATTAAATGGAGGGGTGTGGGCAGGTCTTTGCCCTGCAGTGGGTATTGTTCAGCTGATAATGATGACGTGAGCATAAAGTGCTTATTGAATATTCATAGTGTTGTCAATAAAACTTTTACAGTTTACAGGGTAAAACGGGAGAAAGAAGATGGCTATACAGTATGAAAGAGGCACTGAAGAAGGGTTGAGGGGGAGCATCAGTTCGCAAGCGGAGCGATTTCGACAAGGTGACTTGTCTTCGTCTGGGAGAAGGCAAGTCCCCTTGTTGAAGCATTGGTTGGGCTTGCGAAGTGAGGCTCTCCCTCAATCCTTGTTCAATGCTCTTTCATATTGTACAGTTTACGATTGTATACTAAAAAGGAATAGGCTTTTAACATGGTTTAACTAAACTTTTGTTGCTCGTGTCTTCATTGCACTCTAGCAGTTGCAGTGATCGATTTATAATGTTAATGAAGAACTCCCTAGCTTTCCGTCCTTAGTCATGGCAACGAAGTAAGTGGCAGTGAAAGGGAGCTATGCTAGCTCCCTTTGATTTATGAGAGTGCCCACTCCAGGGCCCATATAATAGGCAGGGTCCACGTTGAGAGAGCTCGTTCGCTTATCTTGCACCTGCTGGTGCAAAAATAATTGATTGAGACCTGTCTCTTTCAGTGTTTTGTGTGATGCATAAAAACAGTGCATTGTTTTATGCTGATTAGCAGTCTACCAGAGCTCTGAATGTAGAAATGCCAGAAGTATGGCATTATGTGAAGAGGGGCTTGCTTTTTTACATTTGGGTTTGCTGTGCCTGTGCAGCCAAGCCCATGTTGGAACCCAGACAGTCTGCTTTGTGGATGGTGCTGGAAGGACACAAGCCTGCATCTAGTCATGACCACAGGAGCGATGTGCTTTGTACATATCTGATTGAATACAGTGCATCCCATTGCATGTGCTGGACAGATCACATAATTAAGATAAACACTATTGCACTAAACAGTGGTTTTTCACTTTTAAAGCAATTGTCACCATTGCAGCATCATCAGTTGCACAGAAAATTTTGTAAACACAATGCTGCATATTTCTGGAAAGCTTTACAGAAAACAATTTTAACTATGTAATGTTTTTGTGATGTGTGCCAATAAGGACATTGATTTATGCATAATACATTTACTTCATCTTGTTGCCATATGTTAAGAATGATGAAAAGATATTACCTGATAAGGACTGGCTGTAAGTGTGATTTCTCAGCATGGATGTGAAAATTTTTGCAGATAATGTGCATTTGCTTTATGAAAACCTGTGCTGTAAGTAGTGCCTTTTGTATACAAAAGCATGATTCTACTTCATCTCTGGCTTGATGGCAAGGTTGTTACTGGCCAAAGTCATCACTGCAGTGCGATCTTGACAAGAGCAGTCCGGGTTTAAGGGACACTGAGGACAAATAGAAGTTACCTTGTATTGATGGGGTATGCTGATGTTCTAATTGCAGAGATAGAGAAACGGAGCTGTTATAAACATCACTGCAATGTGACCTTGACATGAGCAGTCCATGTTTCAAGGAACACTAAGGACAAATACAAATTAGCTTGTATTGACAGGGTTCCATCTAACTGCATAGTAGAATGCTCTTATAGAGCGCTCTCGGACCAGTTTATGGATGAAAGTGGACTGGTGATTTCAGGCTTATTCTGTTTAATGAAGGCAGCCCAGTAGCTTTGGCTGGCGAGCCGATGGAATGGATCTACGATGCTGCTGCTCCGATAATGCTGCGTGAGCATTTGAGCTCATGCTCTTCGCCTCTTCGTTGGCTGCGCGATTATCAATGTAGCAGTGCCACTACACTCTCACCACAAAGCTGTTATAAGCATTGCTGCAATGTGACTTTGACAGTGGTGCAACCCCAACACTTTTGGGACCATGCAAAAAACACAATTCTGATTAAGCGTTAGAAATTATTTTTCAAAGGCTCCCTGAAACGGTACTTGCAGTAATATACTAATGAAAGAAATCTATAGAGGTGGCCTTTGTGAGCATGCGAGTCAAATTTAAAAGCTTTGTGAGAAGCCTATTATTTACAAATAATCTTTAAAAAGTGCTCCTGACGACTGCTTGCAACCGATCGGGGTGACATCTCTCCACACGTTCCCTTCCCGAGGACGTCATGAGTCTTGCTGAGTGCGCCCACGCTCCCAAGTGACGCTGGCGGGACGGGGCATGGTGGGTGGAACTCTTCCTTCATTTTTTCTTGCGCACCAACCTGCGCTGAGTTGAGGGAGGAGCTTCAATTGCCCATATGTTCAGTGTTATTGAAGCTATAAAATTTATGCTTTGTGGAGAGAATTGCTGGGATACTTATTGCTCATGCGCATTTTCTAGTTTTAGTAAAGAGCCTTTCATGGGCCCTTTGAGGAACAAAGCTTTTGCACCATCTCAGTACAGCATATGCAAAGACTGCTGCTGAATAAGTGGGCTTTTACACACAAAAATTGTAAATGCCTTGACAATGCACTGAAAGTTGTTTACAAGTCTTAAAATTTCAAAAAAAAAAAAAAAAAGAAAACCTAAAAAGTTAAAAACACTTCAGAATGAAAGAAATCGCAATAAAATATTCCAGGAAATGCAAAATGTGCTAAATTGCCACTTTGCCTAGTTATGTACGTTTGGGACGCCTTTCTATAGGTTTCCTCCTTTGATGCTTTAATTCTTAAGGGACTGCAGACAAACAAGCAGTCCTGATAGCTAGTAGAAAATATTTTAGTAATTATTTTCGGCACAACCTTGTCATAATATATATTGAAATACAGCTAAATAAATGGGCTTTCACAGTAAAAAGACTGAAAAATGTAAACCCACAGATAAAATAGAATAAAATCTCAAATGTAAAATTTTCTAAAAATTGGAAATGCTTAACTATGCAGTCAAAACAATAAAAAATTTTAGCATATACATACCTGCCAGCTCTTCTGGATTTTACATAAAATGTATGAATTTTGACTAGGCCTACGATTTTACGAATGTTGCATGAAATTTTGCGGAAAATGTTTTATTTTCGACAAAACGAGCCAACATCTAATAACACTCTGTTATGGTATCATTATCCGCCATGAGAAGGCAACACATTCACCAGCAGCTGCAACATTGTAGTGGCTTCTATCGTCTACTCAGGGGGATGCGAATTCATGTCCAAAACTGGATACTGCCTCTGCAAACCTTTGGTCACGTGTGTAGACCGAGGTGTTGGCCTCTGTTTTTGTGTGCTCTGGTGCCGCATCAGACGCAGTGCGAATCTGGTGTTTTAGTAGTAGCGGCTTCACGGTGCAATGGTGGGCTCAGAGCTGCGATAGTACTTCCAAGCATTTCTGAAATTGTACACTTCAGAATTTCCATGCTTTGTGCCATCTAATAAAAAGAGAAGTTCTGATTTTTCACCACGTGTGCCTATGATGTGAAGATTTCACATGGTGGCAAGTCTGGCTTTAAGGTCCACATCGCTTTGAAAAGCACCAAGGATACGGGCGAGCCGCGGACTGCCAGCCAAGCCTGCCAAGTTTTGCACACAGTGATAACGACCTGTGCCGTGAAGAATGCCTCTTCACGGCATTTTTAGCTGAACACAACATCCGGCTAAGTGTCAGCGATCATGCTTGACCACTTTTCCGGAAATTGTTCCCAAGTGCGAAGACCCAAATGCTACTACGCCTGTGGACGAACGAAGACTGCGGCAATTGTTCGTGAAATGGCCGCAAACGAAAGGACTCTTTTGCTAGATGCCATAAAAAAGCAGGTACTTTTAGTTGCTGTGTACGGAAGTAACAATAGGGATATGCAGCTTTATCCTATTGTTGCGACACTTTGTTATGAGACCAGTAGAGTTGAAAGCAATCTTCTTTGCCTTGGGACAATCCAAGGGGAAACGAAAGGTCAGAACATTGGAAATCTGATTCTGGACGAGATGAAGTCCCGAAGTTTGCCTCTTGAAAATCTGTTGGCTATGTGTTCGGACAATGCCCATGTCATCATTGCCAAGAAAAACAGCATTTGGACAGTATGAGGGAGGCTCAAACAGCTTTGATCGGGGTCCCGTGCCACCTCATCAACTTGGCCACCAAAAAATGAGCTGCATGCCTTCCTGTAAAAGTTGCTGAGGTCTTGTTTGACATTTTTTTACTCAAAAGCTCAAAGTGGAAAGATTGGCTGAAAGAGTTTCAAAGATTGCATCATGTCGAGGTCAGAAAGACTTTGAAGGAATCGCCGAAACGTTGACTGTCTTTGGGGAAGTGTTTGAAGAGGCTGCTAGACCAGTGGAAACCACTTCTTAGCTTTTTTTTGGCTTCATCAAAGCAGTACAACATAAAGAGCTGGTTTTCAACATAAAACCGCCAAAATTCATACACCAGCCCCAAAGACTGCTGCACACCTTCCCAAGGCTGCTGCAGGTGTTGGAAAAAAAAAGTACTAACAGCTATGGACCTTTGCTAAAAGGAGTTCATTCTGCACCACAAGCAAAGAACCTGAAACTTCATACCGAAGAATCTGGAGAAGCCAGCCAGTGACTCGTGAAGAGCGGCTGTTTTTATGTCATCGGAACTAAGCCAGGCATGCTATCCTTTTCTGCGCAATGTTATACTTCCTTTAGGAAGACAAACTTCCTTTTTCAGTCACAGGGTCCTCAGATGCATGTGCTCAGGTGCCTCTTGAACCACCTTCTCGAGTATCTCCCGACTAGATTTGTGCGGCCTGGTGTTCTCAAGCGATGCCATTCATTGCTTGCAGTTGCCTATGGAGCTATAGGGAATCAAAAAGATGATAAACACATAGTCACCGGCATAACAACCTACTCCGTAGTTGGGACGCCCAGGTCAAATGAGCAAGAGCAGTTCTTCTTCGCTGTACGCCTGTACTTTACACCAGCATGTGATTAAATTCATCATAAGTTCCCGCTAGAAGACGTCAACCTCAAGATGGCTGAAGATGCCCAAGTGCAGGCACTAGAAACTGCTTCATTCAGATACTTCATTTTATTATGGCATTTCTTCCTATTCTACCCCAGCAGAGTGGTGAAACAAGAAAAGAAACAATGGATGCACTCAAAGAGTTTGCCAACTTTTTCATTTCATTTCATTTTTATTTCCTTAAAGACTCCCTGTTGGCGGTTTTACATAGGGGTGGGGTTAACATGAGAAAGCAAAACATTTTTTTTCATGATGACAGGTAGGATGTAACTTTATCTAGGAAGGTTGTTGGGCAGGTGATGACTGCAAGTTCATGGGGAAGGTCGTTCCAGTCGCTTGCTGTTCGGAAGAAAAATGACTTGGAAAATGTAATCGTATGGGCACGTTGGCATGAAACTTTCAGCGGACAACCGATGTGGTGAGAAGTGCGTGGTGGCGGTGCGCAGATGTATGGCTGCTGTTTGAGCTGGTAGTAATAAAATTTGTGAAATAGGCACAGGCTAGAAATGTGGCGACGGAGGGGAAGACTGTAATTGGGACTATAGCTTGAGAGATGAAACACTAACATAGAATGAGTATGAACGGTGTATGAAACGGGCGGCTCTGTTTTGCACGGCTTCTAATGAATCAATGAGGTATGCTTGCTATGGATTCCAAATTGCAGATGCATACTCAAGTTTTGGTCCGATCAATGATTTATAAGCAAGTAGCTTTACGTTTTGAGGGGCATCGTGAAGATGACGTTTAAGAAAGCCTAGTTTTTTATTTGCAGATGATATTAGCTTTGACACGTGCTCACGCCATGTTAAATCATTGCTGATAGTAATGCCGAGGTAAGTATATGACGGGGCAAGTTACCGGGTTCTAGCAGAGTGGTTATGCTGGGCATCCTCTCTAATCCCCACAGTAACGCTGAATGTGACAGAATATTCAGTTCTGTCAATAAAACTTGAACGCAGTTTCGCTTGCTCATCTGTCGGTGAAAAAACCTGATGCTAAAAGGACACTGGAGTGGCACTTGCTTTTAGCAAGCTTACGCAGAGAAGTTTCTGAAGCAGGCAAAGTCAGCAACCCTCAAAACCATTGAAAGAATACCCCGCCAGGGTGGTGCAGTGGTAACACGCCTGACTAGTGTGCCGGAGTACCCGGGTTCGAACCCGACCTCAGCGGCTGCGTTTCAATGGAGGTGAAACGGAGTGGCGTCCGTGTACTGTGCGATGTCAGTGCACGTTAAGGAACCCCAGGTGGTCGAAATTTCCGGAGACCTCCACTACGGCTTCTCTCATAGCCTTAGTCGCTTTGGGACGTTAAACCCCTCAAACCAAACCAAACCATGAAAGAATAAATCGTGACCCAATAGAGTCTTCGCGCGTTACTCTACAAGACATGGATTTCACTTGTGGTTGTGAAAACATGAGTGAGCAAGCTTGTCGCTAAAGGTGAATTTCCTGGAGACTAAAATAAAGAAACGTGCCCCCCCCCCCCCCTCCCTCTCCTCGTCGCTTGAGGGTTTTACAAATCTTCAATTCTTCGGGTAAGCAGGTATGGCATATACACAAAAAATGCTACAATGCCTTTTTGTTTAACTTCGTGGCAAAAAACTAATTTTTTTGTGCTTCCTTGAATCAATGTTCCCCAGTCCTGTGTCAGATGCTTATGCCACTCATGGAAACAGTTTTGGGAGGCATTGAGACACAAATTTATTTTGAGTTTACTACAAGAAACAGTAGTTTGGATCTGGATTTCTTTGTTTCTAGCACAGTTTGCAGTGTTCTCACTTCTGAATCTTGTACAGCTCATGAAGTGAGTGTTGTCCAGATCCAAACTACTGTTTCTTGTAATGAATTCCAAGTAAAGACGAAGCATTTTTGTGTGTGTGTGTGTGCTAAACATTTTTATTGTTTTTGACTGCATAGTTAAGCATTTCCAATTTTTAGAAAGCTTTATATTTGAGATTTTATTCTATATTATATATATAGGTTTATGCTTTTCAGTCTTTTTCCTGTGAAAGTCCATTTATTTAGCTGTATTTCAATATATGCTATAACAAGGTTGTGCTGAAAATAGTTACTGAGACATTTTCTACTAGCTATCAGGACTGCCTGTTTGTCTGCAGTCCCGCAAGAGTTTTAGCATCAAAGGAAGAAACCTATAGAAAGGTGTCCCAAACGTCTACAACTAGGAAAAGGGGCGATTTAGCACATCTTTCATTTCCTGGAATTGTTTTATTGCGATGTTTTTCATTACTGAAGTGTTTTTGCAGAAAATTTGAGATTTGTAATCAACTTTCAGTGCATTGCTTGGCATCATCGAGATTGATAAGCCGAAGTCTTCATCTAGGCATATTGATTTATATTGTGTATATATATATATATATATATGTGTGTGTGTGTTGTATCACTTGATTCAAGAAAAAAAGAAGGAAAATACCAAGGGAATCAAATTTTTCTGGTCCGATTCCCAGTGTCATGCCCACACCTTCACTCAGCTGCACACCAGGCTGTTTTGTCGACAAACTCCACAAGCTTATGAACTGGCAGCTACATGTTTTACTGTAGAAACCTTGTCGAATGCAGATAAAATAGTATCAGCATTTAGCGATCATGCTTCACACCTCCTCCAGGGTAAGCAGAAACTGAAAATTTTTTCACATTTGGCCAGTAGGTAATAACCCAGGTTGTGCACCTATGTCACTCTCCAAGCTGAAGTGAGAACTTCCAAAATTATCTTCTGGCTCTTCACTACAGGAATATCTTAATGAAAATATGGAGCTGAATTGGCTGAACGGTGCTATTTGGGCTGGCTTCTCTATGTGACCTGATGTGAATGATGTGAATTTCACGTCTCATTTTGCTAGCTCAATCACCACCATGCTTCGGTTCAAAATCTCTTGTGTCACCTAAAGCCCCCTGATAATTTGAAAGTAGCGACACTCTTCTCCGCGCCGCGCTTTCCTCTTCGATTGTCCTCGCGCAGCGGCTGCGAGCATTGCGCACTACACGCTTTTTCTCCTTGGCGCCCGCCGGCTGGCCACAGCAGTGAGTGAAGCGCGTGTTTTTGGGCCAGGTCTGAGCTCCAGGAGTGCAGAAAATTTTTGAAAAATTGCAAGAAAAGTATTGGGAAATCTTAAAATAACGTTCATAAAAAGATTGGTTTCTGCTTAGAGCTGTTTGAATGGGAAATAATGATGTAAACAAAGCTTTCAGGCGAGTTCTGCACTGTAGACACTTTTTAAGTCGCATGTCAAGCGTAATGGCACTGTGCTAGTTAGCGATCTACATTAATCTGCGTTAATTAGTTAATTTTGTATGAAACCAAGCTTTGAGGTTGACGATGAAGCCATATACCGTTGAAAAGTTTAGGATGAATGCAAATATGAATTAGTTAGCAATCCCTATTAATTCGCGTTAATGAGCTATATGCCATCAAAACCACTCTGCATTATAGCATCGAGTCATGTACCTTTCGAAAGCTTAGGTTGAGTGCAAACAAGCTGTGCTAGTTATTGACCCGAATTAATTTTATGGTAATTATTTCATCATCAGCCTGACTATACCCTGTGCAGGGCAAAGGCCTCTCCCATATTCCTCCAATTAACCCGGTCCTGTGCTAGCTGCATCCACTTGACTCCTGCGAACTTCTTAACCTCATCCGCCCACCTAACTTTCTGCCGCCCCCTGCTACGCTTTCCTTCCCTTGGAATCCAGTCTGTTACCCTAAGCAACCATCGGTTATCCTTTCTTCGCTCTACGTGTCCTGCCCATGCCCATTTCTTCTTCTTGATTTCCACTAGAATGTCAGTGACTGAAGTTATTTCTCTGACCCACTCTGCACCTTTCCTATCTCTTAACGTTATCCCTACCATTTTTTTTTCATACTATTTAACTGCAGTTAATTCCAAACTTTGCACTATAGATGGAAAACTAAGGGCAAGTGTAAATGCATTATGCTAGGTAGTCAAACTTAAAGATAAAACTAACAACAACAGAGCTAACGCTATAACTACAGAGATTACAGCGAAATGCGAAAGCATAACTGCCACATCAGTACCCATCACTATCTGTAGTTATCACTATCTACTGTAAGTGACCTATCATAACTGTCACTATCAGTAAGGAACACTATCACCTCACTGTCTAGGCCTATTACTATCATTTACTATTAATACAAGTAACTGTCACTATCATTAGCTATCACTATTCATAGCCATCAATATGTAATCTGATGTCATCACGTGACCCATTGGTATACCTCAATTATTATTCAGTTATGTTATCAGTCTTATCTATATTATATCTGATGATTCATCTATAATACAGTGACTTTAATTTCTTATACTTTCTTGTCTTCTCATAAATGGAGGTGGGAAAAGGGCAAGCCACAGAAATAACTTGCTACTGTCAGCTCGAGGTTCATCTCTCTGTCAAGGAAGCTTCCTTTGCTTCGGGACGGGTTTGAACTGCGTCGGGCCTCAGCTTTTTTTCCCCACTTCACGTAATATTCGCGGCTCGAACTAGTCTTCAGTGAAATGTGGATAGAAAATAGAGCGATCTGTCAGGCAAGAAGAAAAAAAAATATCTTGCATAGAATTAAACTGGGTAATATGCTACAGCGCTAAGAATTGTTGCTCCCAAAATGTTCTCCTATTTATATGCCATAACCATAGTTATAATTAATTGTTTAAGCTTTGTAAATGCAGCAAATTGATGCAATGATTCCGGCTGATATTACATCGATGAGAAACGTTTTCCTGCTGAAAAAGAAAATGCAGAATTCCGGTTTTAGAGCTCCAGCTTTCAAAGCGAAACTTCCTGGCCAACGCCTAGTAGTCATGATCAAAGTGAAGCGTGTGTGTTCATGTGAATGCCCCCGGCACATTGGCTATATTCCTGATAAAACTAAACCATACTTGTTGCCCACTCATGCGTGGAACCATGGCAAGATAAAGCCATGAATTGAAAAAAAAAAAAAAAAACGCAGTACGAACAAGCTATAGCGCTCATTACCTGCAAGGCCGCGGGTTTACTTGCCAATGAGTTTTTCAGGGCCAGCATTCATTGTTACTAAGCAACTGACGCACATTACAAGTACAAGATGGAAAGACTCGCTCCTCTACAAGCTATAATTTTGACTTTCAGTAAAAGAAGCCAGGGAACCAAGCATAATCGCAACAAATGCAATCGAGAGGCTTTACCTACCCCCATATCAATTACAGCAGAAAACAGACTATAGTGCTGCATTTCTGACAGTACAGTAGTCGACGACGTATGAAATGGTGGAGCCTGGGAGAATATTCAGCATGCTGCAGAGGACAACCTCATTTTTATGCAACGCACAATTTGCCGCAGCAAAAATATTAAAAAGCAAGCAGGAAGAATAGAAAACGCAACGTCAGGTAACGCATTATTACGGGCTGCGAGAAAGGTGCCTTACCTCGCAAACAGCGCTGTTCTTTGCTTTGTAGGAATAAAGTTCTTTCGACCAATATTGTGAGGCCACTGTTTTGCTCAAGTCGTCACGCTTGCCTTTAGGTATCATGAATACCGCATAAACATCATCAGGCCGCTTGCTGCAGTTCTACGAGCATCAGCACGGCATAGCACTTGCACGTTGCAATAAAAGCACAGCGCGCAATATTCGCACGCCGAAACTAGGAAAAAAATGGCGTGAAGGAAAAGAAAAAACAAGCATAATGGCGAACCCACGCGTTTCCAAGGGCAACGGCAGGGAGACGAGTCGTCGCGCAGGAAATCGGGCAGAGAGCCAGCCGTCAGGGAAGGGACGTGCAAGTGGCGAGGAGGAAGCGAGAAGGTCGCTCGGCAGCGGCAAAGTTCCAAGGTTGGCGGAACTTTCAAATTATCAAGGGGTTTTAGTGTCACCCCCCGCTGAGACAGAGCATGGGAATGAAGACGTCAAACTGCACTTCCACATGGCCCCCGCAGGGAGCGTCTTCTCAAGCAGATATTTTGTGTACTGTGCAACACCATTGACTCCGAGCACCCATGCTTGGGCACGCATGGCATCACCGTGTCTGGGGAAAAGGGAATCCTACTGGTTGAACCAATGCCAAATGTTTGTCTTTAAGGCCCCTCAATGGAGGCGACATACCACTTTGGTGCCCCGCCGGGGTAGAGCAGTGGCAGTCATGGGCAGTATCGAAGATACAGTTATCTTCGATACTATCTTTAGATACAGTTTGTGTATCTGTATTAGGTATTGTTTGCTGATAATGAAAGTATCAGAGTATCGGTATAGAAAATACATTTTTAGTGTATCCTGTATTTTAACGATAATCGATACTAAAGAAAACTGCGAACATTGAAGTCGCTGTGAGACTGGGTTGACTGTACTAGCTCAGGCGGCTGTACAAGCCCAGAGACAGCTCAGCTTCTAGTACCGCCTGCGTTTCCTTCTGCTGTGAGTTTCCTCCAAATGCTCCGTCCCTTCAGCATCAACCACATTTCCAGATTCCCTTTCTTTAACACAAAAGGAGCCAATGTTTAGGTGCTCATGAGGTTCTTTACTTGTGACCACTACTGAGTGCGTACCACAAAGCCGCTAAGTTAACAGACACACAGAAAGAAAAGAACAGAGGAGCAACGCCAGGAAGGTGAACACGCAGTAGGGACTATGAACACTGCTGTACCCCTAGCAACTCCCACCTTTGCCATCCTCACATCCCCCCCCCCCCCCCCCAGACCCAGTCTGTCTCTGTGGCACCTGATTCTCGCCAAGCAGCGTGATCAGCATCAACCACATTTGTACTGTTGAACGCAGTAAATTATGCCTGACCATTCTGCAAACCCCTGGGCTCCGCGTGTCAGCTGCTCTGCTTGGCGGCAAGAGCATGAGCTTCTAAGACCTCAGCCGGCCACTGTGCAGTTGGCTAACCGCTGTTCTTGTGGTTTACCGCGTTTGATTAAAAAAAATCTATTCTTTGTCACTGTGCACTTTACTTCCACTAGACTTTGTGTCTTGAAAAACTGTTACGTCTAAAATTTTACGCAATGCACAACATGAAAGTTTTGAATGCAGTTTTCCAGCTCATAAGTTTGAATAAAAAATTATGCATTGCTGAACAACTTTTTTTTTGCCAAAACAGTTGCAAAAACTTATTTGAAAAAAATTGATTGACACCAATATAGTCACTGTTAAATAAAAGGACACTTTTATCTACAATCAGCCATAGTTCTTTGGCGACTCTATTGAAACTTGAGTTACCTAACTACCCTCGGGATCCTTGAGTTAATGCGGCTATGCATTATTCACTCTTACCCGCTGATAAAAGGCATCCAATATAACACTGCGGCATGATCATGTGTGTATGTAGGGAGGCTTTCTCTGCCTCATTTTAGCACGCCCAAACCAAGCTCATTACAGACTTATAAAAATGTTCAGCAATTTTATTTTTGTTGTTTTCCTTATAGCTTTTAACAATATGCAGCTTCAAAAGTCCGTTATCGCACTAATGGCAAAAAAACTGCCGAGTTCTTCAAGTGGTTGAGGTTGCACCTTTTTAAAACGGAAAATGTAGGGGCCACCGGGTAAGTAACGTGTCTTATGAAATGAAAAGTAACAGAAAAAGTTTCAAATGTATTTGTATATATAGCCAGGTGCCCACAGGTTGGTTCATATGAAGATCATTAGCTTTAAAAAAATTTTTCGCTAGGCTGCTTGTGTAAGCAATCACTACATGGCGACCATGGCTTCAATCCAATGTGAAATTTTTACAAGGCCAGCTGCCCAGACAGGAGCTTCAATATCTTCGCGGTGTCGGATTCGTTCCAGCCATTCCAAAAAGCACGGTAAAATTTCCTAACGTCGCTAATCATATTACCACCTTTGTTATGTTGGGATTTCAGTGATGGATCGAAGTATCGACAATGCAGTATCGATTATCTGTATTGAAAATTGATTTCGGTTCTGTATCTTGTATTGGTATCGGAAATGCAATTTATCAGGGTATCGAGTATCTGTATCAAAGATACTTTTTGGAAGTATCTTGCCCAGGCCTGCGCTGTGCTAAAGGCACTCGACTACTGTGCTCAATGATGTGGGATCGAATCCCGGCCTCGGCAGCCGCCTTTCGATGAAGGCGAAAACCATGGCACTCGTGTGCTGTGCAACGTCAGTGCGCGTTAAAGAGCCCCAGGTGGTCGAAATTTCCTGAGTACTCTACTACGATGTCTCTCATAGCCCGAGTCGTTTTGGGGTGTTAAACCCCATAAACCAAACCAATACCACTTTGGCCTCCACTTCCCATAGATAGCACCCCTGGGCTGACCGGACCGGGAGAAATTGGCAGTCACTATTTCATGTCTTCCCCTCCACCTTTTACTTTCCTATCTTTCTCAAAATTTTCCTGTCCTCTCCCCTGTATTGTTTTTTTTTGCAGTGAGGGTTAACCTTGTGTTGTGTAACTACCATGATTTGCTTCATATTAGGTCATCGTTATGCTTTACAGCTGGCTTGGACAAGACTGACTGCATGTTCATGTTCTGCCCTCTTGTTAGGCTCCATGGTTGAGTGGCTGGCACCACAGCCAAAAAATACATATATTTTATGGCTTCTATTCTCGTTCACTCTGATCTTCCTCGAGAATGAGGGCGCACCAGAACAGCTGAATTCAACAAAGCTACTCCAATTTTCCCACAATTCCACGCGTTTCATAGTGAACATGTGGCAAAAACCACTTGGCGTGTCGCACCGTTTTTCTCGTCACCTGGACTTTTAACAGACACCATTGGACAAGGAAATAAATTCAAAAAGTTTAGAAGTGATGACCTCCTTTTGGGAGTATTATATAATCACCGGTAAGAAAAACTCTACAGTGAAATCATTTGGGGAGATCTAGGTGACAATCAGTGCTCAGTGTTCTGTGAAACTGTTCATGGAGTTTTCTCAGGTGATGATATCAGATGCCTTACCGAAAGGAAACTCTTGGAGAGTAAAGGATCAGAATGTGACTGATGTGTGCAGAATAAAAATGAGACACAGTAATAAAGAGATACCTACAAAGCACCTAGTTTTTACATTTGCATCAAGCATACTTCCAGAGTTGTAGAAATAGGCTATGTGAAGCTTCAGCTCAGACGTATGCGAAATCCGTGATGCTGCTTCAAGTGCATATGGTACGGCCACGGCTCTCGGAGCTGCAGGGGATAATTGGCATGCGAAAAATGTGCTGGCTATGAACACAATTTTGAGAAATATGAAGTTGAACCACACCTGTGTGGCAATTGTGAGGGCAGTAACTCATGCACATGACCAGTATGGAAGCAAGAAAAAGAAATGGTCGCTATAAAATTAAACAACTTTCTGAGAAGTGTGAAAGCATCTTTCGTTGTTACAGAAACCCTCTGCTGTGGTGCAACAGGGCACTGTACCACAGCAGCCTCCGGCACCTGCTCAGGTCACAGTGAACCTGAAGCAGGGCCACCCATAATGAACCAGTTCCGTGCCATCGACATCTGATGGGTGGCACAGCTCCTTGGACAGGCAAAAAGAAAATATATGTCCTGCATCAAAAAATCCGACAACAAAGCCTAGCTCTCTCCACACAAATTCACAGTGGCTTTTATTCACTGGAATTTCAGGGAAATTTTTTGTAATCTTAATGGCATTAAGAGGGTGATGTATAGGGGCGTTCGGTATATGGCCGTTTTATGCTTCGGTGAATAACATACAAGTCTAATTCCACTTGCAAAGTTTAAGTGCCTAGCGCGCGGCGCATATTACAAAAATGCGATCATTGTCTGACAGGAAAGGAAAGGCACAGCATCTAGCTGTCGCACTTGTACTGTGGACACGAACTGCGCAGTAGAGGAAGGTGAAAGTAGAAAGAGGAGCCGTAGTGGAGTAATTTCGACCACCTGGGGATATTTTGTACACAGGCATCGTATAGTACACGGCTGCCTCTACGTTTCGCCTTCATCGAAACGCAGCCGCCGGCGGTCGAATCGAACCGCGAACTCGGGCACAGTAGTCGGGCGTCTAACCACTGTACCATCGTGGCGGGAAAAAAAGACTAGAAATCGGAATCTGAAAGCTCCCACCTAGAGCGACCGTCATCTCGATTGATTGATTAAAACTTTATTTTGAACTGATTTAGAAGGCCCCATATTCCCCGCTCCTGGCACGCAGGCCTAGGAACGGGGGCTGGAACCTCCGCGACTGGCGAGTATACATTGGTTATCGCGGCCTCAGCCGCCAGGCTGACGGTTCTTTGCTGGTCAACGGGTACGTCGCTTCGCAGCAGGGTCTCCCAGGCTTAGCGCCCGGAGACTTAGGGCATTTCTAAAATATATGGTCGAGAGGCTCCCTTGCTTCGCAGGCTTTACGTTTATAATTTTTTTTTTCCCTCGTCTATCTGGGTGTGAAACAACCAGACAGGGTTTGGGAAGTTTCGGACTTGTAATCGCCGCCAGGCTATGGCCACTTATTTAAGCTAGGATGCGGTGGCGGCATATCGGACGTCTTCCTAATCTATAATTTTCAACGATTTCTTTATATGTTTTCGAACGTTCGTCCATCTCCTGGCAGTCGGGCGGCTCCACGTACGTTTGCCTGGAAGTAGAGACCTCGGGCTAAATCATGCTGCAGCATGATTCACTGCATGCTGCAGCCTGTACTATACACATTTTCTGCATAAGCCTATATGCTGGGTGTCGCATACTATGCATGATAAACTCAGTGAAAACTTCGCGGTTCTTGACAAATTACACACACAGAACTCGCGCACACACTCACATTTTGCAAAGAATAGTCACCATTTTGGGACCACACTTCTCAAGCACTTCCATATATACTCCACAACTAGGGTGTTCTGAAATGTGCAACAGACTGCATATGTGCAAAGCTATATAAAAGTATCTCTTGAATAGTTATATATTTTGTTAGCAGTACAGTTAATCAAGGTCATATGCCACATTCTGTTAATTCAGCCTCTTCATTTCTTTGTCAACAATAAAAATAAAGGCATTAGTTAGAGCCGGTTTGTGTGTTTCGGAGAAGTTGGGCGCGACTTTTAACTGTTGCAATTGAGATATGCCCTTTTTGCAGAGACTATTCACATTGAACCTTACCTCTCGTATCATGGTAGGCTGCATGTAATGCAGCACATTTCGTGACCGCCTTTTATATATTTTCCAAAGAAACCAATTTCCATCAATCAGCTAATGCAGTTATGAGCTTACATTCACTGTTCATATGTTCTGAAAAACCACAATGAACAATCAGTTGCAACCCCCCAACATAGACTCTTGGAAAAGCGCAACTGAAATTTAGCAACTGTTGAGCATCGTAGCAGGGACAGCGCCAATTTCTAGTTATAGTGATGATGCCTTTGGTTTTGACATTTCAAGCAAATTTGTGTTGTTCACTCGCTTTTGTGCGACAGGGTGCATGATCTCTTACAACTGCCCTGGAGGTATTTCGCATGGAAGAACAAATGGAACATCCCATGGAGATCCTTATTTGGAGGTTCAAACAGCCCAGAAGGGAGCTTGCAGGGACGTCCTGCGGATTACACTGTTAGGATGTGGGATGTAGGGATTTAAACGGGACGTCCCTGGGAGTTGGTGTGTTGTCTGGGTTTGGTAGACCCTGCTTTTTCTGATATTTCAGATAGCACTTTTGCTATCGCTAAAGGTCATGTTAGCCTTCGTTACGACGCAAGCGATCGCTATAGAGGCTTTACAAAAGTTAATGCCACCTAGTGAGAGACAAACTGTGCGGCGGCCATGTTTTGTTCAGTCCGCCCGCGCCTCCCATCGAGTACACTGTCAACGTGCGCCTTCGTGGAACCCGTGCTTGCACCGCAAGGTGCATTGGAATGATCACAAGCGATTGTTTCATTTTTTAACATCACAACAGTCGCTGCTAGCACCAAGCTCTATTCGGAATGATGCCAGCATGTTGCTGCGTACCCTTCTGCAGCAAGCGCACCGTCGCAGATGCGCACGAAAACAAGGTATACGCGTGTATTCGACCGCTCGTTTGCAATCCTAATCGGCTTTACAAGTGTCACTTGCATCATGTAAAGCATTATTGCACGTCCCTCTGACTGGGAGCTCGCCCACAGAATGTGCTATCACCTAAAACAGCAAGGTTGTTTTGAGTGCTATGGAGCCTTAATTGTTAACTTGAAGGATAAGCTTATGCTTCGATGGAGGACACGGGAGAAGGAGCAATGCATGTATCACCGTGTGCATGTATACCGAACGCTATAGTCCAAATATGTTCTTTGAAACCTTTCGTACGTAGGTTGCATTTACCATTGTGTATTCAATTTAAGGTAAGAGGCCACTTTTCAGAAGAAAAGTTTTGGTAGCGAATACAGAGAAAATTATCTATATTTAAATGCCTTTTGTATTCTAATCAGTGTTTCAGTTCAGTCGTGTCCGACTCTTCGTGACCCTATGGACCATGTCACGCCACGCTTTCCGGTCTTTCACCATCTTCCTAACATCACATAACTTCATCTGCAGTGCCTCGAGGATGCCATCTAACCATTGCGTTCGCTGCCTACCCCTTCTCCGGCGACCCTCAACCTTTCCCAACGTCAAATCTTTCTCCAGCGACTCCTCTCTTCTCATCAGATGACCAAATTAGCTGAGCTTTAACTTTAGAATTTGACCCTCCAATGAGCAGTCAGGGTTTATGGTCGACAATATCGACTGATTTGAGCTTCTGGCAGTCCAAGGAACTCTCAAGAGTCTTCGCCAGCACCACAATTCAAATGCGTCAATTCTTCGGCGGTCAGCCTTTTTCACAGTCCAACTCTCGCATACATCACAACTGGAAAGACCATAGCACGAGTTATACGAATCTTGGTTGGCAGACTAATGTCTCTGCTCTTTACTAGGCGGTCAAGGCTAACCATTGCTCTCTTTCCCAGAAGCAGGCGTCTCCTAATTTCATGGCTGCAGTCTCCTTCCGAGGTAATCTTGGAGCCCAAAAAGAGAAAATCTGTCACAGCTTCCACTTCTTGTCCATTGATGCTCCAGGACTTCATAGGGCAAGACGCCATGATCTTTGTCTTTTTAATGTCAGTTTAAGCCCAAACTTCCCACTCTCTTCTTGTACGCGCATCAGAAGTCTCTTGAGTTCCACTTCGCTTTCTGCCATTAAAGTGGTGTCATCCGCATATCTAAGGTTGTTGATACGTTTTCCAGCAATCTTCACTCCAGCTGAAGACTCGTCCAGACCGGCCTTCCTCATGATGCACTCTGCATATAGGTTAAATAGGCAGGGCGACAGTATGCAGCCTTGCCTCACTCCTTTCTCGATCGGAAACCAATCAGTAAGACTACGCCCAGTTCTGACTGTGGCCTCTTGCCCTTCATACAGGTTCCTGAGGAGACAGATGAGGTGAATTGGAACTCCCATCTCTTGGAGAGCTTGCCACAATCTGCTGTGATCTACGCAGTCAAACGCTTTTGCATAATCAATAAAGCAGAAGTAGATGGGTTTCTGGAACTCTCTTGCTTTTTCCATGATCCAGCGAAGGTTGGCAATTTGGTCTCTAGTTCCTCTGCCCTTGCGAAACCCAGCTTGCACGTCCGGAAGCTCCCGATCCACATACTGCTGCAGCCTACCTTGGAGGATTTTCAACATCACCTTGCTAGCATGCGAAATAAGCTCGATCGTGCGGTAGTTGGAACAATCTTTGGCACTGCCTTTCTTTGGAATGGGGATGTAAACCGACCTCCTCCAATCCTGTGGCCACTGCAGGGTTGTCCAAATCTTTTGACATAATGTATGCAGAATGTTAACAGCGTCATGGTTGAGGTTTTGAAGCAACTCAGCTGGAATGCCATCAATTCTGCTAGCTTTATTTTTAGCAAGGCTGGCTAAGGCCCATTCAACTTCACTCTTCAGGATGCCCGGCTCGAGATCAGTAATCACAACTGTCTTATGTTGGGTTTGCACTTTCGGGTCCTTCTTGTACAGTTCTTCTGTTTATTCCTGCCACCTCTTCTTTATCTCTGAGACTTCAGTGAGGTCCTTGCCTCGTTTGTCCTTTATCACGCCCAGCTTAGCACAGAAGCTTCATTTGATATCTTTGTCTTATACAGAGCTCTTGTGTTCCTTAATTGGCTGTTGTCCTCAACTGTTTAAATACACAAAAAAAAATTATTCTCGAAAAATGTACTAATAATGCATCCCATGTCAGCAGTCATAACTCACATATAGCTCACCACAAGGAAATTTCCTCTTGCAGTTATGTACATAAAGCCATCAGCTGTGCAAGGAACTAAAATAATTGCGATACCATCAATTGTCGTTTTTTTTTACAATATTACAAAAAACAACACTTTTCAACAAGGAATGTTTTTAAAACAAATGCAGCAATAACAAATCTTATCGCACAATTTTATTTTCTGTTGTTGGTTGCACAGCTTGCTATATCAAGAATAGGTGTTCAAAGTTTCGTTAAAAAATCATTTCGAGGAAAAATGTTATGAATGTTCGTGCAAGATGAAACGGCAGAAAAGTAAGTTTCAAGAAAAACAACAAAAAAGATTTGATATAGCTACAAATGTCATACAGCAAATCCCGTAGGGTTAAAATCCACCACATTTGTAGTTCAGGTCCTCCATTGTTTTGTCTTTACTTTCTTTCGCTCGTGCGTCTGTTCGCTTTTTTTTTTCCTTGCGTTTCTTGCGGCATCGGTAAACTGACGGGAGGATTTCTTGATGCGCTGTTGGTCACCTGTCGAGCAAGCTTTCATTGTGTAGCGTCCAGGCTCGATCCCAATGTGTTTCAAGACATCGAGGGCCCCTTTGTTGCTATTGTTAAAAGGGCACACGGCATCATATAAGCCAAACTTCAGTGTTGGCAGGCTTACATATACATTTTTAGGTACTCTTTGCCAGATCATGTCATTGAAACATTCATTGGCATTCTGTGTCTTGCCATGCAAACATTTCTTGAGCTCGTCTGAACAAAGGTCTTTGTACACAACATTTACCCTGTTCAGAACGTCATTTGAAAGTCCTCCCTTGTGCTTGTAGTTAAATTGGCCAGCGGCTTTAGCTCGGTTGAAAGCCCACCAATTGGTTGCTCCTACAGGGCGCAGCCCATGCCTTGGATTGTCGTCCGTGGAACTGCAGTGGACAAACTAGCTAGCGTTGCCTGTTTAATTCCTGCAAGATTTTTGACGTTGGCTCTGATGGCAATGCCATATTAATTTTGAAGGCGATCAATGAGCCCATCAGTAAATTTTCCTTTGCCACCTAATCCACGCACTGTTTTCTTCAGCTTTCTTAGCCGGCAGCCAACCCGTTTTTAGACATGGCCAATGCATTCAAATTTTTTCATGCTATTTAGTCCATAAATAACCTTCACTGTCGAGTAGCTCTTCAAGTCTACAGCTTCATAGTAGTGCACATATTTCATACCGCGCATCGTTTCTGACCTCTCAAACATGTGGTAAAGTCCAACTGGCTCCATACCATCGGCAGTGCCTGTGTGGTTGGCATGACAAGTTGTGTGATTCGCCTTCCATTCCAGGAATTCGCTGCTTGTGGGACTCAGTTTACTGTTGAACTTGCATGGCTTGCATGTGCTGGACAAAGCTTCCACATCAGTTATTTTTCCTGTATCCACAGATATCAAAGAAACACAGCCATTCAATGTAGAGTGGCCTCGTTTTTGCCATGTGCCATCCCCTGATACTCCACACTGATTACTGTTTACAGCCTTCTCCACTTCAGCTACTGCATCAATCATTGACTTCAATGCAACCTCCTTTGCAGCGTCAGACGCCTTCAAAGACATTTTATCATAAGCGGAATGCCACGGGGGTGGAGGCATATTCATAATTTTGCAAAATGTTTTCGCACCCCCATGCCCACTTCCTAGTTGTCGCATTGCAGATACAATCGAACATTGTTCTCCACTGAATGCCCTGACTTTTTTGATGAGGAGAAATGGTTCTCATAGCCACATGCAACGCACACAGGAAACCAAAACGCAAGACACACCTGCATAGGAGCGCTCCTTAAGTTTCAGGGATGTTGTCAAGCGCTCCGGACACGCAAGCGATGAAAAATCATTTGACAGAATGTCAAGGTCAATTATCCTGTTTCCTTCCGGCGTTGAATCCGATTTATAGTCATTGTTGTCCTCCACATCTCCGAGTTTCAAGGCACTTGCTGAAGCACTCACGTTGGCGGGATTCGGTTCGTCGCCATCTTCACCTGTCGCGTGTCTATTTCCGGCAAACTTTCGCTTTCGTCTCCTCTGCACTCTAAACTTTCCCATGTGGGTAAAGCGCGTAAACAACTAAGTGAAACAATTGAAGCACACGAGACACCAAGTAAGCACAGTCGGCAGATTCAATTTGCGCGGGAACGCTCCAGGGTACACAACTCATATGATCGAGGCATTATGCGTCCCTCTTGCGAGCACTTTTGTTAATAAATGAAAGCAAAAATAAACATACACGCTTAGAAAAGCTTATAATGATATAAACTGAAAAATTATGGTGCAAAAAAAGGTAAGTCCGCCAAAGGAGTCAAATATTTTTCAGTATGTAGAAACCGAAACTGTGTTAGTTTCGGTTTTGCAAAATGCACAGGGGGTTACAAATCTGGCTGTATCTTTGGAACGGTTTAAGTTAGAAGCATAACTTTTTTGCCAATCATCTAGAAAGGAATGTGTAAGTTGTTAAAACAATATTCAAAAAATTGATTAAGTTTTCAAAGTGGCCTCATACCTTAAGACAAGGGCCCGATTACCGAAACTACTATTCACAGTCGTACGAAATTTTAGTGCTTGGTGCAAAAAGCGCTATGGCTGATTAGTGCGTCCGAGGTGTGTGTTTCACGCTGCAAAAGCGGCTGCCAAACCCGCGGCGTCTAGTAAAGCAGGAGAAGATGACATCCCAGTAGTGTGTTGTAATATGCTCACGTCCAGCCTGTTTCGAAAAATGTTGTCACGTGTTAAAGGACAACTCCGGTGGTTATTTTATCATTTCGTGTTTTTAGTTGAATTACAATCCTCGGCATGTCCTGACTCCAGCACAAAAAAAACGTTTTTCGAAATTCCAATTAGAAGTGTTTTTAAAAAAGATAACAGCAAATCGAAACCGAAACTGCGAAATGATGACGTCACACTTAGTATTAGAAAAACACTCGTACGTGCGTTGGATGGTGAAAATAAAGGAAGGAAATCATGACGCGCTGCATAAAATGTCCGAGGTAGTTCAATATAAGCCTCACAATTTCATAATCACGCGAAAAGGGGATAGACCTTGGGACAGTAACGCCGGTATGCTATTTGTGACGTCAAAAACTCAGTGTTGCCCACAGAAATACTCTCAACTTAAGCCATGAAAACGGCATATTTTAAAGCCGTGTTGCGCGTGAACGGATTATCGTACGGCGCCCACATTTTGTAGAATGCGTCAGGACAGAGAGGAAAACTTATGATGAAATTTTTACTAGAATATTCGAATGACAAAAAACCTCCGGAGTTGCCCTTTAATGCATGTCCGGTCCGCGTCCAGAGCGCGCAGCTCAGATTTGCATTCTGTGCCTTCATACCTGCCAGTGCGGCCGATAAAATAACGAAGTTTGCTTTTCACTTTTGTGCGTTTTATCGAGTCGCCCGATGGTTCGCTAATTGACAGCCACCTGAAATTCAGTTGATTTTGGAAATATGCCGATTTCTTGTTTATTCTCTGTCAGATAGCAGGCATTTGAAGCCTTAAACTCATATGAAAGTGCTGTCATCGGAAGCTTCGAGGAACTCGGTTGAAACGAAAAAAAAAATTGAAAAGTCAACTCACATTACTGCAAAGTGTCAGTGCTTGGTGCAACTGGCTGTGTTGATAAAGTCAGATTTATGTTATATAATACTGTTATAAAACATTAGGTGGACACTTAAGCTCCGCCGTTAAGGGTATGACGCGATAGCGTCTTTCTCTCTCTCTGACACACACACGCGTTTTCTTTCTTCCCTTTTTGAATTTTTAGCTTTTATTTATTTTACATTTCGATTATTTGTTTCTTTATTTTATTTAATGTTTTATATTTTGTACACCAATACTCAGGGTCCGCAACAAATACCTTTCCATTCATTTTCCAGCATTTGACACCTTCGAACACATTCTTCAATTATTTCAAATAATCAATTACACATTCTAATTTTTCTTCATTAGTATCACCAAGTACTCAGCATTTTGTCACCTTTAAACCCTCAATTTCCATTTTTTTTTCTTTTTTTGTTGCTTTATTTCATCAATTGGTCAATTAATTACAAATATTTTATTATCTCATCCGCCTATTGCACACCAATCAATCTTCATTCACTGGAAGCAGAACTTACCATGACACATTTTTTTTTACGCAGCCCCCGATTATTTCCGAGACCCGTGCCAATAACTGCGTCGACGGCATAGGCAGGAAAGTGCTAAGCGCCATTCCGACTTACGTCAAATTACGCACGATTCTTTCATCTCAAAACAAATTGCATCCTCGCTCATTTCACCAACAAGTCTCCCACTGATAGCAGTGGGATGAGCGACAGTGATGCGCAAACCAAGCAAACTCGCGATCGTCTCTCATAGTCATTAAAGTAAATAGCAAAGGCACACAGACAAAAAAAATCTGCACATTACAAAACTCTAGATACTGGATACGGATGACGCTGTGCGGATCGACGAAGGGCCCATGCACGACTCGTAGAACAGTTTGTAACCGCTACGCCTCGGCTGTCAAAATATGCTTCTTGGCTTCGCTAACAGACACCGCCAGGGACAGAAGAGAAGTCCAAGCACAGCACACTAGGCTACAACATGAAAAGCGCTGACAGAACGGCGGGCGCTGACGGACGGAAACGAAGCGAACCAAAGCAAATGGATGGAGCGAACAAAATATGGCTGCCAGTGCGGGATCAGCGTGCCGCTCATGGTTGCCAGACTTACTTTCGTAAACCCTCTATTGCGACCTCTTCAGCCATGTCTGTCTGTCTATGAAACTGCTCCGGATGGTGGCGGAGACGACTGGTGTACCGCTACCATCGACTACCGCGCCGACTGCCGCCCCCGATCGGTCGCTTGCAGCATCTACATATACGACCTCTTTTATTCTGAATTCTTTTGCTCTTTTTACCAGTGCTTCTCCTCTCTTTTCCCTTCTCTGCTTGTGGTATTCTGGGTCGGGGACTCCGGAACCGGAAAGAGGTCGCCCCCCCCCCCTCCCCCAACTTTTATTTTGAGGGGTGGCGCACTTCCCCCCCACATTCCCACTTTCCGAGCACTCACCCTAAAATCAGACTTTTATTAGCGCTCAAATTCTAGGATGTTAAAAATGTACTGTGTTGTAAATGAGCTATCAGGGACTGCCGCCAGAAGCTTTTCCTTTGCGTGAGCTAAAGTAATATTGTTTCCCCAAGTGAGTGAGTAAACGTTATTAAATGCTTGGGGATCCTTTTCTTCACCTCTTCAGCCCCCAGTCCAGGGCACCACTGGCTTTCGCCAGCGAGCTTTTGTGACCAGGTAAAGCTGAGCCTCGAGGGTCAGAGCTGGCCAGCAAAGCCTCCCACTGCCTTTCATTTGGGTTTGGAACGGTTTGTAATTGATGTGCATGAATTGATGTAATTGATGTGACTGACCACACTTGATGAGCAAGGCCCATGGGATTGAAACAGTCCATGCGCGAACTTTCTTAACTCGTGTACATTATTCGCGTGTATACTTCTTGGACTAAGGTTTTTTTATACATATTGTTACGATGTAATAAGAAGGGGTGCTTATTTACAGTGCTGATGTAGCGGAACAAGATGAAGCCTACTAGCGCCCAGAAACCAACGCTTCTTCCTCCTCTTCTGCCACACCATCACAATCCTTCATCCTCGTCAGTAGCGTGACATTTCCCCCCTACTCAGACGAAGCCCTCTGGGCGTGTTCGTGAGTGTGCGAGGCTGACACGGCTTCAAGCGGGCAACATGACTTAGTTCGGTTTTGGCAGACCGGCGACCCGATGCAGTCAGGCGGGCTATTGCATAAGTTAAATCACTAATGCGTTTGACAACCACACATGGGCCATCATAGTGGGCCAATAGTTTTTGATGTAGGCCACGGCGCTGAACTGGACGCCATAGCCAGACTAAATTACCTACAGAGTGCGTGACCCGCCGGTGACTGGCATCGTATCGCACTTTAGAACGTTCTTGTGAAGCACCAGACCGTAATCGGGCGATTCTCCGAGCTTCTTCGGCGAGACAGAGGGTCTCAGCCAGGCAGGGGTTTTCACGGCTTGTGAAGGGCAGGATAGTATCGAGGGAGTAGCGTGGCGGTCTGGCATAGAGCAGGAAAAATGGACTGTACCCAGTCGTCTCATGCGTGGCGGTATTAAACGAATACGTGATGAAGGGTAGTATGGTGTCCCAGTTCTTAAGCCCTGCGTCCACATACATGGCTAGCATGTTGATAAGCGTTCTGTTGACGCGCTCAGTCAAGCCATTTGTCTGGGGATGGTATGGCATTGAGTGTCGGAAAGTTACGGCGCATAAACGCATGAGCTCTTCAACAACATCAGCAGTGAACTGTCGGCCCCGATCAGTGATGACAATTCGTGGTGGCCCGTGTCGTAAGATGACCGAGTGCAGCAAGAAAAGCGACACCTGATGCACCGTAGCAGATGGAAGAGCGGCGGTTTCACAGTAACGTGTGAGATAGTCCACGCAGATTACAATCCAGCGATTTCCATCCACGGACTTTGGAAACGGACCTACGAGGTCAACGCCTACTTGATCAAACGGAGCTGTCGGGGTTTTCACAGGGTGCAGCAAGCCAGTGCTTGCAACTGGCAATGCATTGTTCAATCGTCGAGCGAATTCTGGGCCAGTAAAATCTTTCTTGAGCACGGTGGAGTGTTCGAACCAATCCCAAATGCCCAGAAGTTGGATCATCATGCATAACACGCAATACGTCCGTGCACAACGTCTCGAGAACTACGAGTAGGTATCGCTGGCCGACAGGTGAATAACTCTTTTTCCATAGGAGGCCATCATGCACACAAAAACGGCTTGTAGGTACGCTGGCTTGGGCAAAGAGAGGCTGCAGACTGCTATCATTTTGCTGTTCCGTTTGTGGAAAACCAGTTTCCTCCCCCTTCGCCGCGACCGACCACCACCACCCCAACGAGCTTCATGGCAGCGCCGGCTGGGAGAGGAGGTAAATAGCTCCCCTTGGGGGAAAGAGACCAGCGATGAGTGCGCCACCAAGACGTCTACGTGGGTTCCCGCGAGAAGACGAGAGGGAGCTTCTGGATCCAGCCGGCAACGAGGGCGGTCGTCTCCCGCCGACTCTCCCGGCAAATGCCGGGGGATAGCGGGCACGGAGTACGCAGCGCACACGGGAGGACCCGTTGTGCACGACCGCCCATCTTCTGGTTCCCAACGGCGAAGCGACCGGTAAATACCGCACGCTCTCGCCGCCTCCCGCGGCAAACGCCGTGGTATGGCTTCGTCCGAAGAATGCGGCGCGCACGGGAGATCCCGGCCGACATATCAAATGTCCGCCGCCGAAATCGCACCCCCATTCCCCAGCCGGTGAGTCAACAGTCCTTCTTACGTAGCCTTGCCCTTCCAAGGAAAACCTTGTTGATGTATAGCTAGCCGGCATGCTCTGTATTATTTGCAAGTGCAATAAATAGCATTCGAGTATTAACGATGTGTCGTCCCCGTCCTTTGTCCCCTTTGTTCCCTCCGCGGGTCGCTAGCGAGAACGTTGCACCTGCGGAGTAGGAGCGGGGCGGAAGACCGTTCCACCTTTAAACCCGCCACAATGGCGCCTCAACGTGGTTCTCTCGTGCAAAAGCACTTGAGCTAGTTACCCCTCCCTAGGGACAAAGAGGGATAGTCAGTTCGCGGCGTGGAGTGCCTGCCCGGACTTTTAACATTAGGCCTGACCCGACATCGCTATGCTAGCAAGGCTAATATGCTTTCCTGACGGCGAGGTGGGAGGAGTTGCAGCGAGGACAAATGGTCGTGCATGTATTTGTGAGTGTGTGTGTGTGTTTATGTGTGTGCCGACTCCCGAGACCTTTGAGAGGTACAGCCACGAGGTCCGTACATGGAGCACGAGACCGAGCCGTCCACGGAGAACAGCACGCCGGAAGCGAGTGAGTGCCTCAGCCGGGACGGTGGCCCTACTTTTCTTGTATATAGTTGTAAATATTTCCTCTTCTGTCTCTTTGGCTCTGGGAGCCAGGTGCCGCAATCGGCTGACTGGTATTGCAGCCGTGATTGCCGGAAAGCACCGGGGCGCGCCGACACCGCTGGACGCGGTGGGCGCCGTTCGCTCAGAAGTTGCCTTCGGATGGCAGCGAGCGAGTAGGGCCACCCTGGGCTCTTTGGCGGAGACGCACATCCTCGCGGCGTTGCGTTCTAGCTATTGTCCTTAGCGCTAGAGCGAATAGGCTTAAGGCTCTTTTTGGGAGCTACCTGTCGCACATCGGAGGACAGGCTAACCGTGGCATACAGCATGCGCAAATGCGTTTTGCTTGTTTTATATTGACCTCGCTGTAGCCGAACATCTCGCTGAATTAGAGAAAGCTAACTTCATTCAAATGAACTTGGTATTTTTGGGCTGAGAAGGAGAATCGGAAATTTTGTGGAACCAGATTATTATGCCGGCAAACGAACCGCGGATGCCCGTGCTTCGTTCGGATTAACGGAACGCAGTGTGGTGCTGGATAAAATTGTTTGGCACTCGCATTGGCCCGCATTTTACCAAATGGTCATTTTGCTCAATTTATTCAACCTTTTTGGAGATCTGGAGGGTTGTGCAGATATCAAGTGAAGCCGCCTGGACCTGCTGCCATTGTTTACGTTCCTGCCTGCTGCCCTGCGGCCGTGAATCACCGAAGCTCGGAGTCTCACGGAACCAGTCCGGCTTGACGGGAGAGGAGGCCAACCCCTACCTGTCAACAAAGGCGCGCCAGCGGGAACAACACCCTCCCGTCACGCTGGCTTCTGGAACCTGCTGATGGACAGCCGGGGCCCCTTCACCTTGCTGCTCGTCGGATGACACCAACGTTTAGATCGCCCTGCTAAGCCTGGTGTTTACTTCGCGGATGGCGTCCAAGGAGCAGCTCTCGACAACCATAGGTGAACATTAAAGGAGGGAGGGATATGGAAAACCAGTTTCCTCCCCCTTCGCCGCGACCAACCACCACCACCCCAACGAGCTTCATGGCAGCGCCGGCTGGGAGAGGAGGTAAATACCTCCCCTTGGGGGAAAGAGACCAGCGATGGGTGCGCCACCAAGACGTCTACGCGGGTTCCCGCGAGAAGACGAGAGGGAGCTTCTGGATCCAGCCGGCAACGAGGGCGGTCGTCTCCCGCCGACTCTCCCGGCAAATGCCGGGATAGCGGGCACGGAGTACGCAGCGCACACGGGAGGACCCGTTGTGCACGACCGCCCATCTTCTGGTTCCCAACGGCGAAGCGACCGGTAAATACCGCACGCTCTCGCCGCCTCCCGCGGCAAATGCCGTGGTATGGCTTCGTCCGAAGAATGCGGCGCGCACGGGAGATCCCGGCCGCCATATTCACGGCGCGTTCAAATGTCCGCCGCCGAAATCGCACCCCCATTCCCCAGCCGGTGAGTCAACAGTCCTTCTTACGTAGCCTTGCCGTTCCAAGGAAAACCTTGTTGATGTATAGCTAGCCGGCATGCTCTGTATTATTTGCAAGTGCAATAAATAGCATTGGAGTATTAACTATGTGTCGTCCCCGTCCTTTGTCCCCTTTGTTCCCTCCGCGGGTCGCTAGCGAGAACGTTGCACCTGCGGAGTAGGAGTGGGGCGGAAGACCGTTCCCCCTTTAAACCCGCCACACGTTTTGAAAACATTCGTGTCGGGGAATGCTGGCTCGAGGGTCGATATATAATTGTCGAAATCGTCGCTTTCAGGTCCAGTCGTGGCCATTGGCATCCTAGAAAGACAATCTGCGTCTGCATGATGCCTCCCGCTTTTGTACACCACGGCAAAGTCATATTCCTGTAATCGGAGGGCCCAGCGTGTGAGGCGACCACATGGGTCTCGAAGGTTCCGCAGCCAACAGAGTGAATGATGGTCAGTTACGATAGTAAACGAACGTCCGTACAAATATGAACGGAAACGCTGCACAGCGAAAACTACAGCCAGGCATTTCTGTTCGGTGACTGTGTAGTTTTGCTCCGGCTTGCTCAGGGTACGACTTGCGTACGCGATAACATGCTCTCGTTGATCGTGCAGTTGGACAAGGACTGCACCGAGACCGATTCCGCTAGCGTCCGTGTGTACTTCTGTCATTGCAGTGGGATCGAAGTGACGTAAGATGGGTTTCGATATTAAAAGAAACTTCAGTTGACGGAATGACGCGTCGCAGTCTGGTGTCCAGTCAAGTAGAGTTTTTGTGGAGAAGGCACGTCAATGGGTAAGCAACGTCAGCAAAGCGATGTATAAAGCGTCTAAAAAAATTTGGAGGACGCTTAAGCTTCGCCTTCAAGAGTGGAACGCGATAGCGTTATTGCACCTCGTTCGCACCGCCCACTCATTCGCTCGGTATGCTCTTGAGTCACACAGACATAGTTTTCATATTCAACACTTTTAAGTGCACTGTACAACTTTTTAACACACGCGTCTCAAGAGCGAGCGCGCAAGGCCCTGCAATAGAAATCCGTCGACCTGCCAAGGAGTGTAAGACAATGCGCTACGGCGCAGCAATCACTGATGAAGCGCCCCGCGTCGGACTTTGCACTCACGAATCACGCGGTGAGCGCCGAGCAACGCAGCGTTCGGCGCGGCAACGAAACGTGCGCCTGAGCAAGCGGAACGAACTAAAGAACTCGGTGTCTCGGAGGGAGAAAGCCGGGCAGCGACGCGCCATGAAGGCGGACGCGATCATGGGGCTGACGCCTTGATGGGATCGTCCTCTATCTCGCTTGGGAGCACCACGCAGAAGCACGATTTCTCGGAAGCAGCTCAGCACACATCGCAGGGGACGCTTTCCCAGCAGAAGCGCTACGGCGCAGCGATCACGTCAGAGGCGTCCGGCATCAGGTGAGCGGAAAGAGGAGCCGCGTCGCCTAAACACCACTGTTCGAGTGACGCACGCTGAATGTTGGAAGGGGAGAGAGCGAGAAAACTTATTAAACGCAAGGGTATTGGGGCATCCTCGCACCGGTACACGCGCGGCCCGAAGGGGAGAAGCGGGTGAGCGAAGATAGTGATCTAAAGAAAGGAAAGACGCTTGATTCTACAACCCGTGAGTGCACGGCGAAACGTCAGGGGTGAGTGGCGCGCCACGTGTCGGGGCAGCGCCGCACATTGCGAGGAGGGGTTCTTCTGTGTTTGCCGCAAGATGGCTCTGCATGTGCGCAGAGCGCAGAGGAAATGTACCGGAAAAGTACTTCGCTACTCGTGTAACTGCGATTTCTGTAACATGCTCATAATTACCGAAATACACCGCAGTATAACGTTCTACAGCACGTTTCTAAGGCAACACCACATTCACTAGAAGCGCTTTTGTACCACTTTCAAGCATCGAACTCGTGGCTGAGGGGACTCCACTTCCGGCCGCCGTAGCGAACGGACGTGTTATGTTGGGCTCCGTTGGAGCGGGTACAGCGGTCATGTCTGGCCGCGGAAACAGGCTTTTTGTTTCGGACAGTGATTATCAGGTTGTACTGCCAAGTTTGCCTACAGGGCGATTTGTTGAAAATACTGTCTTTTTGCACGGTGACATCAGGGCCCGCCCATACCGGGTGGAAGACTTTCGTGATGCGCTTGCTCCGCTTTCGCTCATGCCGGATGTTATCGCCCTGGGGGCGTACCGCATGAACTACGTCTGGGCCGTGACCTTCAAGGACGCTGACTCGATGAAGAGGATACTTCGCTTTGCAGACCTGCAGGTTAAAGGTGCTCGGTGTCTCGTCATCGATCCTGCTAACCGAGACGTCCGAATGAAGGTATACTGGTTGCTGCACAGTGTACCAGACGAAGACGTGCGGCTCGCCTTTGCTGCTTTCGGGAAGGAGACAGATGTTGCAAAGGAGAAGTGGAGAGCACAGGGCGTGTCGGATAAGGGTTCAACAACAAGACTTGTGACACTCAAGCTGAATCCAGGTGTCAAGCTCGACGACCTTCCGCATCAGGTGAGCGTCAGTGGCGAATTGGCTCTAGTGGTAGTGCCTGGCAGGGCCCCGCTTTGCCTGCGCTGCCAAGGTACAGGTCACATACGGCGTGAGTGCCGCATTCCGCGATGCAGCTCTTGCCGTCGGTTCGGACACGAAGAGAGTCAGTGCACTCGCACATACGCAAGCGTCACCGGTCCTGGCAAAAGCGATGAAGCGTTCGAGCTGTAGATGGATGAGGCGGACGCTGAGGAGACTTTGAAAGCAGGAAAAGGACCAGCGGTCAAGGAAGTATTGCAGCCTAATCTTCAAGTCCTTGTGCCGCAGAAGCCTAGTGTTCACGCTAGCCCACCGAGCAAACCAATAGTTACCGACCAAGAGGAATCTGCGTTGGATAACGCGACGAACGACGACGAATCGAACATCGAGGGCGCCGAAGCACCCGCAATGGACGTTACTCAGGGAGCAGCTGGCGTCAGTGCCGGCCGGTATACTTCCCGGAAAGCGGCCGCGTGACCAGAAAGATACCGAGAGTGAGCAACTGGACGGCAGTGGCAGCGGGGAGCCGCCACCAAAAACAACCGGGAGGAGACGGCCGACCGTCAAATCGCGGCCGAACCCGAACGTCCCGTCCGAGCCAAGGCAGGCGGTGAAACCGCCTCCATAATCCTATATTATAAGTAAATACAATTTAAAAAAGAGCAGTTATTAGCTACAGGCCAACTAATGCTATCATATGCAGGGTGTGTATTACTCCGCCTAACAGTAAAAAACTCGATTTTTAACATAATATATTCGAAAAACTATTGCATGTTAACATAGGAGCACAATTAATGAACTCATTCACGCATATTATGTCTATGGGCATTAGATGCATGGGTGACTTCGTTTTATTCCAATTCGTGCGTCAGTCAAAAAAAAAAAACGAGGAAAAAATTAGTGTCTACATATTTTTCCGCGATTACGCCACAAAATTACACTAAGGTGCTTCATATATATTCGCATCACTTAGCAAGTGAAGCGGATATAACAGAAGAAATCACTCACCCTGGTGACCATTTCGCTTCTGCGCCATCTTTGTAAGTTTATAGGCAGACTTTCCACTCATTGTCCTTTTCTTTATTCCCCTTCCAACCACAGGACAGAGGTCTTCTGGGGGTGCTAAACTGTCGGTTTTCGCACCGGTGATACAACTCAATCCTTCGATTTCTACGTAGAAAACACTCCCGATGCGCATTAAAAAAAAATTGAAAGCATGTTATGTTGGCAAAATCATTCACACGTAATAAAATAGTATAATGTGAACATAAAATCAGCTTATCCCACTAGGACCAACATGAAAGTGGTGGAGAGATGGGAATTGAAGCAATTAAAGGCGGTTGCTTACTGATCAAAGCCAATAGCAAGAGGTCCAGCGTCTATAAGAACAGGCAATCAAATTAAGGCACATTTAAAGGTGCATGCAGCAGCTACAGTGATTCTGTGTTACCTTTTTTTTTGTTCACTGCAGTTATAAATATTACGGCAATCGCTCGGCAATTAAGGCACCCCCATTGAATACCCCATCCAAGTAGCAGTGGCGTGTTATTTGCAGGAAAGACAGGCTGTCCTACAAGCGCATGCGCATTTCTTCCTTTTTGTACATTGACTGAAAGCGATTGAACAGTGGGTGTTGTGGCAGTCAATTTTCTGGAGATTTGAAGTCGCGTCCAGGAGATGTAATGAAATTCGGGAGACTCCTAGACAGTTCTGGAGAGTTGGCAGGTTTGAACTTATGCATGAAATTACATTTCTGAGGCATAAGATCGCCGAGGTCACCTAACAAGCAGCAGGAAGAAGCATTGTTTCAAGACGACGTATCAAATTTCAAGAGCATGTTCAAAGTAGGGTATGGTACCCGCCACGTTAAATCTTGCCATCATATTACCACGATAATCTGACCGTTAGTTTACCTGCTTCATATTACGCCTGCCCAAAAACCAGCATAATTTTTCTTTAAAAGCAAATCACCTGCCACGCATCAAAACAACACGATATGCAGGCCAGAACGCAGTATACATTATAAGAAGTCGTTGTATTTTATGTATACAACATATCACTGAAGATGCTAAATTACAATAGAGTTGAAACGTTCTCTTCGTGATATGGTTTAAATTATAGCAGTTCAAAAAACTGCACAGATTATTTCAGATATTCAAGCCCTACGACAAAATCGCAATCTCCAGACCAGCACCGTCCAGGAGAGGTTTCTTAGCAAGCGTTTTGCAATTTGATGATTGTAAGCGAGTTCTCCAATGAGGACGATTATCGATACTGCGCATCCGATCAACCAGACCACGAAGTAAAATCGAAACGGCTCAGTTGCGTAGTCATCCGCAGTTTCCGTTTGTAGGGGCCGCCGGCGGAAAGGCACAGAGAGGTGAGCTTCTGCAATGGCAAGGACCAGACGGTGGTGCTGGTACCTGAGAGAAGAGAGATCATCGTAAATCTTCCCGCAGAAAAAAAAATAATAATTTGTAAACTGAAGGTACAAACTGTACAGGGCACGGATAATCGATTGTAATTGAATAAATGAACGGAGGATACAAAAGATCAAAGACACTGCAAGTGCTCGATTGGTACTGGCGGCAATAAGGGAGCAAGTACACATTGACATCCACCCAAGCGTAGCCATAAGCCTACAAAGGGAAGCTATACAGCCTTCTCATATACTTCGTAGTCCTGTCGGTCGTCTCTCAACGTTCTTCCTTCGAACTCCTCTTTTGGTCATTTTGTTTTCTGAAATTTGATTGGATGTTACCCAGTCTTTCAGCATCCTGGCAGAAGAGGCTGTGTTGTTTAATAACGGCGTTACAGCCGTCAGCACGCTTAACACGAATGCTAGAGCGCGTGACCTGGACGAATTTGAGAACCGTTCAGTACTTACCGATGGTTCCGACAGCCTGCCAAGGTGGCTAAGGTACCAGCGATCTTCACAAGCCCCAAACGTATCGTGCAGTTTGAATTCAGGTCCTGCGGCTAGCGCTGACCGATGCAAATATCAATCCAGGCCACGCGCTCGAGCATTCGTGTTAGGTGTGCTGAAGGCTGTACATGGTGCAGAACAAAGAGCCCTTCATACAGTGGTGCCCGGCTATTCTTGTGTTTAGACGAAAACGGTTATGTAATTACCTTGGCGTCCACTGCACGTACAAAGTTTCGCAAAGAAGAAAGAATATAACAAATATAATCTCATGGGACTGAGTGCAGTTCTTTGTTTCCCTCTTTCTCACAATTCTAAAAACTGCTATATTTTACCTGACGTATTCGCAGCAACTTTGCCCACTTTAATATCAACTATTTATTACGCTTTTAGGGGTTGGCTTCAATTTCATTAAAAAGTGCCTAGCATACCCCAGGTGTAAGACTCAGAACACCCAGAATAGAAACGGCTTTCGTCTTCAAGGTTTGTCGTTTTCTACTGTTGCGTAATACGAAAAAAATCATCTGTCAGAAATAAATACTTATCCCAAAAACTACTTCCTATTGCTAGTTTGTTTTTCTAGCTTTCCCAAATCTATGAAGCCTAACCGCAACAGATTCCTAATTACGGAGCTCTTCAACATTCTGCACTCGCGCAAGGCAATGTATTGTAAGAGAGTAAATGAAATATACCCTTTAATGGTCTGTTATCACAGATCACTGCATATAACTATATATGGCACGTGATGAGGCGGACGTCTGCGATAACAAAACATAGGGGCTATAATGCGCATTTGGAGGTTAATATGATGTCGAAAAGATACCTAAATAGAATTTCTGTGCTAAAAGTTTCGCGAAACCGAAAACACATTTACTTTGACATAAATTGATGAAAGCGCACAGCAAGAAAGTGCATAGCTCAAGCATAACTTTTCGTGAGCAACACCTAGCAGAGAAATCAGAAATTTCTGTATATACCTATGGGCCGAACATGCTAAACACTTTATGTCAGTTGATGTAGAAAGCTTCGGATGGGAAGCATCTTGAAATAAACTTAAAACCTCGAATTATATCTATTCGTCGTCGGCTTTCTCCTGGAAACACGAGAGGGCGGCATGCGCGCGGGCCCGCCTGAAAAAGCTGAAGTGTCTGGCAAGCGGCCGCTACCGACGTTCGCTGTCATCGCCCAGCAGCCAGCAGCTAGCAGCTCTTCTACTCCCAACTGTGCCTGACGTACTGAACCAGGTGCACCTGAGGCAGGTGGCGCTGATAGCGCTCAACAAGTTTTTCCCAGGGCCGTCGTCGTTGTTTCTGTAACTGATATGCGCTGCAACTGCTCGCACGGCCGCAGCGCATATCAAAACGGCGACGACGTCCTCATACTCCTCACTTGAATCTTCACACATGATGTTTTGCGGGCAAAATTAGAAATATGCGGGACGAGCGCAAGGATGACGCAAGCGTTTCGTGTCGAAGCAGACGGAAAAAGCGCGCGAACGGCGTCATTCCCAGTGGTTCTCGTTCGGAACGAGAAGGCGGCAGTCGCAATTGTGAACATCAATGGTGGCGAGCTCCTCTCCTCTGGTCGATAGACAGACCTGTGGAGCGGCAGCGAAAGCTGGCGTGCGGTAGGCGAAGGGCAGCATTTCCGAAGTAAATTTCGCTCGTTCGTCCGGAAGGGCATGCGTGATCATGAAGTGGATACGCGGCAGTGACGTACACTCAGCGTACGTCCCTGCCGCTCATTTCGCACGCTTGATTTTTTGCAGTGTTGCCTTATGATTGTGCTTTGCGGCGTAAATTTCTAGCTTTGTACCAACAATGGTGCAAGGATTCAACGAGCGTCTAATCTCAACCAAAATAACAAAAAAACAAAAACAAAGTCACGTGACCACTTGTATAGCGCAAGTAAACACATGTTAAAGGTCCACGGAAACGGCCCCCAAGAAGCCACTGATAAACGTGTTCAGTGTGTAGAACACATCCTTTTGAGCATTAACGCAAAGAACTCCTTGGAACAAAGTCAGCGATTTATTATTAATTTTTAAAAACAGCGTTTTTTGAAATTCGCGGGCCGAGAGAATGTCGCTTGGCGGTGTCGCATGTAACTATTTCCTTAACCCGTGACGTCACGGGGTGCTAGAAGCTGCCATTCGCTGCGGCCACTGCAGCCATGACGTCACGGACACACTTCCGGTAGCTGCGAAAGTCGTCTGCTCGTGCGCTGCTCGAACTCTGTGCGGGCTGTTACAGCTCGCCGCCCTTATCGGTTAGGTGGCCATTGCCCATTAAGTACAACAACCGAAGCGACGCAGGGATCGGCAGAACGAAGCTGCATTTACAAATATCTTATTTATATAACGTGGTTTCAGGAGTACCGGAGTACATTGAACTAAAATATTCTAGTTCATTGTAACCGGAGTGTCGTCCGACGAGGCGTCAACAGCACGGTCAAGCACCGCACGATGGCAGCACCTCATCGACCGCCGTAAACACCACCTTTTAGGAAACGTAGCGCAAAGAAGACAAGGACAAAAAAGAAAACACACACGAGCGTTGTGTTTCCTTCTTTTTTGTCCTTGTCTTCTTTGCGCTACGTTTCCTAAAATGCGAATGCACCAACTCGCCCAATTCAGCATTCTTGTGCAGTAAACACCACCGCTGTGGCCCCTCCTCCCGCATACCGTCCATGTACCGTCCGCGAACGACACGGCGGATCGTTAGCGCCGATGTCCGAAATAAAGCGTGCTAAAATTTGGTGGCGTCTGGAATACTGAGCCGAATATCAAGTATGAAGACCTCGTGAGGATCGCTGACCAGCAGCAAATTGCTGGTAAGAGCGATAGCCGTGATAAAAGCAAATTTCTGCTCAAGCCAGCTGCCGCTGGTGCATTTCAGCTGATCCGATCTGCTCGTACTAGCTCTGCGATTAATGCGTCGGCAGAGTTAATCCTATAATTATTTTACTATGGCAGGATAAGATTCACTATAAGGCAGTTTCATAAGTAGACGATTTACGACAGCGTTGATCATGTTCCAAAGCGTCGACCGCCGCGGCTTCGAAGGGAAAGAATTTAGGCCTAGCGACGACTAGGGACGGTCACGCACGACGCCGTCGTTCGCCGCGCTCGCGCGCCCCACCCCCGCGGTAATTGTGTAACGTACCTCTGCCTGCTCGCGGCATCCCGTGCTGCAAGCGTTGCAAACTAGTGTACTTTCATAGCTAAGGCCGCGCATTTTTTGACGTTCTGCTCAGCAACAAGCCGTTCAAACGACACTGCAGGCAAGACAAGGCTTCAGTACACAGTCGCTGCGCTGTCGGCCGTAATCGAAGACGTTGGGCGGCACCATATTCTATACATCGATCTTTAAACGTGATACAGTGGGCAAATGAATAACTTTGTGAAGCAGACCCGCTCGTACGTTTCGCGCACTCCGGCGCCGATGAGTAGCTTCCGTCAACAGACGCCGTCATAACCTTGGTTAACGACGCAAACCGAGGTCGCCAATCTCGGTTTGCGATAACCGCGGTTAGTGGTGTAACCATGGTTCGGTGCGCCGTGTAACATAGGCTAACCACGGGTTCGCGGTTACACTGGTTACACTAACCGTGGCTGCGCGAACTGGCGAACTCCTCAGGCGTGTGCGAGCGAGGACGGGTTGACGCGAGTACGCCAGCGAGCGAGCGCGCGGCAACCGGAAGTTCGTCGAAGTGACGTATTTCTGGGCGGAGCTTTGAACTTGCTTGCATTCTCTATTTTTTTATGGCTCCCTTCGGCGTACGAGTTGAGAGGGAAAATTGGAAGGGCCATTTTTAATCGCCGATATCTCTGGTGTTGCAGATGCTAGATATAAATTTTTTTTTTTGCGGGAGAATGATGGGTTGTTCAATAACTATCAGTGTTATGGCGTTGTTTACCCTTCTTGGTGATCCCTTTCCGGGGACCTTTAAGCGCCTCAAATTCGCTACGGTGTGCTCTAAATGCATTTTGTTTTTCATGTTGTCGCAAGGTAATTCATTTTTTTTTGCAATTGCTCTGACTGTTGTTGCATTTGCAAATAGTTTTGCGGTGTACTATATCATAGAAGGATGCGTACTATGCCAGCAAATCGCCATTCCGCATTGCCCTCGGTTCGCGCTGACTAGGCGAGAGAGCGAACGATGATCACTTTCGCCGCGCCGCCTTGTCGCGTCGATCCCTTTTTCGCTCACATGTAGCTCAAGTCTTTATCGTGCAGCAGAAGCAGCAGCGCGCGCGGGATGTTTGGCTTATTTTCGCCAACCGTGAAGGCGATACTTTTTTGGTGAATTTTGCGTGATTTGTGGTAACAATCAACCGCCAGAAGGCCTGCTTTTGAGTAACTGGATGTTTCTGCACATTTTATTTAAGACAAATTGTCTATATGTTCAAAAGCTTCTACAGCAGGCTTTACAATTCAACCGCATTTCCCCCGCCACACTTGGCAACCGCAAAAGGGAAGTAAGAAAATAGCGGCATGAAGAACTGCCGGTCGTGCAATTTGGCATGATCAATAGGGACTATTCTCAGTTGTTGCTTAAGTAATGTGAAATAAAATGAGCATGTATGCATATGATCAGTAGGCAATTTTATAAGCAGCATTACTTGTTTATTAGAAGCTGTGTACGGAATGTGTGTTCACAATTTGTCCGCAGTGTCTGTGTAGAGCTTATGTCGATATGATTGCGCTGGAATAATTGTAGTCCCCTTTGTAACCTGTTTATTAGTATAATTGTGATTATATTTTACTCTGATTGTGTGCTAAATTTATTATATTTATTTTTAATTGTGATTATACTTTACGCTACTTTATTAAGTCATACATTGTTCGATTGCTTATGTAATGTATGCTTGCGCTAGACTAACTTCAGGACTTATTTAGTTGTTAATTAGTTACATGCCATTATGTTTCACTTCATGTTACAGCATGAAATCTTATGTCATTGGATAGCTTATGAGGAATATAATTGCACCTCTCTATTGATTGTCGTAATTAGATAACTGCGATTAAATGCGAACGTTATGCCACAACATCAAGTCATATATGTTTGGACAACTTGTAGCGAGTACGATTGCCCAGCAATAATTTTCACTACACTATTTGCCCTACACGTGCTGCCAGGCAAGTTGATGTTGCATTGCCCTGTAAACAGAAAGCACGGAAACTTGGTGGTGAAACGTGGACGAGCGCGCTGTGTACGTCTTCTTTGTTTACTTCAAGTTCTTCACACCGCGCACTGCCTTTTTTCAGACTTTTCGGAAAGTAACGGGCCCGGTCCGCGCGGCCCGCGATTTTAGCGCGCGATTTAGTCGTCCATTGACTGAGTGTGCATAGTAACATGAAGAGGGAGGGACCTTCAAGCACGGAAAGGACACCTCTTTCACACGGACACCCGCACGCTTTCAAATAGCTCGTAGGCAGAGATAATAAAGTGGTTCGTTTCCACTGTTATCAGGTGCAGTGGCAACTTTACGCACCAGGCCACCCGCATGAATGGGATCTGTTAACTCAGCGAATTATGAAAAAAAATCAAGGAAATAGGAATACTAAATTCATTATTTCCGGAGGAACTCGCGCGCGCGCCGCGGAAACGCCTGCAGCCGCAGGCAAACGCGCCGACGGGATGAAATTAAGCATGGTTCGACAGTAGCGCCACTCGCCGCGCAAGGCACCGGCGACGCCGTGCGGCGCTCCGGCGTTTTTAAACTGCAGCTGATTAATAACATTGATCTTGTGTGGCATCACGTGACCTAGGGTGACCGCAAAGTGCGACTCCTTCTGCGAACGACAGTATGAGCCATTAAATGCTTTCGCCTTATAAGTCACCATGAGGTCACGGAGATTAATGATAGCGCCATTTTCCTTTCCCGAAAAAAAATCAAGGTCGAGGATCAGGTCCTTGGAGCACTCTGCCAGCACAGCGAAGCAACAATGCAGTGAAAATTACGCGCCGAATCTCGACTCGAGCGGCGCACTCCCCGAGCGGTGTCATTACATGCTCTCCGGCTGTCCGTACCGGCGCTCCGTGCCAACGAGTCTGAGCTTTGCGTATAGGATGGTAGCAAGACCACGACCCATAGCGCAAAAATCAGCACCGGTATCTAGAAGGGCAGTCGTGTGATGGTTGTCAACGACGACCGGTATCTCAGAGGAAAAGAGCTCACCGTCTACAAAGTACGCCATGGGTCGTCGGACTGGTGGATCGTTCGGTGTGTTGAATTGCAGCGTCGAAGGAAAGCTTCTGTGATCGTCGGGATATCGGGTCGTTCGGTACATTAATTGGAGGCGTCACAAGAAAGCTTCTGTGATCGATGGAAGGTGGTCTGACTGCTGGTCGGAGCGGAAGGGCGGAGGTTGGACTGCTTGATCGAATCGGCGAGCGGAGGATGTTGGTCGTAGTGCTGGTCAACGGCGACCCTACCCCCGAGGGTTGCCGTCCTCAGTTTTCCTGGCACGGATTTGGGGGCTACCTGAAGGCAGGTTGGCGGCTGGATGAAGAGAACTGTCGTGAGGACGGTGAGCCGGACTAGCGTCGCTCTAGGGACGCAGGTGGGACGTTGTCGCAGAGGTACTGGTCGATGTCCCGAGGTCTTCCACTATAGCGCGGCCGATGGGCATCCGGTGAAAATCGGCGTGAGCCCATTCGACGGTACGGGCAGTAGCGCAGTACGCGACCAGCTTCGCCGTAGTGGAAGCGCAGGAGTACATTGTTCGGCGTGCGCCACCCGTGTGCTTTTTTTTTTTTTTGCGAAGTTTATTGCCTCAGGGCATAAAAGGAATGTTATGATGGATGAAGGGTGTGGTCAAATAAATGAAAAAAGGTTGGCTGATGCAATGAAATCGAGGAGTGAACGATGATGCGGTCCCAGCGTCCAAACGGCATATGACTGCGGATTATGGGGGGAAAGGCCAGCTGCCACCAGGTGCCGGATCCGCGTGGGCTTCAACGCTGGACAATCCCACAGTAGGTGCTTTTCTAACAGGCGATAGAGCGTCAGGCACACCAACAGAAACTGGATATCGGTACTGGGGCGCGGGAGGAGCAGGGCAGCGGGACGCCGGTGGTGCTGGCGCAGGGGTACGCAACACGTCACTCTAGGTCATGACATTGGCACAGGCCACTGGGGGATGGCACTACTAGCACGGCTTGGCGGACATCCTCACGCACAACATCCGAGATACCTCCAACATGCAGGTTTTGCTCGAAAGATGGCAGCTTTTTCAGCTCTTTGCTCACGATACTGCGGATAAGTTCACAAAGGACTTCAATCTCGTTCCCGGACATCGGTAAGTTAAAGTCCACAACTGTGATAATCGTAGGACGATCAAAATGCACAGATCGCTGCTGTGGGCCACGCTTCATGCTTGCCCCTCTCCTCGTAAAATCATCCACAGTAGACACAGGGTCCCGTAAAAGGACGACGAACAGCTGCTCCTTGACGCCTCTCATAAGATAGCGCACTTTCTTTGCCTCCGACATGGACGATTCTGCGCGGTTAAAAAGCCCAGTCATCTCTTCCACGAATATGGCGACGCTCTCATTAGGCCGCTGCGCTCGGGACTGTAGAGCCAGTTCAGCTATCTCTATTTTTGTATTATTGCCGAAAGTTCCGAGCAGCTGTTGCCCGACATCTTGCCGGGTGGGGATGGTAGCCTCGTGGCTTCGAAGCGATAACTTCACTCAGCTGGGGAAAGTTGGGTATCGTAGTATGTGCAGCAATCACGAGCACGGCGCTGGCAGGCGGTAGCTGGCAGCTGACATGGTCGAGCACTAACTGGACGTAGAGTTACCATACATTACGTTTGGCAGGAGCGGCCAACTAGCACCTTTCATTTCACACGGAAGGATGACATCAGAATCATGCAGCCTGCCAAGACTAGCATCCAGGTCACCCCTAGGCCACGCAGACATGCTCGTACAGCTTGGTTAAAGTGAGGCTTTGTATTTTAGGTGAGCGTATACGTTATCCGGTTATACTCTTAAAGACGGAGTTCACCCTTTGGTCGAAAATATTTTCTTCCCCGGTGACTGTCTGCTTCATTCCAAAGCCCGGCAAAGCCCTCACGATAGACAACATGCGGCCCATCTCCCTCACGTCCTGCGCGGGGAAGGTGATGGAGCGTATGGTCCTTCGCCGGCTGCAGAAGCACCTCGAAGAAACAGATCAGATGCCGGAGACGATGTACGGCTTCAGGCAACATCTCAGCACCCAAGACGTGATGATCCAACTTCACGAACTGGTCGTCAAGCCGGCAACGAGGCACACGCCGCGCAGGATACTCGCCCTCGACCTGAAGGGAGCGTTTGATAACGTGTCCCACGCGAGCGTGTTGCGGAATCTGAATATGACCAGGTGTGGCCGAAAGACATTCGACTACATCAAAGAATTTCTGACAAACCGAACAGCGACCATCAGAATAGGGGAGGAGAAGTCAGACCCTGTCGAGCTGGGTGATAGGGGCACCCCACAGGGATCGGTCTTGTCGCCCCTGCTCTTCAATCTGGCCCTCCTGCCCCTGCCCGGTCTACTCAAGCAAATCGAAGGCGTGGACCATGCGTTCTACGCCGACGATATTACGGTGTGGACAGCTCGAGCCGGTTCTGATGCCTGGATGGAGGAAGCCTTGCAGAAGGCGGCAACAACCGTGCACGAGTACGCAAAGTCATGCGGACTGAGCTGCGCTCCCCAGAAATCAGAGTTGCTTATTATCCAACCGGGAAAATCCAAGAAAGAGCTGCCGCCGAACGTGATCGTCACCATCGACGGAACGGCTATCAAGCCAACACAGCAGATTAGGATCCTCGGCCTACTACTTCAGGCCGACGGGAAGGCACACGCCGCCGTCACAAAGATCAAAACTACAACCGAACAGATACTCAGTATGATCAGAAGGGTATCTAATAGAAACCGAGGCCTCAAAGAGGACGATGTTATGCGCCTGATACGCGCATTCGTCGTGTCACGGGTTACCTACTCCGCCCCCTATCTCCAGCTCACGAAGGCGAATAGGGACACCCTAAACACGATGCTTCGTAAGGCAACGAAGCAAGCACTGGGCATTCCCATATACTCGTCCACACAAAGACTGCTGGACATGGGCGCCCACAACACGGTGGAGGAGCTCATTGAAGCCCACCTCTCTAATCAGAGAATCCGGCTCAGTCATACGAAACACGGACGAGCCGTCTTACGCAAGATAGGATGGCAGATTGAGCCAGTACCCCTCAAGGAAGCCCTTCCGGAAGACTGGAAGACGGCCATTCAGACCAAACCCCTTCCCCGGAACATGACGCCGGGCAAGGACGACGAGAGGCGCACCGCGCGGGCCAAAGCCATAGCCCGAAAGCTGGAAGAGAACCCCAGGGTCCTCTACGCGGACGCCTCGCTCCGAAAACACAGTGACCGTGCAGCAGTGGTGGTTACGTCAAAAGACAGGCTGATCGTCAGCGCGTCCATAAAGACAACAGACGCCGCAGTTGCAGAAGAAGCGGCCATGGCCCTCGCACTCGCACAGCCGAGCGTGGACACCGTGGTCACTGACTCAAAGACAGCCTACAGAAGCTTCCGCAGAGGGGTAATATCCTCCGCGGCCCGAGCCATTCTATCCAAGTGCAAGCCTCCGGGAAGAGCTATAGAGCTCGTGTGGGTCCCGGCTCACTCGCAGGTAGCAGGCAACATCATCGCAGACTACCATGCCCGAGAAATGTCAATCCGGGGCGAGAACGAGCCGGAAGAGCTACCGCATCCGGTTACCAGCTTTCGGGAAATTACAAGCATGTACCGAGAGGAAAGGTGCAGACTGCCAGAACCGCACCCCAAGCTCACCAGGCAACAACAGACGATCCTGCGCCGAGCGCAGGCGGGATCGCTTGCGCATCCCGTATTGATGAGCCGCATGTACCCTGCGGAACACGACATGCTCTGTCCTTTTTGTAAAAAAGAAAAGGGCACCCTGCCGCACGTTTTGGCAGAATGCAAACAACTCAAAACCCCCCCTCCTCCCCTTCCCGCCAACACCCCCAATCCCCAACCCCTTGAGCGATGGGAGACCTTGTTGTCCAGCCCCGCCCTATCGATCCAGCTCGCACTGACAGACAGGGGCCAGGAGCTGCTGGAAACATATGGGTCCCGCAACTAGGGAACCACCCCGTCTGGTGCAAGCATGCACCACCGAATTATTTCGGGCTTAATAAATGTTGATTCCTCCTCCTCGTCCCCAGAACGCAAGGCCGCAAAATGTTTTTGAAAAGAGTAATTAGTAACGTAGTTACGGCCACCGCAATCACCTGATTCTGTCGTGTTTCTCTCCTCCCGTTCCCTCGCAGAGGTTTTTCACTCTTCTACCGGTAGTCTAGCCTCCGCAAGCCAAATTCCCCTTCCTTCTCCGCGTTTGGCGGGAGGTGGGGCGTGGTACTCTGCGTGCGACAAAAAAAAAAAAAAAAAAAAAAAAAAGAAAAGAAACACCATCTGGGTGTCGGAGCGCGTGCCGCTGCATTCAGTCCGACCGTGGCGAGGAAAAAGTGGTGTATGCCCGTCCTTCTCCCGCCAGTCAACGAGACGGACCAATGGATGCCGTTTGCGGCTCCGACGCCAGCCTTGCGGCTCGTAGAGAACGGGGAAGCTTGTTCCCCGACGGGGAGGATGAGAGAGTTTTGATTTGTATTTTTGCTGCTTTGCGGCGCGCGTATATATCGCTGTAGCATTTTGCACAGACTATCTGCGGTACCCGATCGAAGCACTGAGCTCCTTTGCTTAAAAGGTCATTCCATGGACAGTGGGCCTTTAAGTGTATATTTTTTTTCGAAAAACATCTTGGCGGTGTTTTCAAGCGCAAAGCAAAACAGACAATGCGAAGCTTGAGTTCCTCGTCTCACGCATTAAGGTGGCGGTCCCACTCCAGCGGGGAAGAGACGACATTTTTGGTGATATTCATACGTCCACTGCGCCTCACTTGTTCAGTTTATCAATGTAACTTTAATATATTTGTAAAGTTTATTTCCTCTCCTTTCTAGTGGTGCATTTGGTTTATAAATAGCTGCAACGATGTTTAAGCTGTAAAGGAAAACACAAAGGTAAGAAACGGCTTTTCAGCTCTACTTGTCTCGGGAAAAGCAAAATTGTGCAAAATCTTTTGCAGCTAGAAAAAAACCGTTCGAGGTGTTTTCAGATTAGATGTTAATGAACAAAGTTAAGCATTTTTATTTCTGTGTATCGCATAGTTTATTAGCCATGTGCCTGTGAAAAGAGTATAAAACATGTAATTATGCATACAATAACTTTCAAGATATGCATTCTGCTGCGGAGTTTTTTTGCGCAGTTTTAGGTCGTACATAGTTCGCTTTTTCCTGAAAATATCATCTGTCTGCTTCATTTAGTGAAAAGTTATTTGTGATCAAACTTAGCGTTTTTTGTAAAATTGCTAAAAGTAAATGCTAAACTGTTCAAGTAATAAGCTTTTATCTGTGCTGAAATTTCGCGTGGAAAAACTTTACACCTTGCTGTCAGAGGATAAGCATCGGTTTTGTTCTACGACTCTCGAGGAATGTGCACTGTCAGGGTGATTTCAGCTAATTTTTTCGTGGTTCACTTGAAGCGCGCGAGCTCTTCATGAAGTATTTTAAGCATGATTGAAATGATCCATGGCTTGTTTGTTTCTGGCAAATATAACTTGAAGGTTCAGGCTTTCGTTCCTTTATTCAACCGCTAACAATTATCCACTACAAAGTGTACAAAAAGCAAATAATAGTGGAAGAACAGAGCCACGTATAATGGATGGATGGATGGATGGAATATAGGAGCGTCCCCTTTGAAACGGGGTGGTAGCAGTAGCTATCATGCTCATTTTTCTCCCTATATCTTACTTATTGATTTAGAATGGTTAACTAAACCATCATTCTATTTATTAAATTTTGTTCCTACGTTACTAACATTATGTCACTTCTCTGCTTTTAAGCCACCAATCTTCCAGTCGTTTTTTGCTAGTTTCCACCGCCGGTTTATTCACCCGGCCACTGTTATCTCTAAACCCGAGCTTCAGGAACAGTGATTGCGCCTGCGCCAACTTCCGGATGGATACCATTACATTCGAGTATAATATGGTAAAGGTCAATTGTTTCACTGGAGTTTCCACATACCGCACATGCGTCATCTCCACTGTTAATTTTTTTTTTTTTTTTTTTTTTGTAGCTGCGTGTTCTAAGGCACCCTGATCTAGCTTCAAAAAGTAGGGCACTGCCTCTTGAGTTATCAAAGAAATCTTCCTTTCTGATCTGCATTGTCCACTTTCGGTATAATTCCACACTCTGTTTCTTTTCCATCCAATTTATCCAATTTTTACCTTCTGTGTTTTTCACCTGTTGCTTAATGCTCTTTATTTCTCCGTCCTTGTTACTAGCATACTTACTAGTTAGTTTCCTAGTTCTTTTCCTCCATTGTGAGTCAACGCTTTTTAGGTACAGGTATTTAAATACTTTAGCTGCCCATCTGTTACTGTCCAATTTCCTCAGGCGTTCCTAATATAATATTTTGCTCTGAGCTTCCCGTACTTCAAAAGATGTAGTAAATGTAGTAGGTAGCGCCATCTATGAAGTTTTATGTGCACTAAACTGTCGCAGTTCAGAAAAATTACGAGGATGGCGCCACAAACACCTTGAATCGAGGGGTATTTACGAGAGGGTATTGTGCTTCTACGTTTTCCCTCTGCCCTTTCCTTTCCATCGGGCGAGATAGGTTAGCACTGGCGAGTCGGGTCGAGTGGTCGGGTCGAACTGAGGTGCAGGTGCTTCGCGCATGCGCAGTAGCGCTACTTGAAAATGGTCCCTTGACGAATGTACAGTACTCACGGATTGAAATAGGACACTCGGAGCGCGTGGCCGTCGCTGCATGCAGCGCCGCCCGCGGATGCTCATGGAACCAAGGTGCTGCATTGTGGTATAGCGCGAGGGGGAGAACATCTAAAAAGCAGAACTGCTCCTTCCGGTCGCCAATCAGCCGGCCTGTTGTTTACCACACTGCCTTGCATGCAGCGACGGCCACACGCTCCGAGTGTCCTATTTCAATCCGTGAGTACTGTACACTTGCTTGCTTTGAGATTTATTTATCGCATCGAATTAAGTGTGTCATACTGTTTGTGTGCCGAAACGTTGCCAGCTAAGGCTCTCGCGCGTGCAGTTGAGGTGCGCCCCGGCTACAATGAACACTGTTCCCTGGCGAACGAAACGTGCTTCTTGTCCAGTACAAGTAGTGGCTTTCGTTATCGTTTCTAGCTTTTTTAGTAACACACATGATATATGCTTGTGTTTGGCAAAAGCAGGCGTCTTTCTGCTCATGGGGCTGACTCGCCCGAGAAGCGAATAGCCGCTAACATAAGGAAACCGACGAACAAAGGAGGCCTCTTTCCTTCCTCAGAAACGACTAAGCGGAATGAGCAATTCAAAGAACAGTGCTGTCATAATTTCAACCTAGTAGCTAGTACATCCAGACAACGCGAAATATCTGCATTCTTATTATCGAGTCAGTCTTACGTACACTCGTTAGAGGGTCGGTATCATGCAACCCCTCAAAGGAAAAATAAAACTTGATGCTATGGAAATTATGAAATGACGATAAGAGGTTACGTGCCGCATAAATTTATTGCATGATATGAAGATTTTACGAGTTCAGAACAAACATGGAAACTGTAAAAGAAGTACTGAAATTCTGCTTCGCTCTGCACACATGATAAAGAATGCATCGGCTGCTAAAGTGTAGTTTATTTACTGGTATCAGCCAAACTGCATTGCTGTTTGTTTAGCTTAGGCAGGACAGGAAAAACAAATGTTACAAAAGTGTGAATAAATTTGACTTTGCCGCCGCAGCTGAGGGACGAAAAAAAAAAAAATGGTTGGCAGGGTCGTAGCTGCTTGTAGTCTTGGATAAAGCCCCTCTTAGAGCGCCCCTCGCGCCGCGCTTTTATCGCAAACAACGGCACGGCGCTGGACAAAGAAGAATTTGGCACTAAGTGTCTCATGCAAGCAGCGAAAAAAAAAAAAAAAAGCAGTTCGAACCCGAACGCTGTCGGAGCTGGTTATTCCTCGTCTTAGCTCCGCCACAAAGCTATCTTCATGTGTTCGTGATGTTAGCATATATTGTGAGGGTGTGGAATTTAGACTTTTTTTTTTTCAATGGCAAGAAGAAAAAATATCTTCCCCTTTCTACGATAAAATGAATAGTAGGGCACGGAACTATATTACTGCATAAATTAATATAATATAATTTCAAAGAGCGTCTCCCTAGGAGAAATTGCACGCATACTTGTGCTCTCTGCCACTTTACTGGTACAGATAAAATGTTTCGACAGTCTGCCAAGTGCAACTTGAAACCCTGAACATGCACAAGCATGCCTCTTCAACCTTCTTACTGAAGTTCCTATATAGCGCGAGCAGTGCAGGCTCCAAAGAAAAGGAGAACAAATGATGTAGTGGGCGGCCGAAGATAATCACCAGCGTTTCAGTCATGTTTCTTTTTTTTTTTTTTCCCCGAATGTTGTGTTCCGGTGATGATAGTAAAGGTAACGTGCCACAGTAGCTGCCGGGGACTTTTTCGGTGAATGGGCAAGTAGGAAACAGCCATGTGAAGCTTCTTCAATACAAAAATGTAATGTTGAATCGGGTTTTGCCACTGCGTTTCCGTTATTCCCTTCACTAAAAATCGAAAAAAAAACAACAACGATGAGGCTCAACGCTGCTGAACCGAATGTCGAGCTTTAGCTCAAATGAGAGAAACCACTGTAACCAAAAGTTCGACGAAATGCAGTCTGATCAGGTGGTGGCATAAAAAAATATACAGGGTCACTGACCAAGTCAAAGTTTCATGAAAACGTACTAACGTTTCGGAAGCCCTACAGCTTTGTTGTTCACAATAAATAAATCAGACAAAAAGCATTCGTTTATATCTTCTTCAAATACTTTCACTTGATCAGTGGCCCTATATATATATATATATATATATATATATATATATATATATATATATATATATATAAATCGCACAGAGAAAAGCTTTTATATCCATTATTGAGGAGTGTCCCTTGAGTAACAGTGGCGAATGTGTAATAAGCAAAGCATTCTACCAAAATAATGGGGCAGCGATTGCTCTCTAAGGCAGGCATTACTGCACAGATAGTACAAGGAACTATTCGTTCAAAACATACTAGAAAAAGAAAGAAAATATTGCTAGGAATTAGTGCTTGAAATAGATTTCCTGTTTTTTTCATGAAATAATCATGATATCATGTAAACATTTCATTAAACCAACGTTTATTTGCAAATTTAAAATAATGTTTATAATACAACATAAAACATTTGCTGGTCTATAAATTATAGCAAAATTGAAAACAAAACTTAAAAGTGTTCACTCTGACGTTATACTAATACTTTATGTCATGTAAGCATTGTGCAACTTACATTACATTTTTATAAAATTATTTTCATCTTCTTTGTTACCTCGATGGTTTCTCATCTAGCGCTGAAAGACGGTTTTGCCATTGTTGCTGTTATGTTTGCCTTGAATTAAGAAGCTTCGATGTGATCACTGCGCATTCACTTTTTTTGTTCATCTTCTTGTACAGGCTTGGGAAAAATTCAGATTAAAATGAACAAAATTAGATACCATGCCGCAATACATGTCATATGCTTGTCGAGCGTTTGCTGAGCGACAGTGTTTTTTAATATAAAGACTCCCTTCACGTGTGTAGCACGCTGACAGGATGCCGCTGCAGCACCTACCTTCTGTAATCGTTCATTTAGGGGCTGCACTCACCACGAAACCCGCGGGCGGCAGCGCGAAACCAGGCAAAAGCCACCCGCCGCCACTGAAGCAGATGCGGAGCGAACAGTGAGCAGGTCGCGCCCCTTGCTGCGGCGGAGAGCGTGACTCAAGGAGAAAAGTACTCATTGTTCACGCGGCGATTGAGAAGGCCGTAAGAAAGAGCGCGCGCTCTCTCCCTCGAGACCGGCCATGGTTCAGTCCAAGCTAGCCTACTGCAGTCCAGTCCAACCCCCTCACTCTCGGCGGGTAAGAGCAATCGGGTTCGTGGCTCTACAGCGGAAACTATACTTCGTCTCACAAGATATCTGCAGCACTGCGAAAGGCAGAGGAGCCTTTTCAATTGTGCTCCTAAGTGCCTCTAGCCTGTGCGCACTATAATAGAGAATTGGGCTCCTACTGTCACCCCCGCCATTTTTTTTTGGGGGGGGGGGGGGGGGTGACGTAGCCTGGTGGCAGAATCTGAACTACTTTCAAGATGTCGACCGTGGAACCGCCACCTTAAACGTAGGGACCCTAACGTCGCTGGTCAGCCAGTACTCAACGTCCTCAAATTTGTCGCCGTTGAATGGCGTGGGCATACGAGGAACATAGAAGAGCTTCAGCTGGAGACCACAGGAAACGGAACGGTCTGCATGGCTGAACGGTCGTCATGGTTCTCGGTGGCGAGGCAAGGGAACCACACTCGACTCGAGAGCTAAACCTCTCAGGCGGTGGCTCGCCTTGTGCACAGAAGTCGTCTCCACGGTGGCTAACTGGCGTTAGAGGCACACAGAAGCTCTTCGTACATGGCATGCAGCCAGCACATCCACCAGAATATCGCAGAAGCCGGTAGAGCTAATTAAGAAAGTTTACTGTCATCGACACACAATCACTGGCGAAATAAGACCCGGCTGAGCTAACCGACCCGCAAAAGCTACCAGAGACAAGAATACGAGTGCGCGCGCCAGTCTCCCGAGCTCTACCACATGGCGGCGCTAGTAAACGAGCAGTTGATGATTTGAATAATCCGGGCTATCAAAGCAACAGGTCGTTTCTACTTCGAAAAGCACCCACCATTTTATCAACTGTATTTTGGCTGTTAAGATTATTTTATAGTGCAGACAACATCACGATGACTGCAGCGAAGCCATTACGGGTAACTTGACATTGAATTGGCGTTCAGGATTTAATCTTATAGTATCAAAATATTGCGTAGGTTAATGATCATGAAAACCATGAAAGCAACTAGTGCCACTATAAGCACGTCTGCTCGAAATAGCCACGAAATAGAAATAGAAGCATTCCTCAAGGAAGAAAGACCTCCGTGATAGGAAAGCGTTACGCCTGCATTTAATGCTACATACTGGGCCATACCGAAAACAAACTTCTTTGCTTTCCATCCCTCCAGACACGCCACAAAGTGCAATATGTCAACTTTGTTGCACGCATAGCCCACCAACTGCATACCGGAAATCACGATACCTTGTTCATTGCGTTTATGGATGAAGGCGAATTTTCCGCCTCGCTGGCACCGTACCACTGCTGAGCTCAAGCCACACCTTTTGTATTGCGACTCCCATTTAGCGTGATAGTACATTAAATCTGTGTTCAACTTGGCATTTTTAATGTGTAGAAATGTATTGGATTAATAAAAACCTTATCGTCTACTCACATGAAGCTCAATAGCCCCCGCCCCCCCCCCCCCCCCCCTTCTTTTTTTTTTTTGCATATTCGTTTATGCCCTGAGGCAATACACAACATAATAAAAAAGTTTCATCGCCTGTAAAACATGTAATTAATTTTACGTGGTTCCTCATGCATTCTCTCTAACGTTTTGCGAATTGCATACCCGTTGCAAGAAAGGGCGACGAAGTAGCGCAGAAGACCTAATTTTGGCACTAAGAGTGCGAGAAAGTTCCACTAACGATCACCAAGAAGGAGGCATTTCAGTAGGCCTCGCATAGCTGGGAATTTAGTGTCCGTAGATCCGCTTTTCCTTTGTGTAGTCGTAGCACACGTTCGTGACATTAGAAGGTTGTGTGCAGTAGTCTTCAGAAAGCACATTCGGAAATTTGAAATTGTCCTTTCCCCATAAACCACAATGCGACTCGTAGCGCTTTCCACGATCCTCCACTTAGAGTAACTTCACTGCTACCGCCGCGCTGTGACGAAAACGGAAAACAAAACACATTTATGCGATATCAGGACGTACTGCTAAGATAGTAGCCATAGTGTCAAAAACCGAAAAATGTGCAATAAATGAAGCGATAAAGGCGTTATTCTCCCTCCTACTGAATAATTAAGTGAAAATAAATCGACCGTTAGATTGACTGAAACCGCTTTGACGCGCGAAACCGGAGCAGAAAATTGTACGGAGGCCGTGAATGCGAAAGCGTTATATGTCTCGACGTGAGTTCTGAACTACACGGAATGCCATAACTCTCCACTTGATCCCAAACTCTGAAAGTGAGCGCTGTGTGGCGTAGTCGGTACTGTGTCTATCGTAGCCAATGGGCCGTGGGTTCGAATTCTACCCAGAATTTCATGGACATATGACACTAAATTTGAAGGCATGCGGTAATCTCCAGTTCGTATTGCATGCCATGATTTATCCATTTTATTCTTGTCATGACGTCACTATTCGCGAGAGCGCTTGGGGTGTTTGAAATTACCACACAAGTTCGCGTGGGTACTACGATGTCACCGAATTTCTGGACGATATTTTTCTAGACGATGTCAGCTATCGTTGCCGATGACCTCGCTAATACAAGGAAGGAAGACGGAAAGAAAAGGAAAGGAGGAAAGAAAGGAAGAGAAATGTAAGTCCGTAACGTCAACGTTATATCGTCAAGGCCTGGATTTGAAGAGTTTCATAAAATAGAATTAAATTGGTGACTTGTGGAATTCAAATGGTGACATCGTGCTCCTCTTTCTCCTTCTTCCGTTGCCATGACGCCTGGTGGCGGCACTAAGCTTGATGCCACAGCATCTTTGCCATGCAGCTCGACGGGTGGCCTGTGCCTGTGATGCAGGAAGGCACCGACGCCCTCAAATAGCGGTAAGGGTTTAGCAACATTGTTGTTAGCTGTTATAACGCTTTAAAGCAGCAATGAGGGCTGAAATCCACCTAAGGCGTCTGTCCAGTTAAAATGTAGTGGTGGCTCAATACCACCTATTCACCGCGAGACCGACCTAGAGGTGGCGCCACCGTCGCTCCGCTAATGGGGATCGGCAGTCGGCGGTTCTCACTGAAACGCACGCGGCGTATGTCTGCTTCCGAGCTAACGGCGGGTTTGTTGGCCAGGAAAACGTGCCTTATACAATGCATTAGCGATTTACTATTTAGAGTGTTCCAAAATTGCAGAAAGAAATCCGAGGATTTTGCCAATGCAGCAAAAAGGAAAGAAAGAAAAAGAGAGAAGCGCGGATTTTAGGAAAACAAGGCACGCAACCACCCGCCTTTTAGATTTACTGGCATCGCTTTGCACGCTTTTTGCGTTGTACGGCGTTCACAGGCCTGATCATCGTCATCATCATCATCCTCAGACTGACTATACCCACTGCAGGGCTAAGGCCTCTGGGTCTGCGCGAGCTGCATTGCGTATACATGGTGGCCAGTTTTTCCAGCACGATATCCCCCCGTCCTTCAATAAATCTATAGTTATCTGATCCCCTCCAGCTGCTTTCCCCCTTTTCATAGTTTCCAATGCTTTCTTAACTTCGTCCTTCGTCACTGGCGGAACGTCTGACTGCATTTCCCTACCGCCAAGCTCATTATTGTCGTGACTTTGTTGGCTGCTGTAGAGATCAGTATAGAACTCCTCGGCAACTTTGACTATCTTGTCCATATTCGTGATGACATTGCCCGCCTTGTCCCTTAGCGTATACATCTGATTTTTGCCTATGCCCAATTTCTTCTTCGTCTTTTAAGGCTTCCCTCGTTCTTGGACCTAAACATGACATATCTTATCGCCTTTTAAACACAGTGCGCTTGTCTTATACGAGTGAGACAGACAAATTTAGTGTCAAGCCCACGGAGATACAAGGTTAGTGCTGTGACCTGCAGTACTTTAGTATGAATCGAGGCAAATGTAGCGCTGACAGCGTACTGCCCGGCGGGCTGCCGTAGACGAGTGGACATCAACTATGGCTAGACAGACAACCAGGCACAAGTATTCCCCCAAAAAATGAGATTACGCCGACTATGTGCAGGAAACCTCGCCGCACAGGAAAGCTGACGGCTCACGTGTAGAGCGGTGAGTGGATTGAGTTTGCCGAGCTCACAACAATGCGGATGCTTCTTGCGGCAGATAATCTGGTGTTGCGCTGTGCAATAACTCTAAATGATTTCCTGAAACCGAGGGAAGTATAAGGAATTTCTGATGTGTGTCATGTTTACAAATAGTAAATCAGAAGTGTATTCTTTTTCAATGACAATGAATTTCCCCATGTGACAGAAGTTTTCCACACGTGACAAAATTTAGAACTATCAGCGCTTAGTTTTCAGTAACGTTAAAGTGTAAGCTACGAATCAGTAGCTGCGAAGACAACGTAAAAACTGCGCTTGGTCGCTGTCATGTTCTGGTAAGGAATTCTGAAGGCTGAAGATTTTTTTATCATTGTAATTATTGTTGAGTAATGACTTGGGTGGAATTAATTCTGTCATTTATTTCCAAAACAGCTAGGTGCCGGATATAAAAGTATCCTGAAAGAAACGGAGTTAATCTTATCATGTGCCTATAAATATGTATTCCCGAACTAAACACCCATGGTCAAGCTCGTATGAAGCTATTTTACTACCCTTGTCAGAAACAACCATTTTGCTGGAAAGACAGAACAGACGAAAAGGGGTTCTAATGATTTTAATGGGCTACCAGTGTACATTGATCAATGTGTGTTATGTTATATTTAGTGTAACAGGTGCTGGGAAGATTTGTTTTTCAATCGTTCGAGCATTTCTCTAAAGCGAAATGTGCTCATTACCACTGTTACGGATGCGCAGAAGCCTTCAACAGGAAAAAAGAAAGAAGAAAAGAAATGCATATATGGGTGTAACGCGCCATGCGACATCGGCTATATGAAGGATGATGTAGGGGCGGGCCTCGGTGTCGTTGACCACGTGTGATTGTTTAACGTGCAGTCGAATCCCACAGTCGAGGAGCGCCCTTCGAAACGGCCGGCATCGAACCTCATGTTCTCGAAATCAGCAGTCGAGCGCTCTTCCACTGACTCACAGTGACAGAGGTTTATCAACAAAAAAGAAAAAGAAAAAAAAAAGTACTCAGACAACTCTATCGTGGATACAGAAGGCACAGAGCGGCTTGTTCGAACTGGATTTTGCTATGCAGCAGTTGCGTTCGCTCGTTTTGAGTATTTGCGGTATTCCAAACAGAAACGGGAATCTACGATTTTTGAGCGTTTGCATTAAAATGTATTGACGGCAGCAACCTATTTTGCTTTGACACGGCACCTAACGACAGCAGCGCTTCGTTTGAGACACCGCTTGTGAAAGAGTCTTAAGCGCCGAAGACCGCGACTGATGATGTCCTTTCCAGCGTGAAATACTCGATATGGACAAGTATTTTTTTTTTAATGGAGCGTGGGGTAATAGCCTGTTTATATTTCTTTTGAGAGGCAGATAGGTAAGCAAAAGTGCACAGAAACCGCGAAACAAACAAAAAGCACTCTTGTACACGCCGCACGCGCGCATGTAAATCACTGCGGGCTATCACGCGACGCGAACACGCATCCACACTGGGTAGGGTTCGCCGCTATGCCGCTAGGTGGCGACTCTGCTCGATATCGAGGCCAATAGATAAAGAAGGCCGGCTCATGTGCTCCTCTCCGCTCGATGTTGATAACAGAGGCAGTAGACCGGCATTTCCGCTGCGGGACTGATGCTTGAGAGTGAGTCAAACTTACAAACAATCCCTCTTGCGATTGGTCATCATGTCTCACAGGCTAAAATTAACAGTAGCAGACAGTGGCAGCTAGTTTGATCTTTTCATACTGAATATATTTTGCCTCCAGAGTGCAACCATGGTAGAAAAGTGCAACTATGCTCGTTCCTGCGCCAAATAGGGAGCCAGATCGCGGTCTCTGGATCACTCAGACGCCGTGATTCTCGTCGACCACAAAAACTTTTCCTCACATCTTTCCCGGCGCGCTGCACACATGGAAGTAGCTGAACCACATCGGGAATGTCAAGCCAGTGTCGTATTCTTACCGCGTGTCGCCCTGGCGGCCAAGAAATCAAGACATCCTTTATGGTGAATTAGCGCAACGGGACGCGAACAAAGGAACAACAAAGATGCAATAGGGCACTAATTTCCAAACGGTAGTTTATTCGAATCACCACTCATCATTACAGCGAGCATATTAGATGCCAAAAAAAATTAATAAAGTCCGGCAGTGGAGTACACCTAGGTATTGCCAGTCGCGCTACATCACCAACAAAGCAAACCGTTTTCTTTCTTTCTTTTGAAAGGAACAGGGGCCATGTAGATACAGTAATTGGATGACTCGGAAGCTTTAGCGGTGCTGGCGTCAAGAATATAAAGCTACTGATGTTACTAAACGGCAAAAGGATGCCATTGCCGTGCTTGTAATGCAACTACACACGTCACCGTTTACGTGTTCTGTGTTGTTATGAAGTTATGGAGATCCAACCTGTCCAGCAATCCAGGCGAACTCTACGGGCCTTTAATGCCAGTCTATGAATAATTCCTGTTTCTAACACAACACAGCGGCAGGGTACTTAACTGGTAGAATTACCCACGCTCCAACGCGTTTTTAACAATCCAAAAAGCACGCTCAAACCCAAAATTTTGAAACTATAACCAGATGCGTGACAAGTAGAAGTGTCTTAAGAACGCAAGCAGAAGTGTTTCGTGGAGATAGTATCAAGGCTGTCATAGCTGTTTCAAAGGAAACAGTAATCCATACATTATTGAAGAACGTGTTCGTTATTGTCACTTTACATGCCGCCTTCACAGATTTGCCTGCCGAAAGAAACGCCGCGAAGGAAAGAGGAAATCAATAAAGACCACTAGCATTTCACTATTGTCTTGGTTGGAATGTTGGAAAGATAATTTATAATGAAGTTAGAATGGCTTACAGTTGATGCACAACACGCCTTGTTGTGAACAAAAAGGCTGGAAATAGAATTCGGGTAGAACGTTCTGTGCGCCAAGGATGTCCTCTTTCACCATTGTTGTTTTGCATCTATACTGAACCGTTCTGGTTAAATATCATTCACAACCAATATCTTAAAGGATTTCGACTGAACAAAGGAGAGGTTCGTGTGCAGGCATACGCTGATGGTGTTGTTTTCTGCTGCAATTATGAAGGCATTTTGGAAATTGTAGAAAAGTGAGATTTTTGCGACGCAAGTGGTGGTGCGTTTAATTTGGAAGTGTGCTTGAGATCTTGGCATGGTAAATGGCCCCGGACTCCCAGTATCTTCGTCAATGCATTGTGGACAACAAATACTCCTAAGTACTTAGGTGCTCCTCTTGAATTTAACGGTCATAGTGAACATTACTTGCAAAATAAGGCTGCAGAACGAAGAAAAAAAAAAACCAGCAGGATTTGTTGGATTAAACCTCTCAATGTTTAGACGTGCCACAGTTTGCAATCTTTTCTTGGTCAGCAAGCTGTGGTAAGTGATACAATTGCTACAGCATTCCTGTGTAAATGTGCAAAAGTTTTATAGAGTGGGCGAGGTGGCAGCAGTGCGAGCACCATGCTTACTCGCTGCCTGTTTCTTACGCAGATTGCCTTCCTCGTTTGTTGCCACTTCGACTATGCTTCGTTCATGGCTCCTGACGTCACAACTCATGTGCACTCGCCGCCATCGCCGATGTTCTTGGATGAATCAGCTGGCCACTATACGAACTGTCCTATCTCTCTTACGGACCATAGTCTTGATCTGCCTGTCACCACACGTGTATGCAATCCGTGCAAAGTGACCGTCACTCTACGTCATCCATACCTCATCAAGCCCAGTCACGGGACGTTCAAGGACCTGCCTATAAATTGCGTGCTGGACCGTTCCTTCATCAGTGGGAGAGGTGGCAGCAGTGCGAGCACCATGCTTACTCGCTGCCTGTTTCTTACGCAGGTATGTTATCTTCAGAATGCCCCTTGTATTCGCTCTGATGATCGATTTCTACTGCTGTTTTCTTGCCCACACCACTCTCGCAAGTGCTTTGCTTATGTTTCGCTGTACTCGCAAATTGCGGCTTGTATTAGTAGACTTCTGAGGAGTGGGGATGTTGAAAGTAATCCTGGTCCTCCGCCATCAGCGATGGTTACTCGCTCTCAAAGTAATGTGAGCCCTTCAAATTCGGAAGCCGCCACCGGTCAACCGTCGGTGTCCGATATGTTTGCTGAGCTTTTGAACGGACAGCGAAAATTAGCTCAGGATATTGCTGAAATTAAATCTTTTCATGAATCTATTAATTCACGTTTTGAGACAATTGAGTCGCGCGTGGCTGCTCTGGAGTCCTAGTTACAAAAGCCCGCCGCCGACAGTGGCAGTCTCAACAGTGAAGTTGCACGTCTAAGTTCCGAACTTCACAGTCTTTCAAATAAAAACGATGAGTTGGAAAACCGTGCACGTAGGAACAACTTAATATTGCATGGTCTGCCCGAATCCTCTGATGAAATTAATGAACGTCTCTCCTCTGACATTGCAAAATGGTTTGAGGAAGAACTCAATATGAGCTGCCCTCAAATAGAGAGGTGCCATCATCTTGGAAGGTCTTCACATGACCGTCCCCGTCCCGTGATCATGAAGCTTCTGGACTTTCGGGAGAAAGCTTCAGTGTTAAAAAATGGCCACAAGCTTAAGGAATCCGATTACCGTATATCGGAGGATTTTTCAATACGTGTCTGCAATATCCGGAAAAAGCTTTGGGAAGCGACTCAAAGTTTCAGAAGCAATGGTTGCACGGTCCGAATACGGTTTGATCATGTATTTATTGATAAAGTTCGGTATAACTGGAACAGTTCTCTAATTCACTGGAAAAAGCATCCCGTAATGCGTCACTAAGTAATGCTACTAATGCAGTAGCCACTTCGCCTTGACTACCTCATCACAGCAATAACCTCCGTGTGTTAAATTTAAACGCTAGAAGCCTGCTTAATAAATTTACCGACCTTAACTCCTTGGTAACTGCTCATTCCCCTCACATTATTGGTGTTACTGAAACTTGGTTACATGGTAGCATATACGACTCTGAAGTTGCGTTAAGTTGATTCACGTTGCTGAGAGCTGACAGACCGAATGGTAGAGGCGGTGGTGTCGCCCTCTATATACAGTCACATTTGAAGTTTTCTGTCCTTGAATCTCCATGTGAAATTGAATTGCTTTTGTGTAAAGTTTATTTGGAAAACACATTCACATTAATTGGAGTGTTTTATCGGCCTCCTGGCTCTGATGATAATCAATTATTTCTTCTAAGTAAACTTTTGCATGATTTGAATCCGACAAATATAATACTTATGGGAGATTTTAATGTGCCAGGTATTCACTGGCCTTCTCTTAGCAATACCGGCCATGATGTCTCTTTGTCAAGAAAATTGTTACACCTTTCCTTATCACTTGGCCTCAAACAAATTGTTCATGCGAACACCAGGCAAGCGGCAGTCCTAGATCTAGTTTTTCTCAGCTCTAATCTATTCGAGAATGGTTTCCAGTGCTGTGTTACTGACGGCATATCGGACCATAAGGCTGTATTATTCTCAATCAGCTGCACTGTTCCCAGAGCCCGGTTCGAGTACAGCAGTTTTCGTGACTTCAACCAGGCCAATGATGTTGCTATAATTGACACATTACGTGAATCCTTTGAAATGTTTGAAGAATTATCTCTGACCAGTGATGTTGATGCTGTTGCGGGGTTTTTTGAACATATTGTTAAAACATGTATTAGTCACTTTGTTCCGCTGAAAACAAAAAAGAAAAATAGAGATTTGCCATGGATAACAAGAAACCTACTGCATTTATCGCGTCGTGTTGCAAGATTGCGTAAGTCGAAACGAAATGGCAATCCTGTCAAAATTGCAGAGTTCAATGATGCCAAGGAGGAGCTACGCGTCAGGTTAAAGTCTGCCAAGGATTTTTACTATTCCGTTACATTGCCAAAATTAATGAAAACGAACCCTCGCAAATTCTGGAAATCGATACTACCCAGTAACAGTACTTGCAACAGTTTTATAGTTAACTGCGTTCCTGTTTCAGATTCACTGACAATTGCTTCTGCTTTCAATTTTTATTTTCATTCTGTATTCACACTGGATAACTCTATCGTTCCTTCTTTTAGCTGTGACTCTTACCCTTCCATCGAAGATGTCGTCGTCTCTGGTACAGGTGTTCTCAATATGATCCTCCAATTAGACACTAAAAAGAGCTGTGGCCCAGATGACATACCTAACTCCTTCCTTGTGCGCTACTCACTTTGGACAAGCCGATATCTCACCACAATCTTCCGTAAATCATCATCCACCAGCACTGTTCCCCACTCCTGGAAGCTTGCCAAGGTCATTCCATTGTTCAAATCCGGTAGTACTCAACTACTGCAGAACTACAGACCTATCTCCTTAACAGCCCATTCATGCAAGTTACTCGAACATGTTATTTTCAAACATATTGAATTTCTTGAAATCCACAACATCGCAAACATTTACCAGCATGGTTTCCGTCAAGGCCTGAGCACCACTACCCAACTAATTGAATTTGCGCACGACATTTCTCAGTCATTAGATCTAGGTAGACAGGTCGACAGCATTTTTGTTGATTTATCTAAAGCTTTCGACACTGTCCCACACCCTAAACTCCTACACAAACTTAACTCTGTTCTAAAAAACCCTTCCCTGGTTGGTTGGATATCCAGTTTCTTAAATCAGCGTTCGCAGTCTGTATACTTTAATTCATCTATTTCCACTCCTGTTAGTGTTTCATCCGGCGTTCCGCAAGGTTCCGTTTTAGGCCCGCTTCTTTTCTTATTATATATTAACGACCTGCCATGTTGTGTATCTGTAAAAATTCGTCTTTACGCTGATGACTGCGTCTTATATCACGAGATTAATACACCACTCGACCATGAAATACTTAACGACTCATTTTCTAATTTTTGTAAATGGTGCAAGGAATGGCAAATGAATATTAATTTCTCTAAAACTGTTTCCATGTCCTTTTCTAGATGCCCATCTCCTTCACATTTCACCTACAGTTTTCACGGCCAGGATTTAGAACGAGTCACCGAGTATAAATACCTCGGCCTTCATTTCTCTCATGACATCTCATGGTCTAAACACATTGACATCATATGTAATAAAGCTTTTAAACGTCTCGGATACCTCCATCGTACACTGCGTAAAGCCCCAAAGGATACCAAACTGCTCACATATAAAACACTTATCCGCCCCATTCTTGATTATGCCTGTATCGTATGGAACCCTTATAAGAAATCCGATATCAAAAAATTAGAATCAGTTCAAAAGAAATCAGTACGCTTCATCTTTCACTACTACGGCCGCGATTTTTCCCCTTCTTCCCATAATACAGATTTAGGTCTCACAACCCTATCATCTTGCCGTCAAATAGAATGTTTGAAGCTTTTGCACATACTGGTTCACTCTCAGCGCCTTCCATCACTAAATAATTATTTGAACATTAGCCAGCCTTCCATAACTAGAAGTTCCCATAGCCTAAATCTCATCCCTTTCTTTTCCCGCACTGAGACATTCAAACATAGCTTCTTTCCTCTCACCATTGAACTCTGGAATTCGCTGCCTGGACACGTCCGCTCGCTACCAATGGAACAGTTCTTGACAGCCATTGCTTCCTAATGCCTTTTTATATATATGTATGTATGTGTGTATGTATGTATGTGTACATATATATGTATGTGTACACACATATATATATATATATATATATATATATGTGTGTGTGTGTGTGTGTGTGTGTGTGTGTGTGTGTTTATGTGTATATATATGTGTGTATATATGTTTGTATTTGCTTGGTACAGTTTGCTTTGTTTGCCCACTCCTGCCATAGCCTCATCGAGGCTGCAGTATGTATAAATAAAATAAATAAATAATAGTGCGCTCTCAGTGTTTTTATGGAGTTCCTCTTGGGAAAGGACAAGTCGAACCAGCTTGTTTCGAAGCGTACGCGCTGGAAGTCTTGGTTTATGCCGCTCATTCTGTACGGCAGTTAGTTAACCACATTTTTTTTCTTTTTTTTTTAGGGATGCCAAGGACCCCTTTTTACGTGCTGTTATTCAGTTGACATTGGACAGAGTATTGCCTGAATTTATTGTTACATACCATAGTATTCAAGCAATTATTCGTGGATATTGGAGAGAAGTTGTACAAGTTTCTCGTTTTTCCTACTTGATTTTCATTGGATTACCTTAGTCATGTGACACGTATATATGTTACTCACTGTTCCCTCCACCATTGTATAGGACCATGTACAATGCTGGCCCAGGTCAAGATGTTTTAAAACGGGTAAAAGAATAGGAATTGCCTCTGTAGCCAAAACATTATTTTTCAGCTTATATAGCGGGGCTTTGCCGGTTAAAGCGTGGTTGCAAGAGAAATTAATTTTTGTGCTTTGGGGGACTCCACTGTCTACTATGTAAAAAGGATGAAACCATTGAAGTGTTTTCTTGGACTGCTGGGAAGCAGTTTCCTTCTGGCACGTCCGCCAAAGGACTCTAAATAAAGATTTTCAGCTTAACTCTCACGATATCAGGTATCACCCAAATGAAAACGAGGACGGTATTTCTTACAATCATGTAGTGGCGTTGGGCCTGCTTAGTATATGGATAAGTAGGACGACAGTGAGTCACGCAGGTCTTGAAGCACGGCCAGTAGGAGAATAATAAGACGAAAGCCTTTAACAGCTCATCTTTGTCGTCAACAAAAGTGTCACGCTTTTGCGGCGCTCTAATTGTCTGAGGTGGGGCTGACGTCATAGAGGTCTCGACCAATCACAGGGCACTATCATTTGGCAGGCGCTGCCAACTCGAGCCTCTCCTTTCACATGGGAGGATGATATCAGAATCAGCCAGCCAAGACCCTTGCATTCACGTTACCCCTATAGGCCACTAAGGCACGTCCATACGGCTTGGTTAAAACGGGGATTTATATGTTGGGTGGTAGCTTACGCTATCGCGTCATACCAATCCAGGCGTCCGTGTGGCGCCTTTCATTTGGCGCTGCCTCGAACGCCGCACCACACAGCCTATATAGAAGCAGATGCAGTAATACCAGCAATCACTGAAGTCTCAAACAAAGGCTATCACACTTTAGTGGTTCAAAGTGCCACACAAAATGTTTAAGGAAGCCATTTCAAGATACTGCGAAATTATCAAAATTTTGAATCCAGCACTTAACTGGGCCTCGCACAATGAAGCATTAAAATCATTGAAATAATTTTAGTCATGTTACCTCAGTCAAATACGGCTTAGGGTTCTTGTGTAAATATTGCATACATTGACCGCAATAAAAAGAAAGCCTTCGTCTCCCGTGAGTAGCGTGCCTGTGTCGCAACCCTCAAGTTCTGGGTTCGACTTCCGCCCCCGCTCAAACTAACTCCATTTTCATTTAAACTCACTTTTTTTTTTGTTACAGGAACTTCCTTGAGGAAATTAACATCTATCCAAACATGTAAACTTTGTACTAAATTTTAATGCTCCATCGGGATTTTTCGCCCACGACCAACGACGACAATGATGCCGCCAAATTTTCTGTGACACGAGACTCTTTACGGCATCACGTTAAAATCTAGTAATTCTTCAGCCGGTGAAAAGTACCCACGATTAACCTGAGCTCAACAGTGCAGCTGGCAGGCGCCTGGCGCATGTGACCATTAGCTTCTTCCGGATGGCTGCAGTGTCATCAAGGTTTTCGCTTCTACACAAAGGGGCGTACCTTAGTTTTTTGCTTCAGAACATCGTAGAAGAAATCGTCCGAAGCTGCAAAAAAAAAAAAAAAAGAAGAAGAAAACGGCACTACGAACATCGACAATTCGTACAGCGAAGGAGGAGCAGCGGCAAGTCTTATCCCGGACGGGCTTTCGAAAACGACCGCTAGGTGACTATCAGACAAAAGTCATTGTGCATGTTTTGGATACGGGCTCGATTCCTGCTACGGCGGCCGTTTTTCTTGTGGAGGTGACAGACAAAAACGCCTGAGTGTCAAGATTTCGGGGCGCGTTGTTAGGTCCTTTTTTAAAATTTTGTTAATTGGTTCATAAGAAATGAAAGGCGCAGTATCTGTCACACTTGCCCTGTGGACATCTGAACCGCACCGTGAGGAAAGGGAGGAAGGTGGGAGTGAAAGCGGAAAGAGAGAAAGGGGAGACGTAGTGGAGGGCTACGGAGTGATTTCGACCACCTGGGGATCTTTAACGTGCACTGACATCTCACAGCACACGGACGCCACTTCTTTTCGCCGCCATCGAAACGCAGCCGCCGGCGGTTGGGATCGAACCCGGGTACTCCGGCACAGCCAAACGATAGTGAGCACCCACAGAGCCGCATCGACAGCCACAATGGGGCCGTAACTTCGCTGAGTGTACCTATATGGTATAGTTTGGTTTGTGGGTTTTAACGTCCCTATATGGTATCGTGCGGCGCAGAAATGCAAGCAGCAACGCTATTTATGGGGTCAGTTTTTAATGCTCCGAAGCTACACCAGGGCTATGAGGCGCGCGGTAGTGGAGGGTTACGGGTTAATTTTGACCGCCTGGGGATCTAACGTCGAGCGTCAACCCGACGTTAGATCCCCAGGCGGTCAAAATTAACTCGTAACCCTCCACTACCGCGCGCCTCATAGCCCTGGTGTAGCTTCGGAGCATTAAAAACTGACCCCATAAATAGTGTTGCTGCTTGAATTTCTCGCCGCACGATACTATAGGTATACTCCGCGAAGTGACGGCCCCATTGTGGCTGTCGATGCTGCTCTGTGGGTGCGCACTATAGTTTGGACAATTCTTCTAAGAAAATTCGATCTTCGATAAGTGGGCTAAAACCGAACAGCCGACCACGAGCGGTAAATGACCAATTTACGCTGCGTACCTCCTACGCTACTTACTGACAGCGAGGTCAGATGAAGGCTCGTTACGGATCCGTTCTTCTGTGACACCTCGCAAACGAAAGAATGCAAGTATTACTTGCATGAAAGCAAACCAAGCGTTAGGGATGAAAAACGGGCACATGAAGCCGAGCGGCAGACCCGAAGCTAACTATGCTTGAGAAACTACAAGCTGACCGACGCAGTGCGCTGCAACTGCTAGCAGGCAGGAGTGCTCCTCGGCAAATACAAGATAAGGAAATAACTAACTTTTGAGCCTTTTTCCGCGATATAACTGCTTCTAAATATACGAACTGCGATCTAACTAAGTATACGAAACTAACACCATTGTGTACCTTGTTTCTCTTGTTATCTTTAGTTACATTTTGTGCACAGCAAGGTATAGAGAAGCATTTGGGATGCTATACGACGATAAATGCCAACTTGTGCGTTGCTAATGCCGTACTATCATATACTGCGGCTTCTGGAATACCCCAACAAGGCAGAAACGCCCGCTGTTAACGAAATGGGCGCCAGATTTTGCATATAAGGTCTGTGGCCAGCGGAATGTGAAGTATAACCTGAGAAGTTTTAGTCAATATTTTGAGCTGTGCCGCAGGGAACTTTCTCGCTATAACGGCAGACTCTTCGGAAAGTCAAAAGAAAGTTCGTGAACTGTGCACGGTGAAAAACAAAATTGTTTGCGGAAACAAGGCTTCTGCTTCCACTTGACAACTTGAAATGATTCCACCAACTTCCAGCAATTCAAAATAAAGAAGCCGATTGTTTTTGTATTGAAGTCGATTTGGCGTGTTGAGAAATAAGTATTATTATAAATGCCTTGGGCTACCGCTATGACTAACACTAGAATTTTATTGTCATATTGTCATTTATTGTCATATTTTCCTGTCACATGAAGTATTAAATTGAAGTTTTTGTCCAGAGGGAGCAGTGCCGCCGAGAGCGGCAAGTGTAGCGATTCTTCTTTTTTTTCAATTACAAATTGCTAACTCTTCACTCAGCAGAATATTGATAGTGTTTTCAACTTGATGGCATTAATTTTTTCTTTTTTTTTCTTCTTTTTTTTTTAACCAGGCAGTCGAGAATGCTTGACAAAGCTGCAGCTGCAGCGAATAACGTATTGGCTGAAGGAAAGTTTTCATGTACGCGATCGTTTGCTTAATTCGTTCAGTCACTTGTAAACTTCAGAGAACATAATTGATAGGAGCACAAATGTGCTTTCAATTCCAATATGAAATATTTAGAGCTTCGAAGCTGCCCTCCAGTCTTTTTCATTTATTTTCCTTATTTCCTCGCGCCCTGTACTGCGGTTACTCGCAAACAGTATTTTCCCAGCTGACACACTTCCATTCTGGGAGGAGGAGCAACACACACCTTCCCCCAGATACAGAGATAATTCAAACTGGTAAAGTCTTTTCATGCTGTTATTAGTCAAGTACAAAGCCGTCGCTTGACTCCTGTGATTATCGGTCAGCACATAAAGAGACAAGGAAGATGACATTGTTACTATTGGCAGTTTCCGGGTACTAAGGGCCCAACGCTTCAATATCGGCATGTAAACAAAATGATTTTCTCTTCGTCTAACCATCAATGAAACGCGTTCTAACTGGCCGTAATATTTATGTTATTGAGGACGGTCTGGCTCCCTGTGCTTCGAGATTTTTCCGCGAAGCAACTCCTACGTGTAGACACGGCACATAAGAAAAGAGGAATACAATGCAAATATGCATGAAAAACCACTTTTATTACAGCGCAGAGTTCCTTAAAAAAGTATCAATAAAAAAAAGGAGAATTTAGAATCGATGATAATGTGCATATGGCGATATTATTTATTGTTGCTCTGTTGGCAAAAGTCTCCACTGATGCACCGAAAGTGCCCGATGAACCAAGTAAAAGCAAACATTTTCAACATAGGGACGGATATTGTGTTAAAGAGAGAATAAAGTTAAAAAAAATGCAAGAAATTCTAGCGAGCTTCAGCATAAAAAAAAGTTACTTTAAAAATAAACCCAGTCAGTAAAAAGAAAAAAAAGAAGACAATTGCAGGATGTGATGAAAGAACAAAATTATGACCTTCCGAGGTGGGAATGTTGTTTCACTAATATTCCCGTCAGGGTGGCGAAAGCTGCTCTGAAGCTCTAAAAAGCGTTAATGTCACATAAATCGGCTCTGCCCAACGTCTTAGGGTAGAGGTGAAGATTTTGAGTGAGCTCATCAGGCATGCGGTGCTAGTAGGAGAGTGCAGTATCAGAATTTATAAAATGCTCTGACCTTCACCACACTATCGATCAAAAAATGTCATATTTAACTACTAGCTTATCATTTATGTAAGACTCGCGCTTTCAGACAGGATCAAGGCTTTAATAAAGTCGATGGCTAAACCATAAATTTGGAGTTCGCTTGACGTAATAAGAGTACCATGTATCCAATATGAAATTGTGTCAAGTTTAGTGTACTATGCTGTTTTGAGTGTGATTGGAGACAGTCTGGAAGAAACCGAATAAAAAGAGATAAAATGTAACGCCACTTTTAGGAGTATTGCGATTCTTGGAGATCAGCTCAACCGGACTTCCAGTGCACATCGGCGACATGACTAATCAGTATACAGCACGATAAACGTACTGATCACACAAGCACTCTGCCCCCCCCCCCCCTCCCTTTTTTCCCTGCTATTTTGTCACAAGCTGACGATTTAATTTCAATAGTGATTGACAATAAAGGCACAGAAAGGTGCTTCGCGTAAGGTCAGCCTTCTTTAATAAGGTAATGAAAAGCTGCTACACTTGCTCACGCAATCCCCCACTCATGAGTGCCATTTACGCTTTTGCAGCGTTACGTTTTCTCAGCATCAGCAGTCACAGTTTTGAGAAGCATCTTCGGATATAATAATTTCCAGCTTTGAGGAGACGAGTCGCTGCAATGGTTTTCTACTGAGTGTCGACCACTAACTCACCACCGGTCGGGAATAGAAGCACCCCTGTTCGGCGTTGTCCCCGCTGCCCGGTTTAGCGTACCCAGTAATGGTTCTGACGTCAGCAATGCAAGAAGAAATGTTAGTATCGCGAGATGAGGAGCAAGTTCTGCTTGGGCATTCAGGTCGCGATATGAAGTCTCTTTCGGAATCCGAGACAACTATCGGTGTAAGCGTTCCAGCTGGAGGCCAATGCTGCCAGATGGGGGAAGGGGGGAGGGTAGAGTGCCTCCAGCGAGGTATCACAGCACACACACACAGCTTGGCTGGTGAGTGGCGGCCAGACTCAGTCGCTCTTCCACTCGTCGCGGCCCGTGGGGCACTCGAGCGCGTGCCACCGAGTGACGGCGCTGCGCGGGTTGGTGAGCATGTCCTGCCAGTGGCGAAGCTCCTCGCCACGCGCGTACATAAAGGGCCCCAGCACGGTCTTCCCCAGCCGCCGGTAGTCTGCGCCGTCCGGTGACACCATGACCGTGAAGCTGAGGCTGCACGAGTCGAAGTAGCGGCCGGCCACGCCGAACGTGAACGCATCCGAGAAGGATGCTTCGTCGCCAGAGCCCCACTCGTGGCTCTCGGAGCGCTTCTCCTTGACGCACTTGCGGCCGTGGTTCAGCGACAGCCTCACGTACACCCCTGCGCCAGAAGAGCAAATACCCGGCAGCACACAGCTGGTTATACGTCGGCCAGCGGCCATGACCGCTGGCCGCTGGTCCAGACGAGCAAGCCGAGCGTTTCGTTAATGCTGGCATGTCGTGGCCACCGTTCACTTATAGGGCATCAGCTACGTCACAGCTACGGTCGTAGTCTCTGATTCATATCCTCCCAGGCCGCGCATGCGAAGGTTACAGTGAGTGAAATGTAGTTTTGATTCATATTTCGCATTTCAATCTCTCGAAGGTGAAACCAACTCTGGTCTTCCCACCTCCGCAGATGAGGACTTCTATGCGCTGTCATGCGTGCCGTCCATCCGTTACAGAGGTGGATTAGAAAGAAAAAAGTGACCTTGTCGCGTGCCTCGTATGGTTGTCGAACTGTACTCACATTTGCTGGCATCATCCGGCTTCGAAAACTTCCGCACTTTGAGAATCGCCGCCCTGATGCGGTTGGTGAACGGGTTGCAAGTCATGCATATCTGGATCTCGCCAATTTGAGAACTCTTCTGCGAAAGTGCGGGGGAGAAAGAAAAAACAGTACACGATGTCAGTGACACCAGATTTTGAGACAGAATAAATTCCTATTTAGTACGACATGTTGAACGTCCGACGCAGGTCGGTTTGCCTATCGCGCCATAACGCTGTTAAAAAGCGTAATGGGAAGAGATTCCAGTGGAAGAGTTGCAGTTTAAAAGGTAATAAAAAACGCAGTTTAAAGGTAGATTGAACGGAAACTGATGACGCTTATTAGTCGCATGCCATAACAACCTGGGATGAAATAAAAATAGGCTCCCATATACTTTGCAGATGCTATCATTATTGATTATAAATTTATATTCCTCCCGTGATATTAAAGAAAGAGCCAATGAGCACCAAATCTATTTTAATGTTGTGCTCTTTCTTCCGGAAGATTTATTCTCAAACTATGGAATGTCAAGCAAAAAGAGAAGGACTCGTGATGAGTGATGACTCGCGGATAGACACGTCTTGCGCGTGATACGCGCATGCCACATCCTAAACAAAAACATCGTGTTTTTGCAAATGCCGCAACAGGATTGAACCCCGAAGAGCCCACCTTGTACAATGAGGAGCCTACAGACTTCACTGGGATATTGGCGATCAAATTTCAACCTCCCAACCACATTAGGAGCTTCATAAATCTTCTCCTAGCGCCATGAACGATGCTATGCTAATGATAGTGCTGTAGAGCAAAGCTAAGAATCATGCTGAGGGCGTCACTCTTTTTTTTAGCGAAAGAAAACAAATATTTGTATCAGGCTTACAAAAAACAGCCAACGAACGCTCCACCGAGTGTCCGTTCTATATTTGCTATTTACCTTAGGCGTGCAAGATATTGGCACTGCTCTCGAGATTAGCCCTGTAGCTATGCAGCCGCGGAAAAATATGCTCGCGAGGACCGGTGATGAGTGTTGTCAAAGAAGAGCTGACAAGTCACTCATTTTGTATGGAAAAGAAGTGCGGAGTAGAGATGAAGAAGTCAAAAACTTAAAGACGATTTTGACTTCTTGAGGTGAAAAAAAAAAAGGGGGGGGGGGGGGGGGGGGGGGCGAGGTTTTACGATGGAAGTGAAAGCTGAAGATAATAACATCCGTTGATCCACAAAGCTGGCAACATAGCCGACAAAAAATGATGACGAATTTCTCATAACTAGAGTTGGTTGCCAGCAGGCAGTAATTTTTCTTCTGAACGCATTTTAAATTTAATAAGTTTGCGTCACAAATATAGCAATTACTAGTTCGTGATGTAAGTTAAATAGGTTTGAGGCACGCGTATAAGTAGAGCCCAACTTCGGAGCATTTTGCACGTAATCAGCCGAATGTGTTTGCTGACTTTACCCATTCCAGTTGAGCAAATAACTTTCCAAGTTTATTTTTCCATCCTTCCATGTTCGTTTATTACCCTTTGCTGCCACCCTCATCACTCTTTTCCTAACCCAGTTTCTGCTTTAGTCTGTAGTGTACAGTCAGGGACAAAATTTTGCAGGGCGCGGTTTTGTGGAAAACATTTCTTCGATGCCTCACTAGTTTGTCCCCCGATATATTTTTTTTCTCTCAATATAGGGCGCGTATGTCCACTCGCGATTCAGCACATTTCATTCACTAAATTTGCCCAATCGCACAAAACTAAATATTTCCCCCGAACTTGTGCCCCGCAAACTGTTTTTCCCTGACTGTACAATCCCTAGAGAAATCCACCCCATGTAATGCTCAGGTTTTTTCGGGGCTCTGTGCGGTATCACACACGAAACACAAGCCAGGAGTTTCAGTCTCACTTGCTTCATCTTGTCAGTCAGTTTGAATGTTTCTCCATTTCCTTTGACCGACTTCATTATTACCAATGCTTCAGCGCGCTAAATGCGTGGAAGTTTTCAATTACGTATGGCTTCGATTCACACTGCACCTTTTGTCGAGGCGATACAAGCATCACGTTTACGTTCACAACGTGTTTCAGCATTAAGCATGAAGTGCTTTCACCGACCGGTGTTGGCGCGCCAGCTTGGAGGACATAAGGCCCCTACACGGAGGTGAACCAAATAAACAACACGAAGACGAACTTAAAAGATGCTTCGTGAGCCATCCTCTGGTGCCCCTGCACTGCTTGGCTGCCTCTGGAGCGGCGTTGCTTCCGCGGCAAAATACTTAAAATAGGCAAAAGTGCCCCATTTCTCTGTGCACGCCTGAAACGCATCATCAGAGGGGAGACGGGCCGAATGAGAAACAGAGACGCCCTAAAACGCAGTACGCCTTTCCTGTGAATAATTTCATGCTTACACCTAATCCCGACGGCGAGATAAACTGCGTTTTTTTCAAATACATTTATTTAAAAATATATCGTGCCTCGTTGAAAAGTAAAAGTGAAAAACGAGCACTAAGTGAGTTATTTGAAGGGAACAACAGCGCAGAGACGAGGGGTAAAGAGGGAGACAAGACAGGCGCTGTCCCTCTTTGTCCCCTGTCTGTGCGCTGTTATTCATTTACCCTTCAATATGTACCAACTAGCTGTACTCTCGGTTTTAAGTGAGTTAACAGCGAGAATCATCTTGTCGAAAGACGAATGTGCATCTTTACTTCTTGCCTTGTTTTTACACCCACAGGCCTTCGCAGAGAAACTTGTACACACGCCAAGGGTCCGCCATTTTTCAAAGTGCCACTATGAAGAGCCAGCATTGAAAAAGGAACCCAGTAAGTTCTGAAATGTTCAAAATGAGTTTTCATTATTTCCCCCAAAATGATTTTCTGCCTGTAAGCATCAGAGTAAATTGACTGGAAAGTAACTACCTGCCCACGACCTATCGACCTCATAAACAAAACTGCCACCCCTCGGTTACATCTGGTGATTTCACCGCGTTGGAATCCTCGTTGTGGTGGAGCACTCTTTACAGGAGAGACAAGGGACTTGAAAGTGACGCCAAAATGAGGTGCTTGCAAGAAAATAAAAGATAGATAAAGATAGAAGGAAATGCTACATATTTGCCTCCCTCCCCCCCCTCCCGAAGTTAATTGCACACACACACACACACACACACACACACACACACACACACACACACACACACACACACACACACACACACACACACACACACACACACACACACACACACACACACACACACACACACACACACACACACACACACACACACACACACACACACACACACACACACACACACACACACACACACACACACACACACACACACACACACACACACACACACACACACACACACACACACACACACAAAAGGTGGATGTCAAGATGCTACGTGGCTGGCAGTGCGAGATCAGTCTGGAGCAATCGAGGTGACGAGAACACATACATACGCAAGCACATCAACTAGAGGCCAGAGTCGGTCTGATGCGTATTGACGCAAGCGATTGAACAGCGCTGACAAACAGGATGAAATAGAAAAAAACCACATTCTGTTTCGTCTGCTGGTGCTGTTTAGTCGTTTCAATCGACATGTGCATCAAACTCATGACTCTCTTGCAGTGCTGCAAGCTTAGCACAAGTAGTACATTAAAGTTACACGAAACGCAACTATGACACCAAAGAGCACTGAAGCGCAGTGCCGTAGCCGGCACACGGTGTGCGCGTGTTAGGCAGTTTGAGGCACATTGCTTCGCTATCATCACTTCAATGCCCCCTCTATGTTCTACGTCTTGCACTGCGAGTCCCCATAAAGACTGTGCTTTCAGTCTTCGAAACCCAGACCCTTTACCGTGTCCTTTTTAAATGACCTCTGCTCCGATTTCTTTTGTTGCTTATGCAATATGCCGAGCAGGGAACATATTTTTGTCGTGTGTGCATGCATATATATATATATATATATATATATATATATATATATATATATATATATATATATATATATATATATATATATATATATATATATATATATATATATATATATATATATATATTGTGCAAATAGCATTGCCTTCCTCTTTAACTTCCTCCCCTGTCTTCGACCCCTTGTCTATGAATACACACTTTTATCTTTACGTTTCACGCCTTCCGCTGTTCGAGTGCCCGTTTTTAGGAATGAACTGACAGCGACCGACAGCCCGCTTCCTCAATTCTCTTTCGATGTACAGTAATAGTCAACCATTATTTTGCATAACAAACAAGAATTAATTTGAGAATGTGACGGAATCCCGTCGGGCCGGGGGGGGTCATTGCATTTGAACGAAACAGACGCCGACCAGTGAAAAACGGACTTCTGTTGACGCTTCGGAGCCCACCACGGGCACCTTATTCACAAAGATATCGTTACGATCTCCAGCACCGTGACGCCTACTACCCTCCTGGCTCCCTCGTACTCCTCTGGCTCCCTGCTCGACGTGTAGGCATGTTCGAGAAACTTCTGCCCCGCTACGTGGGCCCTTACCAGGTCTTGCGGCAACTTACCGACGTGACGTACGAGATTAGCCCTGTGAACCGCCTCTCTCCTGCAAACCATCATCCAGAAGTCGTGCATGTCGCCCGTCTCAGACCTTATATCTCGCGCTCACCTGTGTAGTCTACGCACCGGGACTGTGCTTCTTCCGCGAGGGGGGGGGGGGGGGGGGGGGGTATTGCTACGGTACGCAGTGAAAGAGACGATGACGAAGTGCTGGGCTAGTAGAGAAAGACGACGCTGCAGCTACGTCTGGTTCTCCTGTGAGTGTGTTCCTGACGGTGAACTGTTGCGGCTACGACGTACCATTGCCTCCTAATATCTCGACGTGCCTCGTAACAATATTATAACTAGACGCAGACCATTTTCCTAAATATGCATAAATAATCGCCGCAAGGAACGTCACTAAATCGGATTAAGATTGCCGTCGTTTCTGTTTCAGGAGCGTTTCTGTTTCAGGAGCTCTGTATGACAAGTGACTCCAGGTGTAGGCTGTTACTGTTACTGTAACTTTCTCTGTGCTGTTACTTTCTCGGTGGCGACAATCCTTGCCTTGTCCCAGTCAATGTTGAGGCCTTTCATGACGGCGTGTTTCGCCAAAGCGTTATTACGAACACTTGCGTTTTTTTCTTTTACGTCATGAGCGTGCTACTGCAATAGCTTTTTGTTCCTTCGATATACCCACAGTTGCAATATGCACAGGGGATTGCGAAAAAAACTCCGGGGAACCTTTCCTTTAGCAGTTTGTCATTCATGCTTCCCAACTGATAACGAAGTTTTTTTGTTCTTTTAAGGGATATTCCATCTTCGGGGAAGGCGCCCGTGCCCTTGTGCTGGGAACCTAAACGTCAAGAGAAATCTGTTTTTCACTGGTATGCTTGTCTTGTTTCGTCCCAACAAACACGAATCATCTTGGAAGAAGGCAGCAGACCAGGCAACGAAACAGAAGAAGCGCACACAGACACAAGGACAACGCTGCACTGAGATCTATATTGATCACAACCCGCACATCTTCTCCTCCCTTCACTTGTCTGCAGCCAACTTCTTTTCGAAGCATGTGCAATCAGGAAATGGGGAGACCAATGTGTTAGCACGCCTTCAGTGGTATTGTTGAAAAAGGAATGCGATTTTTTACGCTTACCAGCACGACGTTAAAGATAAGGAAGACGTTGGCTGCAGACGTAAAGTGAAGGGAGGAGAAGATGTGCGGGTTGTGATCAATATAGATCTCAGTGCAGCGTTGTCCTTGTGTCTGTGTGTGCTTCTTCTGTTTTGTTGCCTGCTCTGCTGCCTTCTTCCAAGATGTGCGACCAACTAGCTCAACGTTCAACTCTATTATTAAACAGGAATCAGACGACTGCTTATTTTCTTTACCTCCTCATTGCATTTTAAAGCTCAGGTGACGGCGTCTTTGCCGTTACTGCGTTAACAGTGTGCATTTCTTTGCGCAAAAAAGGCGTAATCTGTGTGTATGTGTGCAGCCATCCCTCCCCGCTCCACTCTCTTCGTTGCGCTCTAGCGGATCGTTAGGATCCTTTCGGCCGCTCTTCCGCCCCAGAAGATCGCTTCTCCTGAGCACCCTGCGGCGCGTGCAGCTCCAGGCACTATGAGTTTCCGTTCACTTCGACCCTTCAAAAGACCTGCATCTAGCATGCCTCAAATTACCGAAAACACACGCGGCAGCCGAACGAGAAACCGGCATCAAATTCAAAGAAGCAATGGGAAGGCGGTCATTGTAAAGGAAAAATGTGATACAACCAAGGCTGCGAAAGCAGATTTACTTCATCTCACAGTATGGCCGCTAGTGCATTAGAATAGGTTCAAAAGGCCTTATATTCCATTCAACGGGAATAAGTAAAAATTATACTGGTTTCACCTTCGCTACACCAAAGATCGAGCGACAACTGTACGATGACATATATTCTCGGAATGTGCTCGCCGGGATCTATTCAAGGCAGACCCGACATTGTAGCGTAAATTTTAATGTTTAGTCGCAATGAACGAATTAACGATAAATAAATAATGCGTGTAAGTTAGTAGAATGCAAATGTATTCGACGGAAACTCTCCCACAATATGACTTGTAAAGTTCAAGTTTTAGTCACAATTAACTTAACGGTAATTACGCAGTTTAATTTGTACAGCCCTTGCGTGACTGTGGCTTGAATTTGCAGGTTCGACCTTGAGGATGGCGCAAAGTCAAAGCTGTGAGCAGCTCAAGACGCTCGACTCTTGCATTGGGTACAGCTACTGCTCTCAAAATTCATGGGGGAAGGGTGGTGTGGGGGGGGGGGGGTGCACTTATGCTCCGTCGTTAGGCGTATGACGCACCTTGGGCACGTTGTCCAGGTCCAGCCAGATGACCTTGTCCGGAGTGAGCGGCTCCTTCTCCAGCTGCAGCGCGACGTGGCCCAGACAGTGGCGCACTTTCTTCCGGTCGATGTCGTAAACCGAGAGTCGGAGTGAGCGCGTGCGCGCCTCGGCCTCTGGTATCTGCACGCACAGCCACCATCGGTTACGAACTGCACTCCTCCTCGGCTGCCGACGAGAGCGACGTTATTTTTAAGAAAAGCTGTAGCCTCGGCGCGGGCGTGCCCTGGCTACAGCCATTGTTAGCGGCCTGATAAGTGCAAGTGGCAAACTCGTGAACATAATTCGCGAGCGGTACTTGCGAACCCGAGTTGCTAGTCCCAAAAAGTAGGGTGAGTAAGCTCGCAACCCAGACGAAGGCTGTTTACTGAAAGACGATTTTGAATTTCCGTAACAGTCACCAGGGCCGACTGACCTGACCTCTGTGGGTCGCATGTTTGACAGCTCAATTTAAACAACGGAAACTAAAGAACTACTAAGTTCAGCTAGCACCACACCTTATGTAACTAGGAACAGCCTACTCTGTGCTCGTCGATCACCGCTGTGTACCGAGTGCGTACGGCTAATGAAACTTGCCCTAGATGTTCACGGCAACGCATTCTACCCAAAGGGCGGCTCGGGCCGCTTTACAGCAAATGGGGAAAATATCACGTTGCGTTGACGACTTAGCCGCAGTTGCACGGTAAATTTTACCTGCAGCTCCGAACTTACTTTGAAAGTGAGGGTTTCGTCAAATTTAGGTGCCAGCGTGCGGGTCTTGACGGAGCTCTGTTGGAAAGTGTTTTCGTCCGGCAACAAGTAGGCCCGAACGAAAGGGTCCCGCGGAGTATTCGTCAAACCCCGACCTGGAGCGAAAAACAGCAGATAGAGGAAGGAAAAGGTGTCTTTTGGCGACTTTACTGACACGAAAGCACTATGCTCAGGCAATGCGAGCAGATTAAAACAAATATTTTCGCGTGAGCGCGAACAGACGTCCTCGACCACACTATAAGTTGCTCGTGAGCCAACTTTTCCACTAAGTCGTCATATAATATAGCGCGACAAGCCAGTCTTGGAGAAAAATAAGTCGCGGCTATGAGAAACTCTATCACAACTGGAGACTTGCCCCTATGGACAAAAACACAACACAAAAAGCGTTGCGCCCGCATTAAGTATAATGCGTCTACCGAAAAGTTACTGCGCTAAATCACAATAGCTTTTTTTTTTTCTTTTTCTGTCGTATATGGCACAGAAATCTTGACTTCGTTCTCTTTCTCATTCTCGGTAGCCATTAGAGCAACATGTACCGTAAACCCTGTTCGCAAGTTGAATTGAAAATTATGTTTTGAATTATTATTGCTGAAGCCCACGTTTCAAGGGCTGTTTCAAACGGGTCGTTATAGCACGTTAAAGCATGAATAAGCATTTCTCCTTTCTTTCGAAAGTAGACCCTCGGGGAGGTATTTCAAAGCGTGAACCATAGGGCAAGTTGGTCACCTTTCTTTGAAGACTGCAGCTCGGACCTCGATGCACGAACGAAAAGAAGCTCCGCCGTTAAGGGTATGACGCGACAGCATTAATGGCTGCCTTCTGCTTGCGGTTCCCGTTGCGCATCCTTTGGTTCGCGCCCATGCACTTTGCTACTAGCTTAATTCCTCATCCCTTAATTTGTGTCTCTATTAGCTCACACATACTCATTAACGCACAGTCGTAAGCTACCATATATGTGAAAGACCACTCGACATAGGTATAAGGCCCCACTTTAACCAATCCGTACGTATGTGCATGCCTGCATGGTCTAAGAGTAGCGCGTGTAGCTGACTCGGGGTCCAAGTGTCCCGAAAAATTCGATATCAATTTCACCTTGAAATCTCAAAGAAGCCCGAATTGGCAGCGTCTCAACAACTCGTCATGTCGTGTGACCTCATGACGTCACAAAGTATGCCGACCGATCAGCTAGTGGCCGGCCATTTCACCTGTCAACTATAACCTGCCTGAGTCATGCACGGGATTTTTCGCTCACATCGCAGAGGCCAAATTTTCTGGAGCACGAGGTCTTTAAAGCGATTGACAGTGACGCCGCCACTTCGCCTGATCATAAACACGCCATCACGCCATATGGGTCTTTACTGGCGCGCACCTCTTGGCCAGCTGCCAAGGTACGTGCTGCGGGCGGCGCCGATGCCGACGGCGCCAACTGAGGAACGGGCTCAGAAGAAGGAAATATTTAAAACGAGGGACAAGCACGATTCGTTCCTCTGTGTCCGAGTTGTGGGGACCAACTCGCACCCTCCCCCCATTGTGGGCGAACATCCCCTCGTAACAGTGTTGGTGAGCAAAGCGACATCGATACCTAAGCTTCTTTTATTGCTAGCTGGAGTTGCTGTCATTACAACAATAGAGGCCTGTTTGTGTCAGCACGTGCATTCTTTGTTCCCAAGAGTACTCCGTAGTCAGCGTACGCTCAGTACCGCGCGCGATCCCGGAATAGACGATTTAAACAGCCAGACGCGAATAAGCGGGTTAAGCGCTCTTATTCCCCATTGACCATTTTGCGGAAAAGCAAGCGCCACCTTTTGTGCAAAATGGAAAGCTTCGCCAGCACTTTTCATTGGAGAGCAATTAATTCTCAGACTAACGTGCGCAAGCCAGAGTTCGGTGGTTCACATCCGCTTATTTCGTTTAGTGCCGTGGTTTTGCTGAAAACGTGCGTCTGCTGATGAAAGAGGTTGACAGATGAGATAACATCGCAATTTCGATTTCAGGAAAGGCTTGGAGCTAAGACTTTTTAAGTTGTAGCCAGAATGATGAGCACGTGTTGCAATACGTGCACTCTGCTATTCATCTGTGCCACGCGCATCGCGGCTGGTGCTTAAAAGAGAAAGGCTATGTCAGAACCTTGAAGATGAATATTGAAACCACCGACGAAGGAATAGGTTTGATGAAGCCGGCGTGCGAAGCACCGTCTACGAATACCAGTGTTTATGTGACAAAGGCATGGCTCGTCGTTAAGACGGCCCACTCCTTTTGAGCGCACTGCGATTGTGTTGCTAGGCAAAATGTTTTATTTATAAACATGAGTTTCTCTAGTGCAGAAAACCTGATGACTAAATGAAAGTTCATGGTATATACGCCTATGTGTGGTTGAGTGTTACAAAATAAAGAGATACAATTTTGTAATGCGTGCAGATGTTTATATTTACGCTATCTGGATAGGGTAGGAGTTCTTGCTAACTTCGTCATCACTTTTTGACGCAGACCACACTTTGTTGATTAGTGAACGACCTTTTGTGCTATCTCAGCCCCGGTTCGCGCTGATACGGGAAGGCATTGTGCACTAAAGGGCCGAATCCTGCGACACGTTGGAGTGCGGGGATATATGAGGCTGCTCTCTGCCGAGGTCCGCTGTTCAGGTAGCGCAGCTAATACTGTTGCAATTTTGGAGAATGTTCATAGTAAATATTATTCAATTTTAACTAAAAACTTGCGGTTGTCGATGACAGAACTGTTATAGAACAATCGAGATGTGTACACTTGGCAGGTAGGGCACCCGCTTCGGAACGGGCTGGATGTGCTCAACTTGCCTCATCGACGGCGTTGTCTTTCACGCCATGTTTGTCGTTTCGGCACTCATTAGCTCGAAGTGTCACTGTTGTAAGATGTCTGCTTAGCTTGGATAGAAACGCGTTGCAGTTACATGGCTGCCCCACGATTCTGCATGCAATAGTGAACAATACTGCGTTTATTTGGCTGCCGACATATAGTAGGACTGCTGTTGAGTGTTGTTGCGAGGGATGCACTATCTTGCACGGATGTACAGTCCTTGTCAAAAGTGCAGAGCCCAAGGGGTCGGGTTCTGAGCCACTTCGTGCGGCTTGTAATGGATCTCCAGTGTTTCATATTATCTTTATGGTAAGATGATATTTTGCCCTACCCCCTCCAACAGGAAGGACCTCCACTAATGCTAAATCAGCGCCACTACACGGCTCGGAAGCAGACCCCCCGGGCTCTACACTTTTGACAAAGGTTGTACATGCTCTATAAGTCGATAGTCCTTGGTGAAAGTATAGCATGCACCACACCACCACCATCATCAGAAGCAACAGCAGCCAGACTATACCCACTGCAGGGCGAAGGCCTCTCCAATATTTCTCCACTTAACCCGGTTCTGTGCTAGCTGCATCCATTTGACCCCTGCGAACTTCTTAACCTCATCCGCCCACCTAACTTTCTCTCGCACCCTGCTACACTTTCCTCCCCTTGGAATCCAATTTGTCACCCTAAGCGACCATCGGTTATCCTCTCTTCGCACTACATGCCCTGCCCATGCCAATTTCTTCTTATTGATTTTCACGGGAATGTCGATCATTAACTCAAATTATTTCTCTGACACACTCCGCACGCTTCCTAGCTCAACGTTACACCTACCATTTTCGGTTCCATAGCTCTCTGCGTTGTCCTCAACTTAAGTAGAACTCTTTTCGTTTGCCTCCACGTTTCAGCCCCATAGGTGAGCACAGGTACGTCGTGACTATTATATACATTCCTCTTGAGTGATACCGGTAAATTTAGGCAGCTGGTCATAACCCGCGAGTACTTACCAAATACGCGCCATCCCAATCTTATTCTTTTAGTTATTTCCCTTCCATGGTCCGGATCTGAGGTTACTATACCTGCCCTCAGTAGACATATTCGCCTACAACTTCCAGTGCTTCGCTACCTACTGTAAACTATTGGTCCTTCTCGAGGCTGTTGAACATTACCTTAGTTTTTTTTTTTTTTTTGCATATTAATTTTAGGCCTACCTTTCTGCTTTTACTGTCTAGGTCATCAGTCATTCTTTACAACTCACCCTCTGAGTTACTTAGCAAGGCAATGGTATCAGCAAATCACAAATTACTGAGGTATATTCTCCATCTACCCTTATCCCTAAATGCTCCCATTTCAAGTAATAGTTCTTCTAAGCAAGCTGTGAATAGTACTGGGGAGATCGCGTCTCCTTGCCTAACACCTTTTTTTTTATGATAATTTTATTACTTTTTTTTACACAAAACTATGGTTGCTGTGCAGCCACACTATATATTTTCCAGTACTTTTACATATGGCTAATCTACACCCTGATTTAGCCATGCCTCCATGACTGCGGAGGTTTCTACTGAGTCAAATGCTTTTTCGTAATGAGTGAATGCTATGCATGAGGGTTGGTTATATTCTGAGCATTTTTCTATCACCTGGTTGATAGTTTGGATATGATCGATACTAAAGTAGAGTACCTTTTCCGAAAATCTGCTTGATTCTTTAGTTGATTGAAGTTTAAGGTGGCTTTTACTCTATTAGCGATTACCTAAAAATACCTTGCACGTAACGGATAGTAAGCTGATTGGTCTGTAATGTTCAACTCCTTAGCGTCGCCTTTCTTATGAATTAAGATAATGTTAGCGTTCTTCCATGCTTCGCTTGTAAAAGCAAGGCCTACACCACCTCGCATCGAGGCGGAGATGGCCCCTTACCGTAAGTGGCGCGGCTGGAGAAAAAGAAAAAAACTCTAAATAAGAGACTACGGCCCAGATAAAAGCCGAAAACGGGAGAGAAAGTGCGCCTTTGTAGAAGAGCAGGGAGAGAGGGTGGAACACGCTGCTTCGAGAGCAGACGACGCGCACTAGGGGATAGCTCATGAAAGTGCCATGCCTTTTCTTTTTCCTTCCATGGTCCAACTCTTTAAAATAATGTTAAGGTTTCCCTAAACACGTACACATACACGGCGAAAGTGAAACAAGCAGCTCACATCATCCGCCCCATTACAGCGCAAGAATGCGCGGCTGGGCAGCGCTGGGTTATGTTTTCCCACCAAAACCAAATCGCCTATAGAGGGCATACGTAGACGCTTCTCCGCTAAGCCCACATCCGGCGCTCGCATAAACACACGCCGTGCCTTTACAAGCCTCTTGGCCCACTGCCAAAGTCCGCGTGCTGTGGACTGCGTCGATGCCAAACTGAAGAACGAGCTCAGACGAAGGAGAGGTTTAAAAAACAGGACAGGCATCTTGCATCTCAGTCGCTGCAGTCGAAGATCCACAGAAAGCTGTGGCAGGAGTGCTGAAAGCTTTGTCCACATTAATGCGACAGGATCGGGTCGAGACTGGAATCGACGGGATCAGAATGCTACTTAGATACGACGAAAGCCAATTTAAATGAACTTGACGTTAGAGATCAAGACATGCGTGAGAGGAACGACTCCCAGCTGGACTTCCCACATAGTGTGGGAAAACAGCGTCTGACAACGCGGCGAGCCTCCATGGTCTCGGAGGTGTTACGCGCCAGAACAAAGAAAATTTCCGATTTATCCTCTCCATACTGCTAATCCGATCTCCTATCTTCACACTGTTTTCGTCTATTCTCGTCACCGCCGCTACGTCCTGGCCGTGGTGTACGGTGTCCTTAGCATGTGCGTGGCTACCTCGTTCGACTATGCAGCGTGACATCTCAGGTGGCACCTTTATCCTGGCTGCTCATTTTATGTAGTCACCGACTTACGACCCCGTCTTCGGTGAGCGCGATACTTTCTCTCGTCATTGTCTGGCCTCCTCATCCCCGGCGGATCCGCCACATCGTTTTATTCCCGCTGCCCTGCGCAGTACTGTCACGGTGAGCCCTATTAGGAAGTGTTTGGGACTGGGCTAGTTGGAACATCTTCTCATAAATGCTGCGCTGCTTAGTTGTACACGAACAAAAGATATGGAGAAACGCTGAGGTTAAGCGCAATTGCGCTTAACCTCAGCGTTTGTTTAATTTATTTGTCCGTGTACAACTAAGCAGCGCACTTTATTAGGAGACGGTTATTGTGCTGCGCAACTCTGAATTTTTTTCGGCCCCTTTCACCCCTTGGCGCGACTGCAATATAATCGCAAGGTCTTGAACAATCACGTTTAACGGACACATAGCAGCTGATCAAGCATGTGACTCTAAGCCTTGCACGCGAGTCAGTTTGCTATTAGGCCTGGCCGAACTACCCTATACCGTTTACAAGAACCCGACAACTGATATTTAACCCCACAGACAGGCTCCGCGCTACGCTGACGAGTTCACGTGTAAATGCCGCTAGCGTGATTCTCGTAAAATTGCACGTCTGTAGCTTCGTTCACATAAGCCCGATGGGTGTTGATCGACTCAGGCGTCGGGGTGAGTGAGGTCAGCTTGCCACGAGCCCAGCTTGTTCACATCAACTCAATCTATGCGAGTCAAGACCGGCGTGGCTCCCATCGAAAATTGCAATGCGAGCGTGGGAAGGCGGCGTCCAAGAGCACTGCAAGTAACCGCTAGCCCCGCAGGTGCAATGCACTAACGCCAAATACGTTCTTATTTCTCATTTCCCTTCTCTCTTACCAGGCCATATATATTCGACCGCGTTTGCATGTACCTTGCAAGTGGGTTGGGCTGAGTCAACCTGCCTCCTACAGTGGACTGGCCCAGCCCGACCCGCGAACGTTGACACAAACCTGACATGCGGATTTCACTCAGGCTCACCACTACGTTTTCGGGTTTATGCAAACGCGCAGCGTCAAGTGAAACTATTGTAATCTCGACACGGGCATAAAGATACGTAGTACACTGCGTGTGCCGGCACATTCATTATATTCTTATTAAATATTATTGCTAATGTTACCATTATTATTAATTTATAGCTTCGCTCACCATCACCAGAAAGTCACTGTTTTTTCTGGATAAATCATCTTCACGAGGTATCTTGCCGGCATGACTGAGGCCGCCAGCATAATTAAAGAAAACAGCAGCCACTTCAGAGCCCCAAGTAATTACACACACGAGGTATCGGAAAACTCGTTGCATGGTGGTCAGCGCAAGCAAAAGTGAATAAAAGTTACCTCAGCAGCACCGCTGGTAACGTAATGGGCTTAAATCGATTTAAAACGAACATAAGGCACGAAGAAATTAAGAAATTTTTCATTGTAGAAAAAAAAAAACAGCCTTACTTTCACTTAACCGCCTGCCTGTTAGATGAGCACCATGCCTTAGTGACAACCACTTGACCTCACGAAAAAATAAAGCTCATTATAAGAGGAGTAAAAAACATACCTGGCAGGTACTTGGCCTTAATAATGTGCACATCAAGTTCCTCGCTCTGCGGCTTGTAGTTTAGGCTGAACCAAAGCCTGCCGTTAGTGCATCTTGGTACCGTTGAGTCCTCGTCATCAGACCAGCTGTAACTGTGCGCACAAAAAGAAATAAAGTCAGTTTGACATTCCGTCACAATAGTGCTGAACCAATTCACCCAGGCTTTTCCAGCCAAATAGCTGCGTTATTGAATGTAGAGTGGTGAGAGATCAAGCATTCTGACGAAAGTTTGACGAGAAAGAACAAAAACAGCCGTGAAAAATTAATCGAAACAGAACCGTCGAGTTTTTAGCGCGTTCGTTTACATTTCGCACTTATCGAGCCATGAAACCTACTGTTATTATTCGCAAGAGTATGAGTGATAACCACAAGTGCATGCGCAAAGCCCGACTTGTTTTACTGTTCGAAATAGTGCCCACATTTCTCATCTTGCGGCGCCAGCATTGTTTTTTAAAACCCATTACTTGAGAACATTCCTGCGGGCCAAAAATGATAGTGGTTGTGCCTTAGCTCACAAGTTTTACGTGCTAAAGTTAAAAGGCTGGAAGTCATTTCACACTAAACAGGCTAAGTTAGCACTATATACATAGATGAGCCTCAAGCTAAATTAGGCTCACGAACGAGTAAATATAGGCATTATATTAACGTGCTACAGTAATGTAACCTGACAGATCTTCAGGCTTAGCTATGCCCATTAGGCTTAACTGTGCCCAAAACGCTAAATTATGCTTAGAAAAGCGTGATCATTGTATGTTCACACACGTTCTGACTTTTTCCTAACATGTGCTGCGTGCAGGTTTAATATTAGTGTCAATTAGTTCACCTTTGACCTTGATCATGGTACTCATGGTAGTCGCGGTCACTCGTAGCAAGTCATAGGATGGCCATGTATAGCAGATGTAGGCTTATTGCCACAGCAACGAACGGTTAGGTGGACGGAATCCAGAAATCGGTGAAAATATATTGTACTAGGCTGGAAGTGCCTTGGCACTGAAAAGCAAGTGAGAGAAACTTTTGAAACTTCGGCCTCTCTGTCAAACCTACAGATGGTGCGAGACAATCATATGACCGTACATTCGATTCTTCTCGCATGGAATAACATTATTTAGTTGGCCGAGCTCTTGTTTATTCATGTGGTAGGTGGATACCAGGGCTCATTGTAGAACAGGCCGACAGGAGGACGTTAAGAGTACAGCTGACCTACAGCCATTATTTCGAATCTAAAGGTCAAGCGCACTGCTTGGAGAACTATAATTTTACGCGAAGCGTACTTCTCTCGTTTCGCCGGAAAGCCGCCGCCGTACCCGAGTTTGAAAGGGTGCTTTCAAGGGCTGGCCAAAATCCTGCCGAAGAAAACATTTGGGTGGCGCCGACGCTCCTCCATGGCGGCGGCCACAGGAACTGATGTGATACGCCTTTCCCTAGACAGATGGCGCTAATGCAAACTGCGCGTCTAGAGTCGAAAAACATGTCGCAAAATAATGGACGGCTTGTATGAAGTGCGTACCAGTAGTTGGTTCATAGATTGGGCGGTGCTTGATAGCGTGAATGCTTTAATGAGTGGTGACTGGTTATTCGTGAATGGAGCCAGCGTGGTGTAGACGAATAATCTCGTGCGTGTGTCGCTGAGTTTTAACGCGTGTGATGGAACCTATGGCTGGTACTAGTGCGGCATCGTCGTCTGAAATTGCATCAGATGTGTGCAATAATGTAGGGGCTTCGTTTCACGATGTGTCTTCTCTTGATGATGGTGTTCTGTTACCAGCGAGACTTCGTAAAAAAGATGCCTAGAATTCTGACAGAGAAATCTGGGTGTGAGGCAGCTAGACGGTTGAAATGAAGGCGGGAATCTGAGCTTCCGAGGACTCCAGGATTAGAAGTGGGCGACTGGATGCGTAGGCGAAGCTTAAGCGCCCTCCGAATTTTCGGCAATGGAGGTCTGCAAATAATCTTTCTGTCGTTTATCTTGTTTACGAAGCGAGAAAAAAAAAAAGGATGCCGCATAGATGTTTCTAAAGTACCTATGCAATGTTTGGGCAGGAAAGCAGCGGTCGAGCTTTCTCTTAATCGACAGCATAAGGCCGCACAGTTCGCTTGCAAGCGCCTGACTCAGTGAACTGACGCAGTCCAAAGTCTCAATATGGCGTTTCTCATCCCTGATATAAATGCACAAGAGAGATTGTCCCATAAATTTTTACTGTATGTATGTCCACAGTAGATCGCGAAACTCTTTCGTCCACTAAAACCAAAAACTGCTTCACTTGTGTTCTTACATGCCTCGAGTTTCTATGGCCATCATGCCCGCCTTAGCCTCCTCAAACTGTGCATTCCGTGAGCCTTGCTTTGAAAGGTGTTCCACGCAAGCTGATTAAGACTTTGCGCTCGATCATCTTTGATTTCATTTAAAAGATCATGGCTTATTGTGTTACTATGACAAACATTATTTCAGCTTGCATATAGCAAAAAAGTTTCCAAGCGGTAGCAAAATCTAGTCACACAGAGAAATGTAAGAAATAAACATTTGTTACGCATAACCGTGAAACTTTTTTTATATATGAATATATGAAACGCATTGCGCTTTCACATGCAGTAAATTGAATTCAATTTGTTTTATTTATTTCTTTTTAGTCTACAGTCGCACTCTGGGAAAGCGCCAGGCCTTTTACAAGGGCTGCATAAAAAAATGATTGAAAACCCGTCCTTAGTAGAGTAGCGATTAAAAGCGCGTGTGTCCTAATCTCGTTGCTTGTAAATACATTCTTAATCAGCAATTATACGGTAATGGTGTTAAAAGGGAGTGACGTGACATTTAGAGCTCTCTTAAACTAAGGGCTGAGGATGCTGTCCATGCATAGGCCCCGCGGTAGCTCTCTGCCACTAAATAAAAGGAATGCTATCTGTTGGTGACAAAAGCATATTGGCGTCTGAAGTCATGCTAATTAATGCAGTTATCAATAGAAGGATACATTTATCCGCGGCAAGGTTATCAATTAAAGGTGATTGAAACAACGGCTAAAATTTCGCTAACTCCCCTTCATGGATCACTGCCTTGTCGTGGCGGAGGGGCTTGCGAAACTCGATGAAGTGAGCTCTGCTGTGTAGGATTACCCAAGATAGACAGGTCACGGCAGAGAGTTCTGACAAAATTTGATTCACTTGAGAAGGTAATGGCAACCCACTCCAGTATTTCCTGCCAAGAAAACCCTATGGCCAGTCACAATACCATTAATGATATGGCGCCGGATGATTAGCCCCCCAGGTTGGAAGGCGTCCCACATGTTACTGGGGATGAACAAAGGGCGATTCCTAGTAGCTCCAGGACGAATGAAGCGGCTGGGCTAAAGCCAAAAGGACGCTCAGTTGTGGATGTGTCGGGAAGCGACCGGAAAGTCCGATGTTGCAAGGAGATATATCACATAGCAACATGGAATGTAAGATCTATGACGCAAGGTAAACTGGATATCATCAAGCGAGAAATGGACAGATTGAACATTGATATCTTGGGTATCAGCGAGCTCAAGTGTACCGGAATGGGAGAATTTAACTCCGGCGACCATTATGTCTTTTATTGTGGGCACGAATCCAAGAGAAGGAATGGGGTCGCTCTCATAGTAAACAGAAGAATGGGCAAAGCAGTGCTAGGGTACAACCCCAAAAACGACCGAATGATTTCACTTCGGATCCAAGGTCACCCTTTCAACAAACAATTATCCAAGTCTATGCACCAACCACTACTGCTGAAGAAGCTGACGTTGAGAGATTTTATGCTGACCTGCAATGCCTTTTAAATCGCACTCCATCATCAGACGTCCTTTTTCTCATTGGAGACTGGAATGCTAAGGTGGGGAGTGAAGAAATGTCCGGAATTACAAGCAAGTTCGGTCTTGGTGAGCCAAATGAAGCTGGGCAGAGGCTAGTAGAGTTTTGTCAAGAAAACAACCTTACCATAGCGAATACTCATTTTCAACAGCACAGGAGGCGCCTGTACACATGGACTTCACCGGACGGTCTGTACAGGAATCAGATCGATTATATTCTTTGCCGGCAGAGATGGAGAAGCGCTATACAAGCAGTAAAAACAATGCCTGGGGCCGATTGTGGCACCGATCATCAGCTTCTTGTTGCCAAATCTAAGGTTCGATTGAGGAAAACGCAGAAAACTAGAAGGCCTTTCAGGTATGATCTGGATCAAATTCCATCAGAATATGCTGTGAAAGTGAGGAATCGATTTCAAGAATTAGACCTAGAAGACAGAGAGCCTGAAGAGATGTGAACTGATGTTCGTGATATAATACAAGAAGTTGCTACTAAGGTAGTTCCAAAGCAAAAGAAATGCAAGAAAGCAAACTGGTTATCTGAAGAGGCTTTGCAAATAGCTGAGGAAAGGAGGATGGCAAAAGGTATGGGGGAAAGAGAAAGATACAAGGTTCTCAATGTGAATTTTCAGAAAATAGCAAGGAGAGATAAGAATGCCTTCCTGAACATACAGTGCCAAGCAGTTGAGGACAACAGCCAATTGAGGGACACAAGAGCTCTGTATAAGACAATCAAAGATATCAAAGGAAGCTTCTGTGCTAAGCTGGGTGTGATAAAGGACAAACGAGGCAGGGACCTACTCAGAGATAAAGCCTCAGAGATAAAGAAAAGGTGGCAGGAATACACAGAAGAACTGTACAAGAAGGACCTGAATGACAAACCCAACATAAGACCGCTGTGGTTACTGATCTCGAGCCGGGCATCCTAAAGAGTGAAGTTGAATGAGCCTTAGCCAGCCTTTCTAAGAACAAAGCTAGCGGAATTGATGGTATTCCAGCTGAGTTGCTTCAAAACCTCAACCATGACGACGCTGTTAACGTTCTGTATACATTATGTCAGCAAATTTGGACAACCCTGCAGTGGCCACAGAATTGGAGGTCAGTTTACATCCCCATTACAAGGAAAGGCAGTGCCAAAGAATGTTCCAACTACTGCACGATCGCGCTTATTTCGCATGCTAGCAAGGTGATGCTGAAAATCCTCCAAGGTAGGCTGCAGCAGTATGTTGATCACGAGCTTCCGGACATGCAAGCTGGGTTTCGCAAGGGCAGGGGAACAAGATACCAGATTGCCAACCTTCGCTGGATCATAGAAAAAGCAAGAGAGTTCCAGAAACCCATCTACTTCTGCTTTATTGATTATGCGAAAGCGTTTGACTGCGTAGACCACAGCAGATTGTGGCAAGCTCTCCCAGAGATGGGAGTTCCAATTCACCTCATCTGTCTCCTCAGGAACATGTATGAAGGGCAAGAGGCCACAGTCAGTACTGAGCATGGTCTTACTGATTGGTTTCCGATTGAGAAAGGAGTGAGACAAGGCTGCATACTGTCACTCTGCCTATTTAACCTATATGCTGAGTGCATCATGAGGAAAGCCGGTCTGGACGAGTCTTCAGCTGGAGTGAACATTGCTGAAAAACGTATCAACAACCTTAGATATGCGGATGATACCACTTTAAAGGCAGAAAGTGAAGTGGAACTCAAGAGGCTTCTGATGCGCGTACAAGAAGTGAGTGAGAAGTTTGGGCTTAAGCTGAACATTAAAAAGACAAAGATCATGGCGTCTTGCCCTATCAAGTCCTGGAGCATCAAGGGACAAGAAGTGGAAGCTGTGACAGATTTTCTGTTCTTGGGCTCCAAGATTACCCCGGAAGGAGACTGCATCCATGAAATTAGGAGAAGCCTGCTTCTGGGAAAGAGAGCCATGGCTAGCCTTGACCGCCTAGTAAAGAGCAGAAACATTAGTCTGCCAACCAAGATCCGTATAACTCGTGCTATGGTCTTTCTAGTTGTGATGTATGGATGCGAGAGTTGGACTGTGAAGAAGGCTGACCGCCGCAGAATTGACGCGTTTGAATTGTGGTGCTAGCGGAGACTCTTGAGAGTTCCTTGGACTGCCAGAAGATCAAATCAGTCAATATTGTGGACCATAAACCCTGACTGCTCATTGGAGGGTCAAATTCTAAAGTTAAAGCTCAGCTACTTCGGTCATCTGATGAGAAGAGAGGAGTCGCTGGAGAAAGATTTGATGTTGGGAAAGGTTGAGGGTCACCGGAGAAGGGGTAGGCAGCGAACGCGATGGTTAGATGGCATCCTCGAGGCGCTGCAGATGAAGGTATGCGATGTCAGGAAGATAGTGAGAGACCGGAAAGCGTGGCGTGATATGGTCCATAGGGTCACGAAGAGTCGGACACGACTGAGCGACTGAACTGAACTGCAATAACTATGCATGTTTCGAAGACATAATCTACCGCCGCTGCCAAAGGTAAGTATACCGCATTTTTAGTGAAGAAAGTCTACAGCAGGTCTTGGGCAGCTAATCTGATCCTACTAAGCAGCGCTCTAGAGAACACGTTCTTACATATACGTACTCCCTTAAAGGGCCAATTCGGGCTTTGAACGAAGAGGAAAAAATGAACTGACTTTTGCGTATGGCACATAACTAGGCTAAGAGAATTGCCATAGGGGAAACATCAGGATTAATTTAGATATCCCCTGGTACCTCTGCCGTGTTTTAACACTCTCCAAAATCTGAGCACCAGGATTTCTGACATTCCAGCTCCATAAAAATTCGGCCGCCACTGCCAGGTTCGAGCCCAGCACTCCGTGTTCAGTAGCGTAGAACACTACTTTCCGTCAACTGCAAAGAGTGCGTTGCTTGCAAACATAATCGTGGAATCGTTGCATCGTTGCATCGTGCTCCGGCCTAATCGCTTTTTTTGTCGTTCCCTCGTGCTCTCACTATTGTGGTGTTTATATGCTGACAGTCTGAACAAGTGGTCGCTCCTTCAGTAGCGTTTCGCGCATGTCAAAATGGAAAAGGCCGGTCTGTGCTGGCGGCTCACTCCGAACTCTTGCCGTTGTAGCGATGGAAGCCGTGTTGGCAACAGATCGCCGAAGATGAAAGTTTATTTTTTTTTTTTTCAGAGCACAGGCTTCGCTATTTAAAAGCATCGCGTGGCGGCTCATGTTTTAGAGTTATCGCAGCGCTTCCAGAGCATTAGTGTGCATCATTGCGTCCGCTGGAAGTAGCTTCCCCCAATCCACATGCACACAAAAATAGATGCGCCATAGTATAGAAGCTTTTGAATGAATTTTTTCATTATTTCTGCAAATTAATGATTCTGTGCCAACAAAATGATAAAATCACGACACTAAGTAAGCAGTCGGCCGAACTTCTGCAAAAGTATTCTGCAAAAAAGCGATTACATTTCGCTATATTAGGCCATCCACGCCTGACGTGAATTTAATATGGGAGCGCGTAGCAGCGCTCTTCAGAAGACCACAACGTCCGACACGGCCGTGTACTAAAGAAAACTGGCGCAAGTTAAGACGAGCCTGAAAGGGTTGCTTCGATTGATCTACCACTTCGCGGCAATGCGCGACGATGTAAGACGCAGTGGCCTTCTAAGTGCGTGAGCACGCGCTCTCACGTTCGCCTTAAATTTCGGCGGCCTTGTACGTACAGTCTTTGTCAAAAATATACAGCCCAAGGGTATTGCTTCTAAGCCCCGTAACGGGGCTCAGTACGTATCTGTACCGTTCGAAATCTAGTAGACGACAAATCTAGTACCGTTCTTCTCTATGCTTACTTATATATCCCACTATTGCTTCCAGGCGCTTAGTTAGAATGCTTAGAAGCGAACCCCTTGGGCCGTATATTTTTGACAAAGGCTGTACGTATGGTACATATGGGCCCGAGATTACGCCTTGAGTGTTACTGTTATGATCTTCACTGCAGACTATTTCATTTTGGCCATCAGAACGATCGGATGCTACAGCTTCAAGTACTTCGTACTAAATGTTGCTTTATATATATATATATATATATATATATATATATATATATATATATATATATGTATACAGATCAATTAAGGGGAAATGAGGGTGCTCGTTGGCTTCTTTCCTTCATATATATATATACATACATACATACATACGTTACGACGACGAACTATCGGCAAAAAGGTTAGAAATCACGCTATTTGAAGCCGACTATGTTTGTATCCATGCTCATCCCAGCATTTGTATATATAGAGGTTGATCCGCAATCTTTAAAGCCTCCATTAAAATCTTAATTTTCCTCAGGCCGCTCAGATTGGAATGGACATTGTTGTGCTGTATTTTCTCCCAGTACACTCCTAAAACTACATAAATGGAAGGGCATCATAAGAGAAAAAAAAAAGCAGCATGCAATATCCACACGATTACAGTTGCGGGGTGCATACATGCGCATGCTCTCCATGCAGAGAAAGACGCATGCAGACAATTCCGTGGAGGTATCTTCGTCGTAACAGAGAGATTTGAGCTAGTTGGTTCATCTTCGATATTTTACCGACGCTGCGACAGGGGACGAGGAACCAGAAGTCTTGTCGTCTCTTCTTGTTCCTCGTCCCCTGTCGCAGCGCCGGTAAAATATCTTCGTCGTTACTCTCAAAGCCATCGTATGCAGTGTACGCATCATCGGGTCGGTGATGGCAATTGTACATCAAATAGGCAATTATCCTACCCACTGGTGCGACTCGATTTGTCTGGTGCATATTTTAAAAGCAAACAGTCGTGTTTGTTTACCTGTAAACATTATTTCTTCCAGAAATTTTCGAATTTTCCGCAGCGATAGTTGAACGGTGTTGCGAAATCCTTTAAAGCAGCCCTTTTTGAGAGCGGCGAATGCACATAGAATACACATGCTATATTTGTGTATTCGTTTCTGACAATTTGTCAAGCACATCGGTGTCACGTTGTTTTTTTTTTTCGGTAACGCCTTCGCACCCGCTCACCCCTCCTCAATATACTTATCCTGTATGTAAAAACTCTGCTGGGAAATTGTTCTGTCACTTTCGCTGTTCGTCTACGTAAGGGTGAACTTACTGAACACCACTCAGGCATAATGCTCACACCGGGCGCTACAACCGTGCATGTTTCGCTTCTTTTCTTGTTCATTTTCGTTTTCTTTGTCAGAACGTAGGCAAGCTAAGTAAAAAACGACGCGCCCACAATGTCTATCGAACCCAGCGACAAGGCGACTCGTACCTTGCGTTTAACAAATGAGCGAAACCCTGCAAGAGAATAGGGCCGAAGCTCGGCTAACAAGGTGCTTCGTTTCCGGCCGCTGTCTCTCGAGGAGCATTCTTCAAGCACTGTAGGAATGAGTGGCCCGATGTGTGAGTGGAACGTGCAATCAGTCGGCGTGAGGCATATACACGCGGGAGAAAAAGAATTAACGGTGCACGGGCCGACTCGAGAATGGGGCTGATGTGTGCACGCATACCCACCGCAGGCACTGCTTTTGCGCTCCGTCCAGTGTGTCCAAGGTGGGTGTACATAGGTGCATGAAAAGACGGCCGCGGTAGCATGTGGAGCGGCAAAAGCCGTGCTGAACCCAAAACTGATAGGTGCGTGTTTCGTCAGGTCTACTAGAAAAGTGCAAACAGACAAAAGGCAAAATCACAAAAGGAAAGTTAAACCTCTCGAGACACATTCAGTAAAAAAATAAAATAAAAAAAGAACAGAGAGAAAGAAAATATATGGGAGCCAAAAGCGATATACTACACAGAGGTTGCAATAAAAAGCCAAGTGATGAGCCAGCGGCCGCCACCGAGATCAGCGCAGCAAAGAAGAAGAAAATAAACTGTGTTCTGGACGAAACCATCAGAGATTCGAAGCGCCAGTTCCTGTCCTCCTCTCCTTTAGTGCAATCGTAAAAGGATATGCCCTAAAACCGGTGTGTGAGTTACTTCACAATTATAATATTGCTACTGGAATACTCGTGTGTTAGCGCTGATCTGTCCGAATTGTACTCTTCTTTTTTATTATTTTTATTATTTTGAAATTTTAAATCTTTTTTTTTTTCATTCATTTCTATTCCTATCGCCTCAAAATTTCAAATTATTTTAGCAACACTAACTTCTAATTAATAGGTTATCTATCATGCAGTCAAATCGACATTATGAACTCTATTCTCTCACCTACAATGAATTATGGCCAATCTCTTACTGTGGATATGTGCCGTATACACCGAAGGTGAAGAAGAAGAAGAAGGCAGCAGACATATGTTCATGATTTCGCCCAGTACCCAAACAAGGCTTTTAGTGCAGCCATCCAAAGCAGCATGTCTCAAGTGAGCCTACTGCTAGCGGATTGCTCTTCTCAAGAATACATTGCTTTCCGGTACGCTACATAGGCTGTCGTGGATAAACCTCAGTGTTTTTCCAGTTAAGCGCCGCGCTTACATATTCAGAATTTCGCTATGCGCATACCCACCGCGGCATGCGCGTCCATAGAATGACACCAACAACTGTTCACTTGCTATATTTGTTTATCTTGCATTTTGGATGTAGTGGCGGCCCTTGCAGTCGGCACCTCACGCAAAAAGGACAGCAGAAAAGCAAAACAAACAAACAAACAAACAAACTGAGCCCTATGAATGCTCGGAGTGATGAGCTGCACACGAAACGCCATCACAACGTTTAAAAAATGACACCACTGACCTCTCTTCTGTGTTTTCCAAGTGACAAAATGTGCATTTCTAAGAATTTTTCATCCATTTCTTTTTGGTCACCTCACGGACATTCGTCATTTATAACGGCTGCTTGTTAAAGGGTTTCATAAAGGTCACCCGTGATGATTTATAACACTTATATGCCCGCGAACGATAGACAACAAGAAAGTCAATGTTTTCGTTTGCTTCAGGAGCAGTTCTGCAATATTGAGATGGTTTTAGTTAACACTACAACGCTTAAATGTTCCGCAAAGAGATTTCATAAGTTAGCATTTCGTCTAGTATAGTCGGCATAGTATAAACGCGCTAGTTACAAGCAATGACAAGTCAATCAAGAGGACAGAATAAGGTGTCCTTAACACATATACGATATGAGTTTGTGTTAGTTGGTTCGGGATCATGGATTGACTTTGCTATCTCGCAAATTTGGCTGAATTTCTTCCGTCGCATTGCTGGGGAGAAGTAGCGCAATGTGTGCATGAAACACGAGAGACATTAATCGTGTTTTCTCGCAAAGACGTAATAAATTACTTGCGCAGTTTCCTATAATCATATAAGCTTCCGATCATTTTAACTGAATTACAGCTTATTGACAATAAAACTTTACACCAGCGCGTCTGAGTGCTTCGCTGAGTCATAGCGAATTGAATGCTGAAAAAAAAAAATAATCAAGTGACGATGTATAGTTTATCAAATGGCGCGATTTCAGCTGTGTAGCCACATTAGGTCTTGGAGTCAACCAGCTGTAAACGTACAAGGAACAAATAAGTAAATAAATTTATGCATCAATTTCCAAGACTACACTGTTGGCTTCTCTGCCGTTGCCTTCCTGGTTATTACGACAACACTATGCGTTTCGAAACGAAGCAAGCGAGCAAGAGAAGCGAGAAGCTCCCATTTGTTAAAATGCAGGAGCAGTCCCTTTTTTTTTTTTGCGCTGTTTTCGTGTTGCGACAGCATGATTGAAAAAGATACAGCTAGAAATAAGCGTGCATATCTAACTTTTCTTGTTTTCCCTGTTAGAGTAGGTGTTACGGCAGAGTTTAGCACCTCTTGCAGCGAAAGTTAGCGGCCATTTATGACACTGAGGGCTAGTCGCAAGTTGTCTTCTTAATGACTGGCTGCTCACAGTTTATGGCGTGTTGGACTGTAGCCTGAGCGACGACCTGAACCATATATGCGTACAATCACCTGCGTTCCTACGAGTCCGCGGTGCATGATGCATGAAGCAATAATTTATGCTTTTCATACCCGCGATCCTACTTCAAAAGTACGATCTCTGGCAGTCTTGATGCGAGTGTCTGTGATTAATTCAAGCGGTGTTATAAAGTGGAACGGTAGCAGTACAGAGACCTCCTTCCCAGTCTAAAAACAAACCGCTTGCAACAGTGAAAAATAACGCGGACAGCGCACCGCATCATCGCTTTCTGTTTCTCAGCAGCTGGCTTCGGCTGAGTTTTCTTTTTACTTTTTTTTTTTTTAAGTTCCGCGTTCACCACTTTTTGACCGAGTCCGCCAAGGTTTAGTTTTCAAGTGTTCCGCGAGTGCGGGAAAGTGACATCCGCGGCGCATATACCTGTACAAATGTCGGTCAAAGGAATCGCGATGGAAGGATTTGAGCCTTCACGATCAAATCACACTGAGACTGCCCTCTTTGCTTCAGTGATTATTTTTCTGTGCTGTGCAGAGAAACGCAGGATTGCAAGCCGGCACTGCAGAAATGGAAACCGAGACAATGTAGCGGTATTTGGATATGACATAATGAGGACGCGGCGGTGTTTCAGTCAGCAGAGGGTTGACAGTTGTCGGCCGCGCAGGCTGTGACCCTCATTGGGTGAAGGGCATGAACAGTAATAATTATAACACAATTCTGAAAATCACATGGCCGATAAACTACATTGCGAGACACAAAATAACGCAGACGAAAGTCTCAAAAAGCTGCCTATCGGCAAATGTCGGTAAGCGCGTCAAACTGGAGCAAATGAAGACGAAAAATTAGCCTAGGATCAACTCCGCACACATAGACGCGCGAAAGCACTGTTCGGCATGGCATTGTTTGGTGGTTTAGCGCTGAGAAACTGGCACAGTGATGCCAGTGCATGCAAAAGTGGAAATTATCTGTTGCCATCACGGTACCTGTTTTCTCTCTCTCGCTCCCATCTTCCTCCCTTCCCTTACGGCGTGGCTCAGGTTTCTAGCGAGGAGTGTGAAAGATACTGCACCTTGCCCTTCTTATAAACCAATCTGCAATTTACGCATGGCTTGCAAGGCGCCCGTGTGCTGTGCGATGTCAGGGCACGTTAAAGAACTCCAGGTGGTCGACTTTTCCGGAACCCTCCACTACGGCGGCTCTCATAGCCTGAGTGGCTCTTGAAAATATCATTATATCTGTCTCACTCTTCGGCGGACACCTACACGAAATGGACATACAAGGGTTAGACAATTTTGCTAGGTTCTGAACCTTCGGATTAGTGCATTCGCTCCAAAAATGAAACCGAAGCATACAAAATTGCCTCTGCCGTTGCCTCTTTTCGTCCAAAATAACGTAAAATTTGCTATTTAACTCCTTTAAACATATACCGCACCTTTCAATATACAGCTCGCGTTTTTGTTTCTTTGTTTTTCAGTGTAACCGGCGCGACTTAATTAAGACGCTGTACCTAAATGTGCAAATTTTCTAAGTAATGGTGAAATCACTCTGTTCAACCACTCTTAATTCCAATTTGCCGAAAATCGCCTTCAAGCCATGCGCAACTGAATGTAGTACGTATAGATCCACATTTCTTTTAACACCCGAAGATGAAAAGAAAAAGAACGCACGAATTACCAGTGCAGTTCTGCCAAGCGCCCTGCACAGACAAATGCGAATTAAAGAGAGAACGTCTTAAGTCTGGATGTTTTTTTCCTGATGAAAAATCAGTTATGTCTAGCTGTCCTTCATAGGGCGATGCGACTTTCTAGAAATGCGGGGCTAATTAGGAACGATAAAAAAGAAACACCGTCTGCTCATTTCGAAGTTAGGAATTCCATTTCCTAAAGCTGCAGACATTTGGGAACTATCTGTGACCGATCGCTGAAGTGAATGGCAAGCTTGCGGTTTATCCACCATCGAACGATCTTACGTCCACATCCGAAGTCAGCAAAAGTTGACTTGAAAGCACTATACAACATGGAAGGAGAAGAAACCTCTCCGTCCATGTTGTTTTCGCGCTTTCGAAAAAATGTCAAACCTGCACCAACTAGCCCGATCCCGCACTATACAAAGGGACAGCTGAAACTCTGTTCTGAGAAGGAACTAATTGAACTGTTAACGAGAAAGGAGGAAAGATGAAATTTCAATTATCGACATTGCAAAGAATATGGGCAAATGCTTCCCGAGCACGGTTGTTAAAGGGAAACTCCGGAGGTTTTTTGACATTCGTATATTCTAGTAAAAACCTTGCTGTAGGTTCTCCTCTCCCTCCTAACGCATTCTACAAAATTTGGGCGCCGTACAATAATCTGTTCACGCACAACACGACTTTAAAATATGCCGTTTTCATGGCTTAAGTTGAGACTATTTCTGCGGACAACACTGAGTTTCTGACGTCACCAACAATATACCGGCGTTACTGTCTACTTCCCGCGTAATTATGAAAATGTGAAGATTATATTACACTAAACTCAGACATTTTATGCAGTGCGTCATGATTCCCATACTTTATTTTCACCATCCAACGCACGTAGGAGTGTTTTTCTAATACTGAGTGTGACGTCACCAATTCGTCAACTGGGACGTAATTTCTGGCTGTGAAAACAGTTTTGGTTTTGATTTGATGTTTTTCCTTATTAAAAATGCTTCTACTTGGAATTTCGAAAAACGGCTTTTTGTGTTGGAGTCAGGACGTGGTGAGGAATGTAATTCAACCAAAAACAGAAAATGATGAAAACACCACCGGAGTTCCTTTAAGCATCATACGCCGACACTCTCACTGAAGAGAGAAACACAAGCAACCCTTCGTACACAGAGACGAGTGATACCCTGTCGGCTCTTAAATAGGAATCTCGAGGGCAGGCTTCCAGTGTACACCCATCAAGTCCGAGACCATTTATATTTGGAGGAAATAAAGCACCTTTACGACGTAAGGAACGTTAGGAATCTACACCTCTGAATTCGTTTTACCAAGATGTGTGTATCGGCAGTTTTCAAAAATCTAGAGGAGCGCACTTAAGTCTCCTTACGTTCACAATATCAAAGTGCCGGACTAGTTGAACTACCGGCTTTATCCGTCCTTCTTCCCACCTTTTGTCTTGCTCCTAGCGCTGTTCTTTAGGCCTGCTCATGTGCCGAAATGCGAAAGCACGCATGCGAGGTCTATGCCTAGTTTCATTTGAGCTCGTTTTGCGTTTCGTTGCTTTTTCGATGTCTACATCTCTGATGCTAATTTACTTTTCATCAGTCTTTTTTCTTTGATCTTTTGTAATTATTTATCAATTTGTTTTTATTTCTATGTTATTTATTTCGTTTTATCTGTTTTTTTATATCCTTTTTCTCACTGTCACTGTTGTCCTTTCCCTGTGCTAGATGAGGATAATTATAGGCTTGTTCTAAAGAAGTCGGCATGAGTACTGGTTTGCGCACTCGGCAGGAGAAAGAATGGTGATTCGAGTCCTGGCGTGGACACGATTCGATTATTAGCCTTATTTTCTTCTTACCGCCATTATGTCCACATCTCGTGGTCGCAGATACTGTGCATACATTCTGTCCACACCAGCCAAGAAATGATTTCGTATTAAAATGTGTTAGTCTTAGGTAAAGCATCGTGTATAATTCAGTACGAGAACCCTGAGTTAGTACATGTGCACGAATCATAACCACCTTAAACTAACTAACCTGCTTGGCAATAATCGTAGCTAGAACGTTCTATAATTGTTTTCTTTGACTCTCCCTTTAACACCTGCGACTGCTATGATCATGCCGGGAGCAAGTTGGAAATTTTCAGCGAGACATTTTCGCCCGGCTCGCTCCAGCGCTGGTCATTGAGCAGTGCGCTTCAGGAATGTGACGCGCAGCTGCGAAATATTCCCCTGCTAACGGCGCTGCATAGCTCCAGGATATCTTGAAGGCCGTCTGTGACCAAAGGTTAAGGAAAAGCGAGCATAGCTTTGAGCGTGCCCACTCAGAATATCTACGTTTCTAAATGTGTTGGCGCCAAAACCCAAAAATTAGATCGACGCCTAGCGAACGTTTCGCAACGCTCGCAAGCGCCATGGTCATCCTTCGTTTACGTTCGGTGCGGGAAAGGGGAGCGCGGCTCGTGCAAACATTTCGCTCCGAAGCCAGCGAACGCAAATTGGCCTCGTCGTTGTGCAGCACGGCGACAAACTAGATCGTAAAAATCAACAATGCGAGTTTACTGTTTAGCAAACACAAAACACGGCACTTGAAAACGATGTCGCAGCTCATCAATCAAAAATCCCGTCTCAGACGAGGGACACTCGTCGTTGTTGCCATGTGGCCCACTCTTATAACCCTGATAGAGTGGTGTTTCATCATCATCATCATCATCATCATCATCATCATCATCATCATCATCATCATCATCATCATCATCATCATCATCATCATCATCATCATCAGCTTGATTATACTCACTGCAGGGCGAAGGCCTCTCCCATATCTCTCCACTTAACCCGGTTCTGTGCTAGCTGCATCCACTTGACCCCTGCGAACTTCTTAATCTCATCCGCCCACCTAACTTTCTGCCGCCCCCTGCTACGCTTTCCTTCCCTTGGAATCCAGTTTGTTACCCTCAGCGACCATCGGTTATCCTCTCTTCGCACTACATGTCCTGCCCATGTCCATTTCTTCTTCTTAATGGTGTTTCTTAGTGGTGTTTATGGGGTTAATGGGGTTCTTAGTGGTGTTTATTACTCGGCTACCCGGACTGCGAAGAACGAGTCAGTAGATAAACGAGACCTAACGTAATGTAATTTAGTGAACGCGAACAGCAACGTAGGACCAAGGTCCAAAGCTCCAGTGGCACGAAGAGAGTGAAGGGTCTATGTACAAGTTTTCGGTGGAAACGAATTTACACTTGCAAAAAAGGGACAGTAAAAAATTACAGCATCGATCAAATAAAATTTAAGTGTGTCAAAGGGCAGCTTTTCGTACATATATATATATATATATATATATATATATATATATATATATATATACCGGGTGTCCCAGCTAACATGAACCAAGGGGTACAAAATAATATATTTGAGGTAGGTCAGTAAAACCAATTGCATTCAACTGCCAGCTTCCTTGCGCACTACAGGCAATTTTTTGTTTTGCAATTACTTAATTAGCTAATTATGTTAATTTATCTAATTTATTAAATATCGACTTTAGACCAAACATGCAAATTGGAAAGTTGTAGAGCACCTCCAGAAAGCCCCATTTCATTAATTGCGATAAAGAAAGTCTCACGTGTGTCTTTTTTTCCGGGCTCAGAAGAAAGCCCGCGAAATACAAATAATACCACGTGACTAGAGCATTTGTGCGCCGCGATTGTGGTGCTCTCAGTCGTGGTTTGAGCGAACGAAATCAGCTGCGGCCGTGTCTTCTTGGCCCGGTTAAAGCGGCAGGCCGATATGCCTGCGATGGCTTCTTCGCCCGCGTCAGACAGCCGGCCCACGTGACGGTGCAGTAGCAGTGAGAGCGGCGAGCCGACACCACCGACATTCTAACAAGGCCTCCTTCTCTCCCATCAGTGAACGTCACGACAAACGAATGAGCGATAAGGTATCAGCCACTGAATCTGCGCATACAGGCTTGGGTAAAGGGGCGAGATGACATCATGTGACTCGACTAAAATTAGCGCTGCACCTTCATTTGCCGGTTCTTTATCGCCAACCGCCTGTCGTGATGTAGGCTGCTGCGGTGCGCAGGCCTGGCCAAAATCGCGGTGGCGACGGGCGAGCTCGAGCTCGCTCGAACCATCGCCAACATTTCTGCCTGCCGCTGCAACGGGACCATCGGGTCACGGCCGCAGCTTATTTCGTTCGCTCAAACCACGACTGAGAGCACCACAATCGCGGCGCACAAATGCGCTAGTCACGTGGTATTATTTGTATTTCGCGGGCTTTCTTCTGAGCCCGGAAAAAAAGATACACTTGAGACTTACTTTATCGCAATTAACGGAATGGGGGTTTCTGAAGGTGCTCTACAACTTTCCAAATCACATTTTTGGTCTAAAGCCGATATTTATTAAATTAGAGGAATTAACATAATTAGCTAATTAAGTAAATGCAAAACAAAAAATTGCCTGTAGTGCGCAAACAGGTTGGCAGTTGTATGCAATTGGTTTCACTGACCTACCTCAAATATATTATTTTCTAACCCTTGGTTCAAGTTAGTTGAGACACCCGGTATATATATATACATATATATATAAGTAGCCGTGGGGACAGCGGCCGATGTAGCTCAGTTGGAAGAGCACCGGACGCGATATTCGGAGGTTGTGGGTTCGGTTCCCACCATCCGCACGTTGTTTTTCTTTCTACTTTCTGTTCAATTCTCTTTCTCCTAAACAGATTACATTACTAATTTCTGTGATTATCGAAGTAAAAATTAAAAAAAAAAGACAAAATACAATCTCCAATGCTTTCCTTGGCCTCGCCGACTGTTGACTTCTTTCCTTCATATTTATATATAATTTTTTTTTCTGGACACGTTTCTTTTTTTTTTTTTTTTTTTTTTTTTTTTAGTGTGAAAGCACTACTTTGTGATCAAACCTACAAAATCCGAGGCGGTTGTGACCGAGGTCTGACACTGAAGTGACCTTCTCAGACTAGCATAGCAAGAACATAGCAACAGTCGAATACGACGATGAAGGCCTAGCGGATTTCAATTCAGATGTTTTTCATGAGAAGCGAGTATGGAATCTCGTAGCTATTTCCGCAGCTAATCATGGTGTATGTTTTGCTACCACTGTCTCTCTTTCTCTGGCGCCGTGCGTTTCATGTCGTCTCCGTCTTCATTCACTTCTATCCGTGCGCAGTGGATTCAAACGCAACTTGACCCACTCCCAAATATTAATTTGAGCATTTCGAAAATTAAAATCCGAGAATTGAGTTGACGCACATTCAAAACCGATTAAGCACACCCTCAATTAGACTACTTGGCCCGCGCACACGATTAAGTTAGAAAGTCTTTAAACGAGGATAGCATACGTAGAAAAAAAAAAAAAAAACGTTTTCGACCCCACTCCCCCAACCAGCGCAAAACGTTCGAAATTAGGAAAACCGAATTGGCCGCCACTTTCGGACAACAAGTTTAATAATTCTCCTTCTCTTCCTCCTGCAGTGCCTGTTCCCAGCTTTTCCTTATCGGTGTGTTAACGCACTAGGTTTCCACATTCAATCGTAAGCAGTCAAATCATTTGCGGAAGATGGAGAGCGCAGTATTTCTGATTACAATGCGATACAGGCGATTCTCACTGTATTGCGAGCGCAATAACACCCATGACATGCATGACAGCCTTGACTGACGACATCTGTATTCATGCCACTTCTTCCATTTGCTCGCTGCCATCACTCGTCACCGCTACCCACTACCCCAAAATATGGCACCTTCAGGGAATTTTGTGCGCCTGTCGCACAGCACTGTCGAACCTACACAGTAGAAATTCGAAAGCGTGAACGTTGCTGGTGCACACGGTGCATCATGTTTGCTCTCATTAACATTATGAACTAAATGCACCGTCATCATCATAGCTAATGTCATAATTGTCGTTATCACCACTGGTATCGCTACTCTCATCCACATGGTTGAGAATTACGATCCCGGGGGTGGCGCAGTTGGTTAAAGCGCTCGGCTGGGGATCCGAGGGATGGAGGTTGGATTCACGGTGGAGAGGGGATTTTATTTTTCGGATGAAGTCATCAGGATGAATGACAGCTAATTTCCCTCCTCATACATCCGTTATTAGCAAGTGACATATCGGCGCATAGATCTCGCGAACAACTCTCGTGTACGTGATTTCGTTCCACGAGCCTAGAAAGGCTCCTCCCGCGAGTTATTTTTTCTTTGCCTCAATTTGTTGCGGAGGTTTCCGGCGATGACAACAAAAATAAAATCAGGCCTCAACAGCTCAGACACAGTAATCGCAATGACATTAAACAAGTCCATAGAGAAAAGCAGTTATGGAAAAGAAATAAATTATTGTAAGCATCAAGACAGCTAAAGACGGGTACCATTTCGATGCTAACCAACAATGGCAACGGCGAGCATAGGCGCTCGATACTGTTGATCAAGTGCGGCTGCAGCAGGCTTCCAGTGATCCAAGCAGAGTTTCATTCCAAAAAGCTCCGGTTAAGCTCCCGCGCGTTAACAAGGGACTTCGGTATGCGCTCGTGGGCCTATATACAGGAGAGGGAACTGAATATACTCGTGCCTACTCGAAGTGACCGCGTTCGCTAAGAAAGATGTTCTGGGTGGTTATGGGTGCATCGACAGGACAAACTATGGCAGCCATGCAGTTGCATGCAATCCTGTCTATAAACGAGTACACGTGAACGCATGTGCGTCCGGGCGCAGCTTGCGCACAAGCGGAAGGTTCGTAGACCTCTTTCAATACTGAAAAAGCTTGATGTGTACGCAGTCGACTGCGAAACTGTGCCACACAGAGATCCGGCTACCCCGAGGGCACCTGCAACTGTTGTTTTTTTTAGCGCCGGAGTGGTGGTTGTGGTAGTGGTTTATTATTATTAAATAATTAAAAAGAAGGAAAAGAGTGTTACCGGCCGCGGCAACTCGTATCTAAAACATCTGAAGCACCTGAGCGGCGGCTGGCGGGAAAGAAAAGGGGATATGGAGAGGATAGCGAGGGTAAGTATAGAGGGGAGCGATAAGAAGAAAGGACAGGGGAAGCTTTGTACATTATTTACAAAAGGTGAACGAGTTCGCGTCGCTCGCGCGCAAGTGTCCGAGCACTGTCCACAAATGCCGGAGTGCAGGCGAAGGAAAGAGTATACGTCTCCGAGTAGTTTTTCTACAGCTAGCCAGAACAGAGTTGAACGTCGTTTAGCACATGCATGGAATTCGGTTCAGAAAACTGTGGGTCAGAAGATGCTGGAAAAGTGATGTGGCCGGCACTCTTTTCCGGCTGTTCAATATATAAAAAAGGTAGATTGAAAACTGACTTGAACGACATCAACTCCGAGCAATTAAATAAAAAAACTAAACTAAAATATAAAATATATATATATATCTGGGACAAGCGATGCCAGAATTCTTTTTCCAGCTCAAAGAAACGGTGCCTTCTGATCAGAACTCTTTCGAATAAAATTGCAGAAATGTTTGCGTAATGTGAAACAAATTCGCAGTGCGTTTCTACACACCACGCTGCATTATTTCTGCATTCAGCGAAGGCGGCGACATAGCCTCCCGACTGAAGAGAACAGCTAGCAGGCAAGATAGAATGGGTGAAGGCAGCTGAGCGCTAAGTGGTAACCCCTTGAAGAACAGAATCACCGCATGTTTACTGCCTATGCTATCTTTAAGTTTTTGACTAGTCGTTTTATTTGAAAATCCCGCTATAAGCCTTCACAGAAGTCTTCACTTACGCATATGCACGACCTGCAAAGAAGCGGTGAGCGAGCCTAGTAGCGGGCCAGGCCCAACTGGAGCCGCCTCGATTTCCCCTGCCTTCATGCTCTGCCTTTCTCTGCATAAACGTTTCGTCGTCAAATGCCACAAGAATCTTCTAGTTCAATGTTCCCGACTGGAACACGCCTTCGCTCAATCTGTGAAACATGAGCAGAGCATTACCCAACGACTGCGTAATGGCGGCTCGATGTGAGAGCTATCAGCTGGTAGTATAGTAATAAGCAAATTTCCCAACATTAGCTGGACCATGTCTCGTGGTTGTTTCTTAAGGTTTCTGTTGGCAAATAATTTTTTTTTTGCAAAGAAGCACGCTTTAATAATTACCAGATGTATTGAGCAGTGCTGCGCACCTGACCCTATATTTCATCTACTAGAGGCTACAGAAAGAGGAGAAAGATTGGGCAAGCACTGCGGTCAGAACAAAGAGCACGTCACGTGAGGAAAATGGCACTCAAGTCTGCCGGGGTCACGTGTGGCCGAGAGCACGCGCGGTGGCGGGGCTCACCCGACGTTGCAACCCTTGGGAAGCAGGTTTCCGACCAGGCCTTCGGCCGAAGGGGAGCAGAAGGAGTTCCATCGGACGAAGCCCGGACGCGCCAGAGGCTGCACAGGCTCAGCCACGGTCAGCTGCGCGGGCTGCACGTCGAACGACTCCGGCGTCAGCAGTGACGGCGGCGAGACCCGGTCGAGACCACCGGCCTTAGCTGGCAGCACCCCGGCCAGTGGCTGAGATAGCCTGCAGTGAACGCCAGCGATTAGTGCCCGGCACGCAGACACACTTTGCGACATTGAATCATTGTTAGCAACCTCTTAAAGCACTTTATGTAGCTGCAGTAAGTTAGAGCAGCGCACCAAGATCTTTGACATAAGCTTCACCCGCTTTCTGCCTGCCTTTCTTAAGGCAGCACGCTGCAGGCCCACATGGGCTAAACGGTGCGCCAGGCCAGCTGTTTCCGCTTTTGTAAAACTAAACAACAACTGCTTTAGAGGGTGACTGAGATGTTTTCTTTCCCTAGAAAAGTGTCAGGTGAAGGTGCAGCCCCCAAGAACACTCATGCTTAGAAAAGGGATGTCGAACAGCTTCGTTAGCCACACACCTAGCGTCTAGTGAGCAGAATCCGTGCGTCTGCCCGGCAAAGCTGTGCGCTTTACATCAGGAGATTGCTGAAATTTCGAGCATTTACTTTTTCAGCGGGGCAGTTTTCCCACGGCTTGTACATACATGTTTCCGCGACGTAGGAATTGACTACCCGCCAATGTAGTTCACTGACTAAGGCGCTCAGCTACTGAGCTGGACAACCCGGGTTTGAATCTGGACAAGGCGGTCGCGCTTCAATAAAAGCGAAATGCAAGGCGCCAGTGTATTGTGCGTTGGCAGTGCACGTCAAAGAACCCAGGTGGTTGAAATTATCCGCAACCCTCTACTACGGCGTTCTTTCAAGCTTGAGTTGCTTAGGGACGTCTCATAAACGGAACAGTAGCAGAAGACTGGAATGGCTTGAGTCTCCCGCCACTTCCTCTGCTCTAAAATCTACATGGATGTCACATTTCTTTTTCGCAGGACTGATATCTATTTCTGACCACTCTTGTGTGAGCGCTGTATTCTCTCTACTCCTCTTCCTTGTCTTAATTGCATCAGTAACCCCTTCCATGCGGAACCAACTATAGCTAGCTCCATGTCACGCCTATCTGTTGATTTTGATCGTATTTTCGATTGCCAAAATGAGCGGGGATTAAAAATGGTGTAATGAGCTGCTGCCAGTTTATCTTTTAAGCAAGACCTTGTAGATCTTATATGTGCAGTATTGCCTCTAACCGGTTATTTGCAGATAGGCACCACCCTGATAGGCACTGCCACAGACAGCCACAGACAGCGTCTGTTGAGTTCCCTGCCACCGCGCAGGGGCCGAGAGCGGCGGCTGTGTCCATAAATGTCCGGACTGAACAAGAAGCGGCGGTGCTCCAGTCCGGCCGTGGCTCAGCGCACTCGCTGCGTCGCCGCACAAGCCTGATTGAACCGAAATCCGGCGTGCGTAAGCGGCGTCGTGGCAATGTGTGTTTTTCTTTTTTTTTTTTTTAGGGGGGGGGGGGGGGAGGATACGCCGTATGGGGTGTGATACCACGTCCAACGTGATGGCCACGTGAAAAAGAAAGCCCTTAATAAATGAAACGCTTTATGACCATAGACTGGACTCGGACTAGCGGCGGCAAGAACAGATCGGATTCGCTGGCCGCTGCATCGGAGCACTACGCCATCACCGCAGTGGTAACTGGAAGACTCTCATGCTGTGCTTTTGATATCGTCGTCTTCCATCCTTGTGCAACTCAGTTCACAAGCAAGAGCACGTGAGCACTTGCTCGTGCAAGCCGGAATTTTAACGCGTGGTCGCTTTGCTGACAGCAAAAACAAAAAAACAAAAAAGCGTTTGGAAACGCACCATCTCACAAACATGATGCAAGTCACATGAAACGGCGCGAAATTTGAACCAATTAAAGTTATCATATGTGGGAATTAGCTAAGGTAAAATATTTACTGCTGTCACATTGTCAACAGGTAATAAACTAATCAGTCTGTAGTTTTTTCAAGAGTGACTGTTTTGCTTCATCCGAGCTTCCATTAAAGCCCTATATAGAGTGGATAGCTGTCGAGCAGCATCCATTGGCGTCTTGAAATAAGAATTCCGATTTCAAGTTTTCGTTAAAACAAATATATAAATGAAAGTGGTCTGCCAATCAATGAATCAATCAATGAATGAATGAATCAATCAATCAATCAATCAATCAATGTCAGAACTTTTGTACTTGCGGGTTATCGTGAAGTATATGCAGCTGAGCTCTATATCAGTCCAATGAATTTTGCCGGATATTCGTTCATTTTGGATTTTTCCATTCGGTGTGTTTGAACACTGCTGATTTTGCATGCTACTTTTCAACGTCAACTCATTTCGTTCGCTTTACCTGCATGTCACCCCCCCCCCCCCCCCCCCCTTCCGCCACACCCACACACGCACACAAATGCGGCTCAAGAGGGATCTGGAGAAAGTTTCGCGTGGCTCTTCGGCACATCGTCGACGTGTGTCGTGCCTATTGTTGCGTGGCAGCGCGCATCCGGGTTCGCGGCTCCTCAAGGGGCTTTAGCGGCTCCAACGCGGTGGCGTCCGCCGCGGTCAACGTCACGCGGCAGCTGCGGCGCCCCGCTGCGGGTGTAGTAGGTCGGTCGGCCGCCGCCGCGTCGTCCACTCACATTGACTTGCGATGCCATGGCTCGCGCGTGAGCAGCGGAGGCTCGTTGGAGTCGCCTTTGCGTTTAGCCCCGCGCAGCCGGAACAGCACCAGCCACACGACCAGGGCCAGCAGCACGGCGCCGGTGACGATGCCAGCCGCGATGGCCCACACGTAGACCCCTGCAGGCAAAGAAAACCCGCATGGCGTCACCCTGGCGCTCACTGTTTATCACTGCTTCATTTTTGTTTTCGCTAATATTCAGCAATGTCTGGACACTATTGCTGAAAGCAAATATGTTTCCTTATGCCTAGAACTGCCACGTTTGTTTTTTTTTTTTTTTTTTTTTTAACCTGCCTGTTCACCCTGGTTTCAATGTTACTTTATTCCTTTCACTGTTATAAACTATGTGATACGGGGTCGCTTGTGCACAAGACCATCTATTGTTCCTATTTTCTGAAGGCAAAAAAAAAAAAAAATATCTAAAACAAGTAATATCAGCACAACTGCCACTGATTTGTGATTTATGCAGAAATTTGTTTATAGAAAAAAGTTAAACGGCTCGCAAATTAAAGCATGAATGCTCAACCTTGACATCACAGTGTCTACAATTCTGTTATTGTTAGTTATGACTCCCTTATGCAACAGAGCACTGCTCTTCACCCTTGGCCTTTGTATTTCTCGACGCATCTCTTTTTATGCCCAGCGCTGCTACATTTTTAAATTTAAGATTACGATTGTGAAATATAAAATGTCATAATGTTCACTTATGACGTACATTGCTACGTTGTGCCCATTGTTGCTCTTGTTTCCGTGTAACTGACGTTGTGGAGGGCAATTTTGCTGACGCGCCTCACTGTCGCTACATTCGCGGGCGCCCCCCCACTGAGGACAGGGTCAAGTTAAAAGGACATGTCCCCACCTTTTGTTGGGCCTCAAGGGTAAGAATATTTTTTTATCCGAATAAACTTGAAACTTCTATATTTTTATTAATACTATGCAGTGGTTCTAGCAGTATAGCACTGTTTGTTTGTTACGATGTTTAAAAGTTCGCCAGCTTAAAGGCCAGCAGGTTTTTCCAGGACACGTCAACAAAAATGTATCGATTGTTTCAGCTAAATATTATTCGTTTGTTTAAACATCCTATCATTGTGTTTCTGTTATTGTAAACGCAAC
>NC_139344.1:179391839-179482102 GCF_055883805.1 Amblyomma maculatum | reverse complement strand
TGTGTATACATACTAACTATTACAGCAGGGGGTCTCAAAGTCTGGGACTGAGAGGAGACCTCCTATATAACGTACAATAGAATATGAATGAGAAATAGCAGCAACAGCAATACAGAACTTGTTGAACTTTGAACGGACTTACTTTTGATCATACAAAGAAACAAGTCGAACAGAAAACAAAATATTTACGTGAAAGCATAAAAAGAAGCTTATAATATTTACTTTATACATTAATTTTTATTTACAATACGGGACGACCTTACGAACCGTTATGGGGTGGGAAATAAAAAAAAAGATACAGAAGAAAAGCAGGCACATTACTACAAGCAATACAATTACTGTTTCTTTTCTCGAAAGCCTCAGCTGAGCTGGTATTGTAAAAAACGTGGGGTTTGAAATTATTAAATTCAACAATGATTTTCGGGAGGAACGAGTACTTAAACAACAGGTCAATGTATACGGCATAATGGCAAATGAGTGGTTATTGCGGGGAGATAACCTGCCTGGGATTAGGCTGTACAGAGTAGAGTCTAAGTTGAACTTATTTTCATGGAGCGTGTAAAGAAACTTCAGAAGAACGGAAATCTGAGCTAGTTGGTGCATTGCAAGATCAAAAAACAGCGCGGCTACTTGGGACAAACAGAGAGGAGAATAAGGGACAAGCGCTAACAACTGAAGTTTATTCGAAAAAGCACAGGTAATATACACTTTTTTTCCTCTGTTTTTGTTTGTCCCAAGTAGCCGCGCTGTTTTTGATCTTGTAAAGAAACTTGAGACGAGCTATTTTTCAGCGAGTGGCTAGTTCAATAGTTGAGCTTGGCATGCGTAGAACTGCTACTGAGTGCGTTTTGCGGTAGGCTAAAAATATAAGTCTTAAGTCTAATATTTGCACTCGCTCGATTTATTGATCTCGTATTGGCAATGTGGTTCCCATATAATACTTGCATACTCTAACTTAGGTCGGACCATATTTTTAAATAACATACAATGCACTAGGTAGAGATTAAAAACAGGATTATTGATGATTATCAAACGGACGAAAAAAAAGTAGCAAGTTCCAAGCAGAAACCTTTTCAAACACGTTTAAATGAGCGAACTAATGGCAGCATCTTCATTGGCAATAGTAATGAGTTTCACACTAAGGAAATCTAAAAACTAGCCGTGAATTTTTCGGCGCAATTAGCTCTGAGTTTCGACCAGAAGTTTTGTTTAGTGCGAAACGGGTGAAGCTATGGTTAGGTATCTGATTGGGAGTAATTATTGGATAGGTAAAGCGATTATCTACAATCATAATGGCAGAATGCTGTGGCAATACTTGTACTGGAGTGATAATGATAAAATGCTATACGCACGCAAAAAAGATGAAGCGTCTGAATACCGCTAAATTATACATATGTAGTGGCATATTGGACCAGCCAAAGACACCAGAACGCAGGAAAAATAAGTACATGGGGCAGCGTTGTCCTGTTTACTGTTCCCCCCCCCCCCCCCCCCCCCCGTTCTTTCGCAGGTTCAACATGTTAGATTCAAACCAAATGGCCACTACGTTATACAGTAGCTAACGTGGCTATGAATGAATGCGTGATAAGTTGATATTAGGGCAGTGATACTAAAGTATGAGCGCATCTTAGTAAATGTTCTTACGCATATGCTGCTTTTCTTCTTATAACGTGAATGTGTTTGGTGAATTTTAAACGCTTATCAAGTTGAACTCCAAGAAAGACGGTGTAGCCATCGGTGGCGGAGTGCGTTGTAATAGATGTGAGTACTGATAGATACTTATGCTGAAAAGACTACAAAACTAGGTTTATGAACTTTAATAGCAAGTAACATGTTATGACAACAAAAACTATGTTAGCAGCGTCTGTATTAAATTGAATTAGTAATTCGTTGAGAAATCTGTGAGAAAAATATAGGCCAGTTTCGCTAATAGAATTCAGCTTAGGAATTAGTATGTTATGGTTTACGGAGTCAAAAGCTTTAGAAAGGTCAATAAAGAGAGCGTCACACAAGAGACCAGAATGCTGTGTTAATTTTATCAGTCAAGGAAATTAATGCTAAGTAAGCGGAAAAACCAGCTATAAAGCCAAACTGGGATTGTGACAAGATCTTACATTTAATAAGTATCTTGTTAATCGCAAAAAATGTAAATTTTTCAATGATTTTACTGAAGAATGACAATACTGCGATGGGTCGATAGTTGGATATCAGCCTTCTGTCAGCTTTCTTGAATATATAGGAACAAGTTATAGTGTGATTTTTGACGTGACATTGATAGCCATAAACAGCACTAGCGCGTTGTGTAACTCAGTCTGAAATGTTTTAAACAAGGAAGAGGAACGCGCAGGGTGCGCTCGTATGACCTAATCATTGTCGGATGCTTTCGAGCTCTGCGATCACTGATTGTCGTCGTGCAAGCTCGTATAAATCTTGGGCGAGTGCGAAACTCAAGACATCTGCTTAGCACCGCATGAATGTAGGCATATTAAAGCACGCCTAGCTCCACTAACAATCTGCCCCACCGATCCCTATTCCAAAATGCGGAAGTAACGCGGACAACCTTCGAGCCTCATTGGTTGCCTCAGTTCGTCCGCTGGCATCTAACTCTGCGAAGTTATTTATTCATTCCTCAAAGGTCTCTGATGAGACATTACATGAGGGAGTGGGCATTACAGGACAAATAAGTATAACAAAAATCATAATGAGATGTTTTCGATGAGCCGCTTGAATATTTTGGGGTCGATGATTGGTAGCGACTTCGGTGGGCAGGCCATTCCAGTCCTGTGCTGTGCGCAGGAAAAATGACTGCTGAAAAGCAGTAGTGTGCGCCTGAGGAGGGTACACTGCGTTAATGTCGCTGGAGCGGGAGATTCGGTGGGCTCTTTTTATGTACGGGTTATCAGATGGCAAAGAATGAAAAAAAGTATGAAAAAGGTTAAGACGCTCAATTCTACGCCGGGAGGCTAGAGAGGGTTAAAGCTGGCCACGGTGAAATTAGTGTGAATACAATGTAAGAGCGTCTCAAATAGCTCTAGGTGCTTTGCAATGTTAAACCCCACAAGCCAAACCAAACAATCTGTAAGAGCTGAGGCAAAAAGCACAGCTTCGTGTATTGAAAGATGCGTCTGCTTACCCCAGTATTTCACACATGTAAATGTGCGCCAGCGATCTTTCGAATCCTTCACTGTTTTCTTTCTTTTTTCATAACATTTGCCGACCGTGACGGCTGAACGCACTGGAGGCTGATTTTCTCATTCCGCATTCATTAATTTTGTCTTCTTGCTTTGTTTTGCTTAAATTCGTCTTTCATGACAGCGACTAAGTAAGGACATGCTTGAGTTGTCTCGCGCTATGGTGGAGGGCAGAACAGAGAGTCCTCGCGGACGCAGACAGGAAAACAAACGCGCATGAAAGTAAACGCTCCGAAGTGTATGCAAGATAATGGCTTCATTTATTATTTTCTTTTCGCGCTCTTTTTTTTTTTCTCTCTCACATCAAGGTTCCTAGTGAGCACTGCGTCCGTGTACGCGGCGGAATATACACGCACAGATAGATACGCTCCACAAGCGCAGAACCAAATCGCCGCACCTGCAGCCTCCCGAAACAAGCCGCGCCCACCACTACCAGCACTGAATGCGCGCACCTGTTGATTCCCGCAAGCAGTGTGCAGTGCGCGGGCGGTGCTGCGAACCCTGCATTTTTTATGTTCGTTGCTCTTCTTGTTCTTTTGCCGCGATGGCTCGCGCACGCTTTAAGTTTCGCAGATAAATTGCGTCCTGAACGCACGTGTGTACGTGAACGCACGCGCGCGTACACCGACGGCGGTGCTGTTTTCCGCCCCACAGATGCGCGCTCCGCACTCGGGCGCACGACACGCGCTGACGACGACGTTCACGCGGGCGCAGTCTGTTGCGAAGCAAGGGGCCGAAACGAAAACGCTACGACATTTTGTCAAGAAACATCTCGAGAAGCGCTTAGACACCTCCAAAGAGTTGACGCGATAGCAGGCGTGGTTTTCCGACACGTTTGGCGACCTGTTGGCGCGATGCCAGGTCGCGGCAACGGCGCCCTTTCAGCGGAAGGGGCTGCAATCTCTACTGCATAAAATCAGCCTGGGTTTAACTCCGCTGAAAGAAATTGAGAAGTGCGAAAGCTCCCTTTGGCGTGGTTTGGCATGATTATGCTTGGCGGTAATTGACATCGAGGTACCTGCACTGAGTTTTTTTTTTTTAGTCGATATTTATTGCCTCAGGGCATCAGTAGGATATGAGATGAAGGATGAATGAATGATTAAATGAATGGAAAAAGGTTGGCTGATTTTATGAAGTCCAGAAGTGAGCGATGATGAGGTCCCTGCGTCCAAGTGATGTATGAGGCAGGATTGGTTGCTAAAAGGCCAGCTATGCTCAGGTGCCGGATTCGTGTTGGTTTGAGTGCTGGGCAGTCCCACAGCAAGTAGTGGATGTCGGCCTCGACATCTTCATTTTTACAGATCGGGCATCCTGGACGAGGATATAAGTGTTGGAAGTGTGACCACGTCCTAGTAACAGCTGGTGTAAGGGCAACACCGACCCGGATCCTCCTAAGCGCAACCTCCTCTGCACGGGTGAGACCGCGGGGAAGGGTATCGCGCACGGAGGGATAAGTGCCCGTGTGCGGCGCCGGAGGTGCTAATTTCTTGACAAAAGGAGGGTAGCGTCGTCCACTTCAAGGAGCCGTGCGATTGATGCGTCTTGGTTCACGAGGCGGGTTGCTAAATCAGCTTGACTTTGGGAAGGCAACAGATCCCGCGGGACCCGCTCAATGCGTATTGATTGTGGGATCCGCGCCGCAAGCTGGTGGATGTCTTGGCAAATTTTAGGGCAGCGGCTGACACTTCGGAGCAGACGTACTGCTTGAAGTGCGTCAGTGCGGATGACAACGTGTGCTGTAGGGAGCATGGTTATGGAAGCCACGGAGCAGAGTGCCTCCTGAACTGCCACGAGCTCAGCGCAGAAAGATGTAAAGTGGTTCCGAAAGCTGAAACGTAGTTGTCTGATTCAGGCTAGGTATCCGTGGACAGTAGATTGCCGTTTTGGCTTCACAGCCTTGCAGGCTTCCATCTGCCTACACTACTACGGAATCTTGAGGCAGGTGAGTATCTTGCTCTTCCAATTTCTGGAGAAGCAACGATGCCGAATTGGCAGACGTTGGTCTGCGGATGTCAGTTGGCTTGTTGTCTCCTAACTGTATAAATTTCCAGGGAGGGTTAACTGGGGGGCGCAGGTGGCTGAAGAATAATGTGTGACGTTGCATACGCCCTCAGTGCTTGCGTGGAATGTGACAAAGTGTCCTTGAGTCTGCGAGCATCGCGGCGCTGCTGCACCAGTTCATCGATGGTGTTGAGCTGCGCATTCTCCTGTAACGCTACGACCGGTGTGAGTCGTGGAAGGCATGTTATGGTCCTCATAGCTTCTCGATTTACGGCTTCAAGGCGATCCCATTGTGCTCTTGTAAGATGCTGGCCTGATAAAATTTACGTGGCTGCAGAACCACCCTCACTAACTGGCGTGCAACAGACGAGCCAGCGCCACCCGTTTTAGGTGCAATTCGTCTTATTAAACTCATAGTTTGAAGTGCTTGCTGTTTTGCCTGAGAAAGCCAAGCAGTCGCTGATCCTGATTGCTGAATTGTTAAGCCCAGAATTTTCAGGCTCGAACTTTCTTGTATTGGGGTGCCTGATAGAGAGAGTACGGATTGGATTTGAGGTAAGTTTACGGCGTCCCCAGCGGTTGGCGACTGACGTGTATGAAGTTTTACACACAGAAAATTGAAGGCCAATGGAGGATGCGTAATCAGAGGTGACGTCTAATGCTGACTGAAGGGCGGCCTCTTGAGTGAGAAGATCATGGTGAGTGCTCCATACCGTGATATCATCTGCGTATTGCAAAAACTTGATTTCAGGGGTATCATGTAAGCGCCACGCCAATGGGATGAAAGTAATATTGAACAACGTCGGAGACAATACTGATCCCTGGGGCACGCCACGTAATGAAACGAAATGAACCAACAGTGTCACCGCTGAGGCGTATTGCAAATTTTCTTCCGTCCAAAAATGATGTGACAAAAGTGCGTACTCTCGGAGAGATATGAAGCACGTCAATGGCATTCAGGATTGCAGCATGACTGATGTTGTCATATGCCTTTTCAACGTCCATTGCTAATATGGTACGTACATTGCAGCTGCGGGTAGATGATAGAACTGCTGATGCCAAGACAGCCAACCCGTCCTCTGTACCTATGTATGAACGAAATCCATTTTGAGCAGGGTGATAAAAACCGTGCTGTTCAAGGCACCAAGAAAGTCGTGTGGCTAGCATTTTCTCTGCGAGCTTGCAAAGCGTTGATGTTAAGGAGATTGGTCGTAAGTTTGCGAGGTCTGTTGGAGGCTTCCCAGGTTTGGGAATAGGGATCACGACAGCGGTTTTCCAGCTCTCGGGTACGACACCATCAAGCCACACTTTGTTTATGGTGTCTAGTAGTTGAGGAAGTGCAGCAGTACTGAGGTTCTTGTAAACCTCATACTGAATTTTGTCCAGGCCGGGCGCTGTTTTCCGTTTCGCATCGTCAATTGCAGCCAGCAGCTCACACATCGAAAAGGGGCTCGCAATTCCATCTGCGTCGGCAGCAGATGGTAGTTTCCATGCGTCTGCAGGGATACCTGCCAATTTAAGATTTGCAGCTGAAGGAGGCAGTATATCGTATTTTGGGAAAAATTTTCGAGCAGCTTCTTTGGCGAAATCGCCCGGCGATAGATTAGCCGCAAAGCATGCTGTTGCTGCTGCGTCAGTAGAACGGCGACCGTGTTCCATTGCACGAAACGTTCGCCAGAGTGAGGCATTCGAATGATTTATCAGAAAATTGTTCACACCATGCATGCCACTGGCATACCTGCACAGAATTGGGCGAAGAGAAACGTCTTTAGCGGCTGGTTTGGTTTTTGAAGAAAGAAAAGGCAGAGTACCTATCTCATTTCTTGGCGGACACCTACACTTACAATTAACCACATGCATGAAACTGGAGGTGCATATGACGTTGTCTCGAAACTTGTCGTAAACCAGCCTCCAACTTGATCAGCATAAGGATGCTAAATGGAAAGCGAAATTGTACGAAATAGCCTCGACCGCTGCACAAAGAATCGTTGAGTCACGCGTAATTTCGATACGAAATTATACCCGGATTTTGCTGACACGTTTTTCACATCTTAGTCTCAAACTGACGGTACGGCGACACCTTTGCAACCGAACGAGCTGCATACATTATCGCATAATAACAGGAAAACGAGCAGGAGGAACAAGAGAAAAAGAAAACTGTGTAATGCAAAATTTGCCGAAGCGTCAGATCCGTAAACAGGAAAAGAACCACAGGTAAATGTCTCAGTCAAAACAATCACGAACGTGACAACACAATTCGATCGTATAATTAATTGTTAGGGCGTTCCGCGGCCTACGGAATTTTTGTTAAAGCCAATAGCACTTACGCTTGTAGGACATTTAGGACATACAATGACGTATTACGTTTTAGGACATAGGACAACGACGCTTACGTTCGGAGGACGTACATGCATACGGTGTTTATTCAGTTCTGATCAACTTGCACAGATTAATCGCTTTCTTGCACAAATAAAAGGCTTACTTTCGATACTTGAGTTTATCTTCAAGCAGTATTAATGTGACTTTCATATTTCACAATCGCAGGATCGTGCGCGGTCAATTAATATGACAGAACTCAGTCAATTGCGACATCTCGGTGCTTGAAGAGGGCCCAAAGTGGCGTGGTTGTAGTTACCACAACCAATAATTTTATTTTACGCGAATGGTCCTTCCAGCAAGTGCACACTCCGTGCTGAAATCAGTGATCGAATGTATTGTTAGTCGCGACAAGTAAATTTGGAGGTTTCTGCGCAAGCATCGGTGAAACATTCACGAGTGGCAATGAAGCGCGAAAGGTATGTTTGAGGAAGAATTTGATCGGTTATGCGCATTTTCAAGACGGAATGCGTGGCTGCTACTTGCAAGGTCGCTCTGCGCAACCACGCTCATGAGGAAGAGCAAAAGGGGAGCAAGGAACAATCCGGCAAGAGACTTTTTTTTTTTTTTTTTTTTCGTTTTACGCGAAGCTTATACTGGCCTCCTCCTGCCAAAAAGCCGTCGCCGTACCTCGGTTTGAAAAGGGGCTTTCAAGGCCGAGTGAAAATCGTGCCGGCGAAAACATCATGCGCCATCATGCAGCAACCATCGGAATACCGACCTGATACGTGTCTTTGCTTAGATGGCGCTACCGCGTTCTAGTGCAAACCACGTCTGCTTTAAGGCCGAGTCGAAAAGCATGCCGGAAACATGATGGACGCCTTGTACGGAGGCTATATGTAGTGTTGGCAATTGATTAATTGGGAGCGATTTTGAGTGTGATTTATTTATTTATTAACGAACCGTGATTGGTGGTTAGTGAATAAAACCAGCATGGTGTAGACGAATAATTTCGTGTGTGTGTCGTTGATGGCACCTGTGGCTGGTACTCCCGTGGCTACGTCGTCTGACATTGTACCAGATAAGTGTAGTAGGCCGAGCGCTTCGTTTGAGGATGTGTCGATGTGTCGTATGGTCGTATTAGACGACCAAGAGGACTTCGCAAGACGGATGCCGAGAAGGTTAAAAGAACGCTCGGTATCAGGCACCTAGACGGTTGAAGCGATGGTTGGATGCCGAGCAACGAGCGTTAAGAAGTGAGGCAATGAGTGCGCTCGCTGTCGCGTCTACCCTTAAGGCGAAGCTTAAGCGTCCTCCTATTTTTTTTTTTTATTCAATGTGCAGGAGGCAACCCGCAGCGACCTTCTATGCGTTGGCAAACGAAAGAGCGGTGCCGCCAGTACAGTACAGTGTAGAAATGAAACACTGAACCCGTATTTTGTACGTCTCGCACTTTGTTCCGCGTTTCCCTCGGTTGACAATGTTTTGTGAACCGATGAGTTCCCTTACCACCACAAAAACGCTTATCGAGTTTGGTTTCTTGCGCTCTTACGCACACGGTAGTGTGATACATCTCGTCAGTGGACACAATGCAGCAAAATAAAACGCTCGAAATACCCAACAGTTCCGACAACAATAGCACACGCGTCAGAGGCGGCGCCGATCGCTTCCAGACGTCAAAGATGTCGCATACTCGTGACGTCACAGGGCGAAAGAAGCTTGTTTGTCGTAGTTACCACGTCAGAACACTCGCGAACGAAAATAGCGAAGTTTTTATCTGCTCCATGAGCGTCGCTGACGGAGTTACGAGGGCTCCAGAAAAGTAGCGGCGAGTACGTCTTCTGCCGCGAAAGAAACAAATTCCGTATACATATCGCAGCGAGGCAAAAAGATCGCGGTGTCCCCACGCAAGCAAACAGACATCACGGGTCTAAGGTCAAGTGCGTGTCCCGTGTGATGCCGACCATCAGCGCAAACAAAGTACCGGGAACACAGGAAAAGAGGACGACAAAACGAGCGCTCGTTGTGTCTTCCTCTTCTCCTGTGTTCCCGTTATGTTGTTTGCGCTGTTAAACTATAATGAATCACAAACTATAGCCCAGTCTGCTGTACTTCCATCAGCGGCCTCCGGTCGACATTGCATTCAAAGATCTGCGTCTGGAGGTGTTTCATATGTGCGCGCGATTTGGCGATTTCTTGGCGTCATAAAATACCAAGAACTGACAATGTTCCTTCACGATAGTCTAGCGAGTCAGGTTTTTTGAGACGCAATCTCGGAGTATCGCAATAGCTGTGGTCACATGGTCAAATCACCAACTTCCCGTCCTTCGCTTTGTTTTATTTATTCTTCTTTGGTCGTACGAGTGGCCAGGCTTGAACACGGAAAGAACAAAAAAAAAAAAAAAGAAACTAACTTTTTTGTGCATGAGCTAATTTAGGCCCCGCGAAATAAAACTGCATTTTTGTTTCAGTGGAGCTGTCAGATGTGTATCAGATCTTGAGGCGGTGGCGCATGCATGCGCACTAACCAAGTGGCAAAGCAGCGGGGAGCACGCCGCTCTCTGATCCACTATAATGCGCTCATTCTCTTACGCACAGAAATAAAAACACTCGCTGAATGAAGACGTTCGTTCACTGATTCCTGGATGTGTCCACGTTTCACTTCGGCAAACCCTACCATGACACCATCAAGCACACGCCAACTTGAAACCGAAAAGAGAAGCATTTTGTCCAGTACGTAGACGAGGTGAGCGTAATCCTTTACGTTGACGGAAGCTTTCTGTTTCCAGTCCAGCCAGAACGGAGCCGCCGCTGTCGAAAATCGAACCAGACCGGTTGCGCTTTTCTCGTGCTTTGTAAAAGATTGCGACGCATCGGTAGGTGTAAGTTGACCTGTGCGCAAGGCTCTTCTGCCTGGCCTCACGGCCGAATGCCTAAGCACAGCGTCACAGTGTACTCCGCTTCTATGTGCGCAGCATCTGCGCTTCAAAAATCTAAGGAATAAGGACAAACAAATGAAGAAAAATAAAAATGGGCTTACTGCCGCGTACTCGTCGGATGCATATTTCAATAGCAGCCTTCGCAGTTTTCCCGACGCATCTGTGGGCTTCCGCCGCCCTTAGGTGCACCGATCTACAGGACACCGATAGCTTACTGCGTAACGTGCAAGAGAAATACACTGATGCACCAATTTCATGGTTCGATATCTACATGCCAATTAATTGATAATATGAGCGTTTTTATGACTGTATACACACAGTCGCAGCGTATATGCTGTACTTGAGAATGCGCCTCGTTACGACCGCCACAGTGGGCACTGGTGCTGCGATGTTCCTGCCGAGAACAACTGACCTTCTACTCACTTTCACAACCTAGCAAACTTGGACTTTTTTTTTTTTTGTTCATAGAACGTAAGAGTAAATTTGCTATGTGACTGACAACACCATCTAATTCGATTCTCCGAGGATTAAGTATATACCGTTTCTTGCCAGTATTCCCTTATAGAGCAGAAACTAGAAGGCAACGTGTCGACAAGCGCAGTGAGCTATGGAAATGGAAATAATGTAGGTATAACGGTAACAGACTGGGAGATGTGCACCACAAGGGGCCAGGGAACTTACACGAGTTAATGATAGGCGGTTAGGGCGCTCAGCGACTGATGGAAGCGAAACCCGAGGCACCCGTACACTGTCTTATGCAAGTGCTCGTTGAAAAACCCTATAGGTGACCGAAATTAAAACTTCAGTCTTCCACTACGGCGTTCCTAATAGCCCATGCTTCGCTTTGGGACGCTTGGGTAGGGCGTGTGATGCGAAGAGCGGAAAGCGAGCGAGTGACCTCTCAGGCTGACATAATGGATTCCGGGATTCAGTAAACGCGGGCAGAGGGCGCTCACGCAGGCGGAAAGATTAGCGAGTTCACTGGTGGCCACAGCTGGCTTATGACACTGTCAGTTGGAGGGCTGTGTGAGAGAAGGTCCTTTTCCGGCAGTTAGGCTGGCCATGGTGATGACCATTTTGTTATTTCTTTGCTAAAAGTAAGACAGGAGCAACTGGTACCTGGGCCTTCCTCTTTAGGACAACTGCATACGAAACGAGGAAGAAGAAAATAAAGGCGAGCAATGTAAAGACAAGGCTAATAGCCGGTAGATATGGCGTTAATCAGCTACGGTCAAAGCTTAGTGAAACGCAGGAGACACGAGCTGAGGGGAACAGACCGTGGTGCATGAGATGTCTCCGAGAACGGAAATATTCAATTATTTTTGACTTCTGAAAGTTACAGCAAATCGCTCCCAAGGTACTTTCAGCGATCCTAGCGAGGCTGCCGTACTTAGCGCATTTATGCGGAGGCTTGGGCAGAAAGGGATGAGCACATAATAATAATAATAATAATAATAATAATAATAATAATAATAATAATAATAATAATAATAATAATAATAATAATAATAATAATAATAATAATAATAATAATAATAATAATAATAATAATAATGATGATGATAATAATAATAATAATAATAATAATAATAATGATAATAATAATAATAATAAGAAGAAGAAGAAGAAGAAGAAGAAGAAGAAGAAGAAGAAGAAGAAGAAGAAGAAGAAGAAGAAGAAGAAGAAGAAGAAGAAGAAACAAATAGGGTTTGACGGTTTGATGATGCCTTCTGGATAGGTGCGCCAGGTACGCAAACAGCAGCTACGCTACACTGTTAGATCGAAAAGACTGAAAACACAAAAAGGACAATGAAACGAACCACTTCATGCTTGGCAGGTTAGAGTATAATTCCGTTCCTACCACAAACGTAGTACGATGTCGCAATTGATCTCCACGGGGGGCGTATTTGTTTGCCCATATAGCTGCATGGCACAGCAGAGGGCCTGGTATTGAGTCTAGTATAGAAACAGGCAGCACAGTGGGATAACACTAAATAGGTGCACCCCCGCACACGCACCAATCCGAGGCGGCGAGCAAGATGGCGGGTACAGAAAGAAAATTTTAAAATGGAGTAAAAAAGAAAATTAGGATCGGCTGCATCAGGCGAGGCTGTTTAGCGGCAGTGCATAAATTGCCAACTTGTGCCACCTGCTCGCAACGAACTTTAAAATACAATAACACCTGTGTCAAGTATGAAAGAAAATGTCGCGAGGTGAACTTCTCATACAACCTGTTGTGTAGTAAATGATCTCCAAGCGCCGGGATGCACCGGCGTGGGGTCGTGACCGTATCATGAAAAACACCTGTCTTTGGAACGCTTTCACATCGCGACACGGTTTCCAGAAAAAAAAGAAAAAAAAAAAAGAAGAAGAGCGTGCCGAACCACCGGCAAAATGCACACATCCATCACTTATTATTCTATAGTCTGAGGCACGACGGAAGCGTGTGGCACACGCTGCCTTGAACAAGGCCGACGATTTTAAATCTCTCTCTCAGTCAACATTATTCTGATCATTTATTCTTCAAATAGCTCTCTATTAAAATCAATAAATATATACATCACAAGTATCTTTCTGCTGAGACTGGACGCTCAATATTATCCTGCGGGCTTTGCAGATTAGTTCTGCGTATACTTTATACCTACTTTCTAAATTACCGCGTCTTCATTCTAGAACAGATACATGAAAGCGCATGAAAGTAACAACACAGCGCTACGGTAAAACTCTCTGCGTTACTCCTGAAACTCGAGTAATGAAACTGAAGGGAACCTGTTCCCGAAACGCGGCTGACCACATTTTGACCACGCACCCTGCGATCCATGCGTTGTCGTAATGCAGTCGCTCATTTCGAACGACCTTAATGGACTCGCGTACATGACGCTTCTCTTCAATTGCAATCATGCGTATACCCTCTGTTGTTTGGCAGGAAATATGCCAATGTATGAACCAATCCCGCGTGGCACCCCTTCCTACTTTCGCAAGGTTTAGCCGCTATCAATGCCGACGTGGTACGATGTCATATTTGACCTGGTCCATTCAGCCAGTCCGCGAAGCTCCCGATATATGAAAGCACTATTTGTGGAACACAGATCGCCGTTACCGTTGGAGCCGGTAGCGAGAGCGTGATTCAGAAGTTAGCTCCTAAATGCTGGAAGTTAGGAAACGTAGCCGCTCCATACGCGGTATCAGAGGTGGGAATGGCGCACGAAGTTAATTTTTCCCACAAAATCACATAAAGTTTGAAGTGACGACAGTGCGACTGATCGTGGCAGCTGGCCTCGAAGTGGAGTACGGGTGCAGCAGGCTTTTGCCTACAGTGCGGGGATGGGGGGATGAACTGGCCTCACAGTGCTAAACTGTTCCTTTGAAGCCTATTGTGAAAATCAAACCACTATTTTGGGGAAACAGCGCTTTATCGAGGGAAGTTGGTGGATAAAAATGAGTTGCAGCGCAATGTGTGTACCAAAGCTGTGTAACAAAGCCACGCGCCCTCGCGGGCTGCAGACCCTCACTGCCTCGGGACAGCGCTTCACACTTCGTCGAGAAGCAAAAGAAGTAAGACTAATCAAGTCACCTCTCTTATACCCTAGTCAGACGGACACGCTAACCGCAGTTATGCTTAACTACGGTTAACCGGAAGAACCGTGGTTACAGGAAACCGTCATCTCGCCGCTGCCACACGGGGATTAGGCCCACCGTTCGGTGGTTTGACAGCGATCACGTGGTTCCCAAATAGACAACCAAATTGCCATTAATTTCTTACAATAAACGACTTAATAACACTACACGGTAATGTTTTTATCCACAAGGTATATGCACGTTGTGCAGCTACACGTGAATGCGCTATAGGGCCCTTCGTCCATGACTTGCAGGCCAGCGTTTAGGTCGGCAGCAATCGCCGCATAAATGCGTGCGTTTCTCGTACAGGCCCGCAAAGCGTGGAGCCTATCCTCCCACAGCCGTATTAAAATCATCGTTGCTTCATGCGACCACAGAAGTCTCGTAGCTGCAGCCGGAGATGCCAGAGATGCAGGAGGCACAGCGCACGTACCACTCAGAGACGCCGCCATCTTTACTCTGGTTCACGGTTTGAGCGATGAAACCGAGGTTGCCCAGCTCGGTTCGCGCCAACCGTAGTTAGCGGGCTAACCGCGTTCGGTTCCGCCGTGCGAACAACCGTAACCGCGGTTACCAATAACTACGGTTATCGTAACCGCGGTTAAGCATGCCCGTGTGACAAGGGTATTACTTCCAAACGCTCATATTGACGAGTGTCTTCTTTGATCCGTCATTGGAAACTGTCGCGGTGTTCTTCGAAACAGGTTAATTGCAAGTGACATGCTTACAAGTCAGTTGCAAGTAGAGAACGAGCCTTTGCTTCTTGTGTCGGCACACGTTTTCCTATGCCCCAGTAAATGCTGTTCTCTGCAAGTCCCCGTTTCCGCTTCGTGGCTTGTAAGATGAAAGGGTCAGTAGTGGTTTGTGTTGGTACAGAGAATGAAAGAAAAACAAAAATGAATCGCACTTATTTGATGGTGGCTTAAGTTCAAGGAAAAATTACATTACGCTCAATGACCCTACATTAAAGCTCTCCTCACCCCTTTTCAGTGAAAAGAAAAAAAAAAGAAAAAGGAACGGAACGAAGAGAGAGTACACGTCCGGCCGCTTCGTGCTCTGAGCTATAGCGCTCACATGCCAGAACGGACTCGAAAACCTCTCAGCCGCGCTTGGACACTTGAAGCTTGTTTACCCATTCAGATCACACCAACGAATGCGCAATTATTTTGGCGAAAAGTACCAACCGAAAAGTAAGAGAAGGAGGCAAATACAGCGTAAACTACCCGCAGCGCTATCACGCAGAACACGCGGCTGCTGTCCCAGCTTTCAATGACAGCCAGGCGGAGCTGAAAAACAGAAATAATTGCCACGACATTCTATTAGTTTTACGAACGACGAACGAACGCGGATATGCGGACATACACGGAGAGCTATATTTAAAAGTGTCAGGTCGCTTTTAGATAGAGCGTCCCGGCACTCAGTCTGCGGCAGTGCAATCCGGCAGCGATGAGTGACTGCTCGGGGTTCCCCTGTGGCACCCGGATGCTTTATTTCTCAATACCCTGATTTTTTTTTGTCCCCTTGTATGACACAAGAGTCACCGATGGCATGAGAAAACGCAACAGCATGAACCTCGACCAGTAGCAGAGCAAATCATAATAAACGCCGTCAGCAGAAAAAGCAGAGACAGCGATGTTTTGAACTTGTGACGAAACTCGGGTGAGTGCCTCACCCAATTTTACAAACATACGCTCACTCAGGGGGATTTGTTGAATGCCATTTATTACTTCGAAAAGACGCTCCTATATATCGTCCACAAGGTATAGCCACTAAAGAGATAAAATCCCCTGCCATCTTTACAGATGGCCTCGCATCATCCCTGTCTATAATCTTTCGGAGCCGCATGGTTAAAGAGCGCAAATAGTGTTTTATGGGAGATACGGCACACAGTCAGAGAAGCATGAAAGGCTAGAGCACGCCATCGAGCAGGGCCAGAAGTAAGGTTGATGCTTCGGAATAACTGCACATGTGTCGTGTCTCAGTATTTTTGGGCACTAAAGCGGAGACTACAGTTTCAACCAGAAAGTCACGGAGGTTTGAAACCAATAAACGCATCCTAACGATGCATAATTTTCAGCCAGTTTACGCAAAGCAGCCCAAAGAATTCCCCAGTTCGGAATTGCACAAGCTCTTTCACTTCAGCGCTAGCAGAGTATACTTTTTTTTTTTTCTGGAGTTACGCGAGAGCTATCTGCATGGCTAAGCTTAGGTTCGGCTTCAAAGTAAAGGCATGGCTTTTGCGCACAGTAGTTTACTCTGTGGTTTCAGCTTTATTTACGCCATATGGGAATCACTTCACATATGGGCACCCATTGCCTCACGTCGTTCACCATTCTCATTCGGGTATAGAAGTGGTATGTCATCGTCTCTATGTTAAACTCTGGCCACACCGCCGTCACAACGTTCAAACGAACCTTTTGTCCTAGCAACTCGCTGTTGCTGGTCGTCTCCACCAACTACCGAATTGCATGTTTTCCTCTTCTTATTTTACTTATTCCTTTACCTCTTCGCCTTTTCCTTCTTTTTTCTTCTTTCTCTTTTTCTTTCTCTTCTTTTCCTTCTTTCTTTTTCACTTTTTATTTCAATTTATTTTTATTTTTCTTCTTCTTCTCCTTCTCCATATCATCTTCTTCTTCGGACAGGCACGGACAGGAACGGCGAAATGGCGAGACTGTGGCCAATGTAGCTTTCGCTACAAAAACGCAACTGCATTTAGATTTATTTCAGCAGTGGGGCTATATAGGGGGATACGGCGGACACAAGGTAAGAGGCCGACTGTATTAATTAGTTCGATAATTAACCAAGAACGTTAACAAACTTTAAATTTTTCTTTTTTCTTTGTTGTTGTTGAGGGGGATCGCCCTCGAGATAAACCAAGAAAAACAAGTTCTTGCAAAACATTTTGCCGCGCATTAAAAGGCCCACTGATGTCTGCCCCGATTGGCAGCTTCAAACAGTAACATAACGCCAAGCGAGCGCGTCATGCGCAGATATCATTCCGCCTCGGCGCTTCGAAAGGCCTGACTGCCAGTCGAAGCGAAACTGATAAAGAGCTCTCGCGCGCTTGTCCGGCTCTCAGGCGATGCCAGCAAGTGACGAAATCTCTGGGTGGAGCGATTACGCCGCACATGCAGGCCAGTGCTGTGTTATACTGTGAATCCGTATATAATAATAATATTAATATTTATTCGACCATCATGTCGTACATGATGACAGGGGGCCCGGAGTAAATGCTGCCCGTTGACAGCTTGGCAGAACCCAGGACCTCCTGCACTTTTTGGCAGCAGCAATGAACATCAAAATGAACACTTGTCATGGAAAAAAAATACAAAGGCAGCATAAGTGATCATGCAGTAACAGACTGAAGTGACCGGTACACCATCGCAAAAAAAAAAAAAAGAAAGAAAAAGCTATGCGCGCAAAAATGGCTGTTTTTAACATAATTAGATTATGAGACAAGTGAGTAAGCAGAACACAAAAGAAATAGCACTGTCATAAAATATGCATTTAAGTGGAAAAATGTACTGGTGCATAAGCGACTAAGGCTAAACAAAAAATAAGATAAGAGCAAATAAAAGCTATGTGAGCGACATGAACAGTTCCGCTAAACCTTTGTACGCGATAGAACTCAAATTTCAAATTTATATTCTGTTCTAGAAGGTCGTTGAGTATTCGTGGCAGCCTATTTTTTATTGTATGTAGACATACGAAGTTCGATATGTTGCTAATTTCCATTGGTTCTTGCTTCTTGTTGGGTACGTCGGAGTTCGGTTTTCTAACTCGGCTGGTGTTTGAAGTAAACGTGTGATTACATAACTCTTGCTGAAAAACTCGACACAGACGACATGAAAACATGTATGGTATGGGAATTATTTTATATTTCAGAAAATGTTCGGTGGTGTGAAAAGACCGCGGCACGTTTTCGAGAAGGCGTACAAAGCACTTTTGTCTTACATACAACTTTTGTAAGTTTTTCTGAGTTGTGGAACCCCAGATCAAACCACAGTAACTAAGGCGCGAGAATTAAATAAGGAATGGTAAATTAAGAGCATCGCAGATTTTGGGAGTACCGACACCGACGGTAGAGAAGAGGTAGAATTTGATATAATTTTCTTGTTATGTGTAATATGTGGGCGTCCCAATACATGTGTTCATTAAATATAACGCCTTATGTCTTGAACTCAACTCTGCTATTACTTCTAATGTACAGGGCCTTAAAGATGTGGTTTTGCTTAAGTGAACTGGCTTGTTTTTAGAACGATATATAACAACTCAGCATTTTAGTATTAATTTGTAACGCATTTACCCCTCATGTAATGTCTCACTTTGGGGCCCTTGAGGTTCTAATAAATAAATACTTTTTTTAGAGCCCACTGATCTAGTTGCTCCAACACGCAGTTTGATCTAAGTCGTCCCAAGATATAAATACACTTATGTCATCCGCATAAATAGCAAAGTTTGTAAGTGATGCAGCAAAAACAATGTCATTATTGTAGATGTTAAAAAGAAACGGACCTAGAATACTTCCTTAGGGAACACCAGAGAAGACAGGCTGCATATCAGTTATGAACCCCTCTAATGTAACTTCTCCTCTTTGAAGTTGTAAATATGGTTTGATCAGGGAAACTGCGTGCCCGCGAATGCCGCATTGTTGCAGCTTGCGGAGTAACAAGTTGCGGTTTATTAGATCAAACGCTTTCGTGAAATCAATATAGATTCCAATCAGTATTCTATTTTGCTCAAGCTCCTTTGTCTTGGTCTAGTAAAGCAGATTCAGTGCATGTTTTTTTTCTGAAACCGTACTGACATCTCGTAAATATTGTTCGTCCTTAACAATATATCGTTATCGGATTCAAAGGAAAGAAATTGGTCATCGATAATTTTTCCATGTAATTTAGAAAATATTGGTAGCATTGACATTGGCCTGTAATTATTAACTTCATTTCTATTACCTTTTTTGTAAAGGACAGAAACACGTGCACAACCACTAGGAAAGACAGCATTTGAGATACATAGGTTCATAATGTGGTTCATAAGTCGTTATCGACAGGAACAGATCTCGAAACGCTAACAAAATACTTAGATGTTTCTGCTAAATCCTGGCCGGAAATTTCAAAATCATTTATTTTAACCGAATATAGAGCATTTTGGGTACCGTTGCGCCTGAATAAATTATTCAACTTTTTCCACGTCAGATTAGTTGCCTTCTTTAGCTCCTTGTTATAGCGTGGAAACAGTATTTATCTATCATGCTGCTCTTCGTGTATTGTTATTTAAAACAGAAGTATACAGGCATGTGGTGCTTATGTCATGTGCGATGACACCGTTTTTAGCTAAGTTACGATCAGAGTTAGTAATAAAAAATCAAGTAATGACGTCGACCTTGCCGTAACGCGTGTTGTGTGCTTACATTACATTAGAAAATCTATTTGAATACATCAATTCTTCTAAAGTTCTCTTATCTGCCTCCATACTTTACATATTAATATTTAGATCTCCGCCAAGTACAGGCGTTAGGCGTTCATCACAAGCAAAATAAAACAAGTATTCTAAAAAATAAAAAAAATAAAAACATTTCAACCTTCGATTGTGGGGGCCGATAACAAAGCGACATTCGTGGGCTTTGGAAAGCGCGCTGTAATTTTCTTAAATAAAATATCTGTCTCGGCTAGACTATTTGAAGGGCGAGCTCCAATAGTGCAAATAGAACATATAGCCCCTAAAATAAATATTTAAAAACACATTTGATTTCGTTTATAAGATTTAACGTCCCAAAGCGACTCATAATATATGAAACACCATAAGTGTTCAGTTAGTGATAACATAACGTATTTAGCTAATAAGCAAACAAATTGAAGCAACGGTGTCCCCCAAAGCAACCATTATAGCCACATAGCTAAAATAATCGACAGCCACTTGTCGTGTCATTTTCTTTTTTAACATTTGGCCCGGAAAAAAAGGAGAGCACCCTAGTTTCGTCTAGTTGGCCAGGGTATGTAGCCTACCTGCCGTCCTTGTAGATTGTGCACGACCATATATGCTTCAGGGATTCGATGCTCGTCGACACCCTCCGGTATGAGAGGACTAAACCGTCACCCCCGGGCTAGCAGAAATTGGGCATAATTAAAGATTGCGCGATATTTTGTAAAATGTTTAGACAAATGTGATTTGCCCTCTAAACCATGTAATGGGGCTCGAGCTTGAAGCCTCCGCGGAAGTGCTACGTTTAGGAGGAGTTAGCTAGGGTAAGAGTTCCGCTTTCCTTTAAGAGATCTGCACCACTAACGATGCATAACGACCGAAATAGCGTGGCTCAGAATGAAACCCTTTGGGCTCATTACTTTTGACAAAGAGTGCACGTCATGCTGCCTGACAGTAAACCGGGAACCTTCTAGCAGCACATAGGACGGAACGCATTGATACAAGTCGGGTGGATGCACTTCCACCAAGCTGCCACCCGATGCCCTTCGCCTGTAACTATACCAATCCACTGCTACGGGCGGAATAAAAGGTATCGATAGGGCACAGAAAAGAATAAACGGCCCCCTGCTCGGCACTCCCTAAGTACGCAACGAAGACCGATTAAAAAAAGAAAGCAGATTTCTCGATCCTTGGGAAGTGAGGAACGAAGTCATGACAAACGTATTAAAACTTTCAGCAAGTTTTTAAGCCAGAATGTCAAATTTCGTTCAATTTCCATATACGCTTCCCGATGTCATAATAGGGTGCAGCTGTCGCTAACTTGTGCGGACATGATGCAAACGCACACAGCGAATCTTGATGGCATAATATATTGCATTGTACATGAGAAATGCCTAAAAAGATTTCGATATTTTTTGCATCTCTCCATGAGTTATCAAAATGCGTTAAAGATGGAGGCAGGCCGAAAATCATAGACGAACTAAATGCCGACGCATTTATCTAAGCAGGGGGGGGGGGGGGGGGGGGGGGGGGGGGCTTGCTTGCGAGGAAGTTGAAATGCCGAAACCACCGTGTTAGTTACAACATACGAAGTCATCGAAATTCGCTGGTAAATGGTAAAATTAGCTGCGCAGTCCCTCATTATCTCCCAATCCCGCATTTTTAGCTTTCGCTAGTGGAGGAACATTTTTCGTTCTTTTCTATGTTAAAAGGGTGACGTCAGGCGGTGTTGCTTGTGACGGTGCACGGCACAGCTGTGTGAGTACAAAAAAATACAAAACGAAGATAATAAGCACTGCATCGAACGCGGGGCACATGTGATTGCACGGGAGGACTACACCAGCCAGAGCGCCTCCGTGCGAAGAAAAACGAGCTTCAATTCCGCTGTGTTCTGGAAAAGGCACTGTGGAATGACTTCCTCCTGTTGCAAACACGACCAAATTACCCTCTGGGAAGCTCTAAACGATCACTGAACGAAACAGAGAGCGGCAATCGGCGCAGTATATTGGGCCCACAAAAACAAAGCCCTCCATTGTCTCTACACTCCATTCTCTTTGGGGCACAACAGAAAGAAGAGTTCGGAGAGGACAAAAACGCGTTGCGTGCTGCACACGCTTGCAGCCAATGCGAATCCAGTGGGACCTGAGAAATGAGCGATAAGGAGCCTCGTGCCATTGTGTGCCCCCGAACAACGTGTGGCCCGTGCGGCACCTTGAAGTATCGCGGAACACCCGGCAACACGATAGCTGACGAAGAGGCCACGCTTCCTGCATGTATAGCACTTGATGTGGCCTATAGGCCTCCTGAAAATCAGCGTCGTCACTCACAACACCATCGTTATGCGATAAAGACTGGCGAAGCTTACACGAGACTGAAATCTTGCATGAGCATGATTCAGACTGAGCCGGAGAAAGCAGTTGTTGGATTCGAGGACGGCACTTTCTAATGGCCATGGTTCGTGCTATTATTGGAAAGGTATTTTTCATCGATGTTCAGACCGGGCAGAAGTTCGGCTCTCAGTAGGAGCCACAGCCGCTCTGTCACTGATTCAATGCGCAGTGTCCAGCTAGATTAAAGGAAAGGTGCCAGCAAGCTTCTGAGCAGCAGTCGTAAAGGCAATGGATCGCTGCAAGCTGTCTGGGATCCTTACCAAGCGTTCTGAAGGTATCACGCGCAAAAGAATGTGCTTTCTAGAGGTAGTCAAGCGAATGACCGGTCCAGCGAATGACCGGTCCGGAAATTCTAGATAACCGCATGTTTTCAGCAGGAAGTTGTTTATGAACGCTTTCTTTTTTTACTTTTTTACTTTTTTGCATAGAGTAAGATGGCACCATTACAATCAAAATATCCATAAATCACTTCTCATGGCCTCTACTTTTTTATTCTCTATCAAAAACTCATCCCATTGGTTTTAAATGGCAGTCTTTACACGATGCGAGCGCAGGACAGACTTCAGAAATTATAAGGTACACTTAAAACCTCCTTTAAGCGCGTAACGCAGCAGAGTTAACGGCTTCCGTTAGCGCCTCTCCTTCGGAATTCTCGCGCGCGTACACGCACCTTGCATCTTTCTTAACGACGAATCCTTTAGTCCGCGCTTCTGTTATCTCACGCATACTCATCAGCACACAGCCATTACGTGCAACAACATCGAATATACAGCCCTGCTTTAACCAAGCCGTACGAACTTGACTGGGCGCGTGCGGGTAGCTTGTCTGACTCGGGATCCAAGGTATCCGGTTGGCCCAATTCACCCTATATCTCACCCCCTCATCTATATGAGAAGCTACCCGAGTTGACCCGATGTCACGTGGTCTCGTGACTTGACACAACCCGCCGACCAATCAGTGCCGGCCTTTGTCCTGCCAACTACCACATGCCAGAGGCATGCTCGTGAGTTTTCGGCCGACGACGCCGGATTTTCCGGAGAACGGGGAATTTAACGCTATCGCGTTAAAAGCGAGATCTTGATATGCATCGGAGACTGTTCCCATAAATGTGTCCGCAACAGCAGCTCACAATATTCTAATTTTGTCTCACAGTAAATGTGAAAAACGCACCCTATAGGTTTTCCATCGCAGACTTAACTGCTGCACAAGCGATATCGTTTGCTAAGAGAAAGCGTCTGCCAAAGGAGGTCGTCTGCTGAAGGGTGAGGCTGATATAGTCGTTCCCTATTATAGTGAGAAATCATAAGGTTCCAAATTTAAGCCACGAAAAAATATAAAAATGAAACAAGCTCTTTTACACCAAACATGCATTTATTTACAATGATGATGATGCCTCAGCACACTTACTATGCACAGTGCCCTCAGTTGGCGATTGGCGGCAGTCATTGCAAACGGTTCCATCCATTTCAACGGGGAACTACTGCCGCATTGCATACTAGCCAGTATACTGTAGGTACTGTAGCGAAACTTAGTGTAGCCAGAGTCTACCCGTAGTCATGTATAACATCATAGTACACCCAGTGTCTCCCGGGAGGGCATTGTCCACCATTATGAAAATGACCTGTGAACTTTGGTCGGCATTTGACCTACACGCTTTTCCATTCCACGGATTTACACTTTAACCGAGGTTAAACCACGACTAAAATATTTTACAATAAATAGTAGAAAGCTGCAAGTGTCCGGAGTGAGATCTGCGGTTAAACAGATTGTTATGGAAAAGTGTCACGATGCGCGAAAGCACTGCGTCCATAAACAACTCAGTGCGCAGAATTCTCGGATACACATTACAGAGCTTAGTCTGAGCCCTCCCATTTGTTGAGCCAGTTTTATACTTTGGCTCCACTGAAAAAGCTTGCGTAATGTGTCAACGCAAAAGGTTGGCGCTTCCCTATTTCTTTTCATGATATACTGCTTTGGTGTCATGTAAGACAACAAAGGAAAAGAGAACTGCGATGGCTTAGTAGGATGCGTGCACGGTTCCCAGCATAAACGTTGTGAATTCAGACTTGTTGCCTTCATGTTTATTATTGTTTTATTTCTTTTTCTTGCATATCTCCTCGGGGGCCTCACACGGCTGCCAGTTATTTCAGATATGGGAACTCACTGCGTACGCATGAATACAGCGATAACAGTTATTCGTGTTTTGCGGGTTAGTATAGCTATAGGCTGCTAAACTTTGCATTAGAGGCGGATTAAATGGGCGGAGAGCATGCATACTGACGGCAGCGATGCGCATATCTGTCACAGATACAGGCAGCATATATGATAAGTGCATATGCGTTGGTGAAATGTCTAAGATAAACAATTTTGTCTTCTTTATTGTTTCCTTCAGTGCCGCGCGAGAAACTACGTACAGAGTATGATTCTGTGCTTGTAAAAGTCATTGATGCAGGGTTTTTATCTCAAGTAACGTACTGCAGGAATGTTGTCGGAATCTTACCACAGCTATAAGTGTCCAGATGACGGGTCCACAGATTTACAATGGGCCTTTGTACTACAGCTGCTTTCAAAGACGGGACTTGCCAAAGACTTCAGTACCCCAGGCAGTCAATGTCTTGGGAGCGTGTTACCTCTATGTCCATTGACAATTCTTCGGAATACGAGTGTGCAAAATACAGCGATGTGTCTCATAGAACTCACCATAGGCCGTAGTAAACACAACCTATACTGCCAAGCAGAGAAAACAAAACCACTGAAAGGGGATATGACGCAGGTATGTGAAGATGGGCGCTGCGTAATGTGGGCAGGATGGGCTGCCCCGTTCGTAAGACTGACAGGATGCCGGAGGTGAGAATTCTGAAATAGCAAGTGATATACTCGCACCCAAATCACACACGAATATACGGCACGCGTACGCACGCGCACGCTAGATCGTATTTACTCGTACAGGGGCGATGACTCACTCGCTCGGGAGACACGGCATAAGAGTCTGCGTCTGCGTCGCGTGCAGAATGCTGCAGTCCTAATGATCCAAGGCATACTTGCCCACCGTACGCACCGGAACGCGTTCAGTAGGTGGCCCTAGAACACGCCTGGTACCAGCGACCCTCCGTGTCCCGTGCATTCGTAGTCCGCCTGGCACGAATGTGCAAATTTGGTAGCGTGTTACATCTATGTCCATTGACAATTCTTCGCAATACGAATGTGCAGAACACATCGATGTGTCTAATAGAACTCACTATAGGCCGTAGTAAACACAACCTATGCTGCCAAGCAGAGAAAACAAAACCACTGAAAAGGGATATGACGCAGGTATGTGAAGATGGGCGGTGTTGAACCCCAATGACGGAAAATGTGTTTCATTGAATGGCTGAAATTTTCTGAAATGTTTTCCTTAGAGGAACCACCTCGCCAATTTCGGCTTCATTTGAACCCTTCACGAATTCGTTAGCTTTATTTGAATGATTAATCCCATGATTAGTCCTACAAAATCCCGGCCCTCAGTCACCAGCGGCTGCGGAGCAACTGACCACGGCGGCGTTCAGACCTGTGACGCAGCGGGGGTGCCAAAACTTTCTGGCTTCGAGGACAGGCCGCCATTGGAAAACTGACCATGGCAACGTTTAATGCTAGAACCCTAGCTAGTGAGGCTAGTTAAGCAGTGCTGTTAGAGGAACTAGAGAGTAAGCAATGGGATATCAAGGGGTTAGTGAGGTGAGGAAGTCAAATCAGGCATATACGGCACTGAAGGGCGGGCATGCACTTTAGAGACAAAAACTAGAAGTAGGTTTCCTTATCAATAAGGATATAGTTAGGAATATAGATGAATTTTGTATCATTAATGAGAGAGTAGCCGGCATCGTAATTAAACTAAATAAGCGGTATAAGCTGAAGGTTGTACCAGCCTACACACCTACATATAGTTATGATGACCAGGCAGTAAAAAGCTTAAATGATGATGTAGAATCGGCAAGGGCGAAAATAAAAACACAATATACTGTACTGATGGGCGACTTCAATGCCAAGGTAGGTAGAAAGCAAGCTGGAGACCATGCAGTGGGCAACTATGGCATTGGATCAAGAAATAACAGGGGAGAGTTACTAGTTTAGTTTGCTGAACGCAGTAACTTACGAATGATGAATACCTTCTTCAGCAAACGGAAGAACCGAAGTGGACATGGAAAAGCCCTAACGGGGAGACTAAAAATGAAATTGATTTCATACTGTGTTCTAACCCCGCCATTATGCAGGATGTCGAGGCAATCGGAAAGGTAAGATGCAGTGACCACAGGATGGTAAGGTCTCGAATAATCTGGATTTGAAGAGGGAGTGGAACAGATTAGTGAGAAAGAAGTCCATCAACGAATTATCGGTAAGGAGAAAAGTAGAATAATTCAGGCTCTCGCTGAAGAATAGATACTCAGTGCTACCGAGGAAGCCGACCATAGCTTAGAAGCAATGAACAATAATTTTAGGGATATCATTACCGAATGCGTGGCAGAAGTAGGTGGTAGAATTGTTAGAGAGGATACCGGTAAACTGTCTAAGAAGACGAAATATTTGATCAAGAAGCGCCAAAATATGAAAGCCTCCAACCCAACAGACCGGATAGATCTGGCAGAGAAATCAAAGCAAAGGATCAAGCAGGATTTCGGGAAGGGGATCATATCCACACTATCAACCAGGTAATAGAAAAGTGTTCAGAATATAACTAGCCCCTATACATAGCATTCATTGACTACGAGAAAGCATTTGATTCGGTCGAAACTTCAGCGGTCATGCAGGCATTGCGAGATCAGGGCGTAGGCGAGCCTTATGTGAAAGTAGTGGAAGATATCTATAGTGGCTGCACAGCAACCATAGTTCTGCATAAAGAAAGTAATAAAATTCAAATTAAGAAAGGTGTTATGAAAGGAGACGCGATCTCCCCAGTGCTATTTACAGTTGCTTAGAGAGTGTATTCAAAGGCATGGAATGGGAGCAGTTAGTCATCAGGGTCGATGGAGAATATCTTAGTAATCTGCGATTCGTTGATGACATTGCCTTGTTAAGTAACTCAGGGGACCAACTGCAACTAATCATAAATTATCTAGACAGGACAGGCAGAAATGTAGGCGTAAAGATTAATATGTAGAAGACTAAGGTAATGCCGAACAACCTGGGAAAGGAGCAGCCGTTTAAAATGGGTAGCGAAGCGTTGAAAGTGGTAGCGAATATGTGTACTTAGGACAGGTAGTGACCGCAGATTCGGACCACGAAATGGAAATAACTAGGACAATGGCATTTCGATAGAGCGCATTTGGAAGGTACTCAAACATTATGACAAGCAGCTTACCGGTATCACTAAAGAGGAAAGTGTATAACACTTGCATCCTACCGGTACTGACCGATGGAACTGAAACATGGAGGTTAACGTTGAGGACAGCGCAGAGGGCCATGGAACGAGAAATGGTATGTGTAACGCAAAGAGATAAGAAGCGTGCAGAGTCGGTCAGAGAAATAACTCAAGTTACTGATATTCTAGTCGAAATTAAGAACAACAAATAGGCATGGCCAGGACATGTAGTTCGAAGAGAGGATAACCGATGGTCTCTAAGAGTAACCAATTGGATTCCAAGGGAAGGTAAGCGTAGCAGGGGGCGTCAGAAAATTAGGTGGATGGATGAGATTAAGAAACTCGACGGGGTCAAGTGGATGCAGGTAGCACAGGACCGGGTTAATTGAAAGAAAATGGGAGGGGCCTTCGCACTGCAGCGGGTGTAGTCAGGCTGATATGATGATTATTTGGATGTAATAATATTCCCGCGCGAACTCACGTGGTTGTGACATCATGACCCGCCCCACAAATGAGGAATTTTTCTGAGACGTCTGGCGACTGCTGCCGCGATTCCAGGTTACGGTGACGGCTTTCGGGACAATGAGCCCGATACTCTGTCGCATACATGCACCAGGTCCTGAGGTGCATTACGTGCTGGCCACACTGCACATCTAGAAAGTTTAATTTTAAACGATAAAAAAGAACTAAATAAGTTCGTGCATCATGAAGCGAACGCTCCGAGATGTTTCCTTGTTTCTTCGAGAAAAGGGTGTGGGGATATTATGAGCACTACGCAGAGGGCCGCGTGGGATGAAGCTAAATCGAAAGCTTTATTGCTAAGTGGCAAGAACGTGAATGAGGGAACAAAAGGAAGTAGAGATATTTTAAGAAGAAAGAAGACCTGTGGCTGTATTTCACAAGCTTTCAATTTCCATTTCATTTGGTCGCACGCTAGCATGAGAGCGGCCAATAGCAGAAATCAGAAGGCAGCCGGTCTCGTCGTCGGCGATACCAGCGCCACTCGCTGCTCGTGACAGCTACTGCGGGGTTGTTTATTAATTCCTCAAGTTTATTCATTCCTGAAATGCCTAATTAGCCAACGTTTTAATTAGAGGCTCCAAGAAAAACTGCTGATTCGAAATTTGTATATATTGAAAAAAAAAAAAAGTCGATTAAATGTTTGTACCAAACTAGGAATGGGGTCGCTCTCATAGTAAACAGAAGAATGGGCAAAGCAGTGCTAGGGTATACAACCCCAAAAACGACCGAATGATTTCACTTCGGATCCAAGGTCACCATTTCAACATAACAGTTATCCAAGTCCATGCACCAACCACTACTGCTGAAGAAGCTGACGTTGAGAGATTTTATGCTGACCTGCAATGCCTTTTAGACCGCACTCCATCATAAGCCGTCCTTTTTCTCATAGGAGACTGGAATGCTAAGGTGGGGAGTGAAAACATATCTGGAATTATAGGCAAGTTCGGTCTTGGTGAGACAAATGAAGCTGGACAGGGGCTAGTAGAGTTTTGTCAAAAAAAAAAAAAAAAACAACCTTACCATAGCGAATACTCATTTTCAACAGCACAAGAGGCACCTGTACACATGGACTTCACCGGACGGTCTGTACAGGAATCAGATTGATTACATTATTTGCCGGCAGAGATGGAGAAGCGCTATACAAGCAGTAAAAACAAGGCCTGGGGCCGATTGTGGCACCGATCATCAGCTTCTTGTTGCCAAATTTAAGCTTCGATTGAGCAAAACGCAGAAACCTAGAAGGCCTTTCAGGTATGATCTGGATCAAATTCTATCAGAATATGCGGTGGAAGTGAGGAGTCGATTTCAAGAATTAGATCTAGAAGACAGAGAGCCTGAAAAGATGTGGACTGATGTTCGTGATATAATACAAGAAGATGCTACTAACGTAGTTCCAAAGCAAAAGAAATGCAAGAAAGCAAACTGGTTATCTGAAGAGGCTTTGCAAATAGCTGAGGAAAGGAGGATGTCAAAAGTTATGGGGGAAAGAGAAAGATACAAGGTTCTCAATGCGGATTTTCAGAAAATAGCAAGGAGAGATAAGAATGCCTTCCTGAACATACAGTGCCAAACAGCTGAGGACAACAGCTAATTGAGGACTACAAGAGCTCTGTATAAGACAATCAAGATATCAAAGGGAGCTTCTGTGCTAAGCTGGGCGTGATAAAAAACAAACGAGGCAGGGACCTCACTGAAGCCTCAGAGATGAAGAGGTGGCAGGAATACACAGAAGAACTGTACAAGAAGGACCCGGATGTGCAAACCCAACATAAGACCGCTGTGATTACTGATCTCGAGCCGGGCATCCTAAAGAGTGAAGTCGAATGCGCCTTAGCCAGCCTTGCTAAGAACAAAGCTAGTGGAATTGATGACATTCCAGCTGAGTTGCTTCAAAACCTCAACCATGACGACGCTGTTAACGTTCTGTATACATTATGTCAGCAAATTTGGACAACCCTGCAGTGGCCACAGAATTGGAGGTCAGTTTACATCCCCATTACAAGGAAAGGCAGTGCCAAAGATTGTTCCAACAACCGCACGATGGCGCTTATTTCGCATGCTAGCAAGGTGATGTTGAAAATCCTCCAAGGTAGGCTGCAGCAGTATTGGGATCGGAGCTTCCGGACGTGCAAGCTGGGTTTCGCAAGGGCAGATGAACTAGAGACCAGATTGCCAACCTTCGCTGGATCATGGAAAAAGCAAGGGAGTTCCAGAAACCCATCTACTTCTGCTTTATTGATTATGCGAAAGCGTTTGACTTCGTAGATCACATCAGATTGTGGCAAGCTCTCCAAGAGATGGGAGTTCCAATTCACATCATCTGTCTCCTCAGGAACCTGTGTGAAGGGCAAGAGGCCACAGTCAGAACTAGGCATGGTCTTGCTGATTGGTTTCCGATTGAGAAAGGAGTTAGACAAGGCTGCTTACTGTCGCCCTGCCTATTTAACCTATATGCTGAGTGCACCATGAGGGAGGCCGGTCTGGACGAGTCTTCAGCTGGAGTGAAGATTGCTGGGAAACGTATCAACAACCTTAGATATGAGGATGATACCACTTTAATGGCAGGAAGTGAAGTGGAACTCAAGAGACTTCTGATGCGCGTACAAGAAGAGAGTGAGAAGTTTGGGCTTAAACTGAGCATTAAAAAGACAAAGATCATGGTGTCTTGCCCTCTCAAGTCCTGGAGCATCAATGGACAAGAAGTGGAAGCTGTGACAGATCTTCTCTTCTTGGGCTCCAAGATTACCTCGGAAGGAGACTGCAGCCATGAAATTAGGAGACGCCTGCTTCAAAGAGAGCCATGGTTAGCCTTGACCGCCTAGTAAAGAGCAGAGACATTACACTGCCAACCAAGATCCGTATAACTCGTTCCATGGTATTTCCAGTTGTGATGTATGGATGCGAGAGTTGGACTGTGAAGAAGGCTGACCGCCGAAGAATTGACGCTTTGAATTGTGGTGCTGGCGGAGACTCTTGAGAGTTCCTTGGACGGCCAGAAGATCAAATCAGTCGATATTGTCGACCATAAACCCTGACTGCTCATTGGAGGGTCAAATTCTACCCTCAGCTACTTCGGTCATCTTATGAGACGAGAGGAGTCGCTGGAGAAAGATTTGATGTTGGGAAAGGTTGAGGGTCACCGGAGAAGGGGTAGGCAGCGAACGCGATGGTTAGATGGCATCCTCGAGGCGCTGCAGATGAAGTTATGTGATGTTAGGAAGATAGTGAGAGACCGGAAAGCGTGGCGTGATATGGTCCATAGGGTCACGAAGAGTCGGACACGACTGAACGACTGAACTGACCGTTTACATAAAGCAATTGTTCTTCTTGTTGGAATAGACGAGCCGCGCTTTAAAAATTAGGACGACTCTTAAGCTCAGATGCTTTTCTGATGACATCGACACAACGTTGACGTTTCACCTCGGCATCTCTGATTGTACGAAACAATTGAGCTTGAGCCATGCGTTTGGAATCTTCGGCACCTTCCTGGCGACGCTGACGTTTCAGCTCGGCATCTTTCGGTTTAAAAACCAGATCAGCCCTGCGTTTGCGATCTTCGTTAACATTCCGATGTTCCAGCTCGGCTTCCCCAGCACACTTACGGCGCTTCGCTTCCGTTTCTAAGGCTCGCACCTCGGCATCCAGCCATAGCTTCAACCGTTTAGCTGCCTCAGTGTTCTTCACGCCTTTCGGCATCCATCTTACGAGTTCTACGTGGTCCACGAGCAGCACCACCTCGGCAAGACACATCCTCAAACGAAGCCCCCGCGCTATTACACGCACCCGGTAGAGCATAAGACGACGCTGTCGCACTATGGTACCAACCAGAGGTTCCACAACGACACACACACACGAAATTATTCGTCAACACCCCATGCTGCTTTCATTCACTAACTATACCAGTCACTATTCGCTAAACAATGCTTCAACCAATCACTCTATAAACAACCGCATTCAATCAACCAACACTAAATATATCATTAAACCCTCTATACACGGCGCGTTCGTCATGGCTACAGCATGTTTTTTGGCTCGTCCTTGAAGTATATAGACGTTGTTTACACTAGAGCGTGGAGGTGCCATCTAAGAAAAGCCGTATCAGGTCTGGTATTCAGATGGACGCCGCATAATAGCGCCATCCAAATGGTTTCGGCTTCACGTTTTCTACTAGTCCGTGGAATCTCGCTCTCAAGCCGGGGTGGGGCGACGGCTTTTAGGTGCAACGAGCCCAAAACGCTTCGCGTAAAAAAACTTCCATACGACGGCGGCCGTCCCAGGACGCGTCTTAGAGAACGCGATGCGTTTTTTTCTCTTCGGTGCCCACCCCTGTGGTGCTTTGCGTGCCCACTTGGCGAAAGATTTGCGCAAGCAGCCGGTCCTGTGGTAGCTTTCTCACAAGTTTTGTAAATAAAGCTGCGTAAAGGCTCGTGGCAAAGTCTGCAGGCAGCAATTTTTTTCTTGACACTGCCATTTCTCAATTGACACTTTGTTCCTCAAGTCAGTACCTAAATGGTTAGCCAATAAGTCGTCACTATTCAAGTAACCTGGTAGAACGAAAAAAAAAAAAATACTGCAGACGAGGCCAGGCGACCCTCAAAAGATGTATGTTGGTTTCACCGTGCTAGGGCACCCAGTCTTTTTCAAAACGCTTGGTTACATTTAGCGGGGACCCGACACAGCAGCGTCTTTCTCGCACAATAACGTTGCATCCACAAATATGAACCAGTCATGCGAGACGTTTACGCTTGGAAAAGTACGAACTGTCTTCAGCATTGAAAACATGGTTTCAAAGGTTTATAATATTGAACTTGCTGGATTACTTGTAATTTCGAGCACACTTGGTTACTTTTATTACATATCATCATGGACGAATTTTGAATTTTTCCTCTTTCAAATCAGTTCGTTCAACTACCACACCTCCTGTGAATAAGGTCACGAGCATGTATGTGTGCAATGTATACGGAATGTTGGAGTTCGCGTCTGAGATATAATGCAAGTGGATATTAAAAATAAAAAAAAAAAAAAAAGCTTTGAAAAATCAACAAAGCGCAATTCTGTATCTCCGACTCTCATTTTCGCTTTTTCGGACTTGAAACCGAGGAACACAACCGTGAACTCGCGGTTCTTTTTTCTTCAGTTCGGTGCTGCGGTCAAAAGCAGAGCGTATTTCAGGATTGTAGTTTGATGCGCTTGTCCCGCAAACCGATAACACTATTTGCGTGTATAACAACACCTTCCGTATAAGAAATAAAACATTGCCATGCTTTTGAGAAACCGCTCTAGCGTGCTCTACCTGCATGCCATAACTGGCAATTTTAATCACGCAGAGCGTCAGAAATGTCGCAAGGCAACATCATGCTCCGCTTACTATTGCTGTCTGCGCCTTTACCATTTTTCGAATCCCAAATTGTGCAAAACGGGTAAACGTTCCGTGCCACGAAGCTCTTGTTGGTTACATTAGCGCTCTATCTCAGCCACCTTTCGCAAACTGCGAAACATTTACTGCTTTGCCCCTCTCGCTCTTTCCAAATCCTACACTTCGTCTCACAACCACCTGTTCTAAAATGGAGATAGCTGAGCTCAGCTTTCAAACCAGACCGATGAGGCTGTATTAAACATCATCCGCCGTTCACGGGGCACCTAGTGGTTGCTCAGGCCAACTAGAGATATTACGAAGCCAGCGTGGCGCACCAGCTGGACGCCTTGCACCTATATGGATGTTGGCTCTTAGTTGCGTACAGACAAGACTACTAATTTAGACCTCCTCTCCTTTCTCCATTGCATGTTCATTCTCTATTTTAGGAATACAAAAGGAAAAGAGTAACATGTATGTATGTGGATATATGTGTCGTGAATTCACCCCGACCAAGGGCACTCAACAGCAGCAGTTGGAGTAAACCGGGGCGCGGGACACGAGCGCTCACCTTGGCACGCCTTTGTCGCCCCACATTCACACGTCTCTTCGTTTTTTTCTGTTGGTCCTTCGTGCATGGGAACTGCACCAGTACACTGATTTAAGCACCGATGTCGCTGCACATTCTGCGCTTCTTGGCGAATATTCACTCGCAGATAAAGCACCGTTTCTCATTCGCTCACATCAGTCAAGTCCGCGGCGGCGTCGCCCTCCATGACTTGTTGCCATTCCCAGGATGCGCCTTCTAGTTAAACCGGAATTCGCTCTGAGTTCGAGTCGCTTTTGTCACGTGTCGATTAGGTGGGAGGCGTGAGGCGACGCTACGCACCTTGTCGACGCGTGGCAAAGGTCACCGAGTCTGGCGCAATATAGTGCACCGATCCCAGAAAGGGAAGGGCTCGCGACACATCACTCTCAGCCTCGGGGTATTCTCAAGGGTTACAAACTATGTTACGGAAATTCGTCGTCTTTACTATTAACCCTTACCGTCTATGTCATCGCCTAAGTGCGTTGGCTTCCGATTAGTCAGGTTTTGCGGCCGCTGCAGTCCCCGAGAACTTCCCACCGTCGCCACAGGACTTTATTTCCTGCCCCCGTCTATTATATGGCTTCTTCCTCCATGTCACTCTTCCTCTATGTCGCTCTTAGACTTAGCAGTCCATGCTTTTCGCTCCCATCGACCGCGTCTGATTAACAACTTTTGTTTCACTATTTTACTAAATGCGCACTAATGCCAGACCTGATTATCGTGGAGTCATAAGCTTTTCCTTGAACCTTTACATCCTGGACGATTCTACACATTCCCCTACTTATTCCTAACGCACTCAACTGGAATGTATGCCATTCGTAAGACGTGAACAGTTTAATATACTGCAGAGCTATGACACGCTTTGCATCTCAGTTCAGCAAATCTACAACCCCATATACTGAAAAATTGTACAAGTATTTTGGTCGATACCAGCATTCAAACTTTGAACTGGGCTCTTTCGATGTGAAACTGATGACTTGACCAGTTTTGCGCTAAACATTTTATTTTTACAATATTGAGTTATGCTCTATTAAATAAATTAATGCTTATGATCATGTAGTCCCCCCAATTGGAAGATTCAAGAAAACAATTAGAATATTCATCGTATGCAATCAGGGGTACTGCGGTCGTTTACAAACATGGCGATAGCAGGTTTGTGTTACAAATGCTGACGTTACAGCCTACTTGTGCTTAATTCCAATTCAAGGTCAGAAAGCTGGCTAGAATGTTCAAATCTAAAATTCATTCCACTTCACTCTAGCATCAAAAATCCATGATTATCAGTAAAACGTTACACGATGACAGGACAGAAAACGATAGGACAACCACTTGCCCTGTCGTTTACTGCCCGTACCCGTCATTTCGCTCGTAACAACGCACCTTGGAAGTCAATACCTATTAGCCCAAATAAACAATGTGAGGCTAAATGTAGCAATGACTTCCTCGTCGTCGAGGGGTTACTGCCGTCTCCTGGATTCAGTTCAGCCGATATGTTCATATCCAATTTAGTCGATGTTAAATGAGCACTGGAGGATGAATATCTCTCCAAGCAATACACGTAGGCGTTTGCGTACTATTACAGTATCATTTCTCTTATTTTATGTCTCTAGATTTTGTTCATTTCGAAAAAAAAAGTTCAAGTAAAGTTGCGCCTGTCCGACTTTTCCATAGTTCAGCATTTGGAAGCCGGAACACCTATCATTATATTGTGCTGTTTTTGCTTTTCTTCTCTAGCGATTGAAAACGTTTACAGGATATTTCAACCTTACTCTCACACGATTACTACAACTACAAAACTCTGTTTATGCTTCTTAGGACAGCACTGCTTCCTTTCTTCACAACTGATGCGACGGCTCAGCTGCGCGAGCTTCTTGTGGGCTGAAAAAAACCATCGGCACGTTCAACCGTTTAGCCACTTTCTTAAGCTTGTTGGTGATTTTATGCACAGCGCTTGTGCTGTACGTGTTTTCTTACTGTTTCCCCAGTCCTTTACAACTAAATAAGATAAATTTTAAGGCATCGGTAGAGTGGAGGCGTATAATGAGCTGCGACACCACATGCACCTTAAACAGGTGAGTTGTAAAGAAGAGGAGGAAAAAGGGCTACATATGTCTCCATAAGAGGAGAGTACCACTCTGCACTTACCCTTGGTATGTGCGGGCATGTCTGTTAGCTTGCAGCGAGCTGTCAGTTTGCACGCAATAACGACATAATGGATTTTGAGGAAAGCTATTTAGAAGAAAGGTGACAGTGACCTTTAACTCCGACACCCCAGTTAGAGTGTCCACCTGCAGTGACGCAACCCCTTTCTGCTCTTCATAACCAAAACTGTCTAACCCAAGCTAACGCATCGTAAAATGAACAAACTCTGGCTTCTATTTCACTAATAACGGAAGCGCCTCCATAGACGCCATGCGGAACACCTGACATCCATCATGAAAGTGCCGAAATTTTGCCCCATAAATCTAATCATTTATGGGAATCCACTCACCTGTCCCACAGAGAGGCATTCCAAATATGCACTCATGCTGACTATGACAGGGAGTACGCGTTAAAGCGAGAACGAGGCGAAGAAGCGCTGCATTGTATACGTCATGTGCTCAGCTGGCAGTGGGTCAAGGCTCTGACACGCATGCGCGCATTTCAAAGCACACTGAAGCACGCTGTATTAACATAGTTGTTTCCATTCATCCTACTGCCTTTAGCGAAAACCCTTCTCGAATGTTAAGACCGCGGGATCAGAATTCGCCTCAGTATTGTGAAAGCTTTATGCGCTGGCGAATTCTCGTAGATATTTACTCGACTAGAATCGTATCCAAAGGACAACACTGGCAATCGTGCGCTTGAATTTCTGCCGTGCTGCTGCAGGCTCTTGGACAGCTGAGCGTAGAAGAGAAATCAAGTAAGGGCAACTGACGACAAAAAGCTAGACCGAGAAGTCTGACAGCCGTATAGAATCAGCAGGAGCAGCCGTGACGGAGCGAAAGGGTGGTCATGACGTCTGAACTCTTCCTCTCTCGCTTGCGCGCGTGCGTTAAAGTGTTAATTATGCTCTCTCAGAACAATGCTTAGCAATCGGGTTATTATAAAAAATTCAAGAGCCTAAATATGCGTATCGTTTAGCTGACCTAAGAGGCGTCTGTCACCATGTATTTCATTGGTCATGATGACCAACGAAACGAATCCGACATAAAAATCGTTTGGACACAATAAAATAACGTGACGATGCTTTCTTGGTGCTGGTTCTTTGTCCCGCGAGACTCCTGTTCATGTAACAGATTACAGTCTGTGACATGAGCAGCTAGGTTAAGCAACGGTTAAGAAAACCTTGTTCGCAGCATTCAGGCGCCAACGCACAGAACAAGACATTCGGCGTCACCTGCCCGTATTACCTTGCGCCCAGGCGACGCGGGGCAACAAGAAAACATTAAACGAGTAAAATGAATCCTCTCCAACCCGCGCCAGCCGAGCGAGGTAGCAGCCAGGAGCGTGCTGCTCGACGAGCGGCATTGATAAAAAGAAAATACGGGCAACGCTGCAGCAGCCGGCGTGAGCAGGCACCAACCTGGCATCATCCAAACGGAGGCGCTGGGGCGTCAGTGACATGAGGCGGCACATTCACATGGCAAGCGGCACGCTGGCAGTGACGAAGTGGCGACGGGGATGCCGATCCGGAGAACCACATCCGCACGGCGCTCGTCTCGCCACACAAATGGCAGCAGCAGCGGTGCTGCCGGTGAACGCCGCGCGGACCGCCTTAAATCAGTCACGTGGCCGAGCAAACAGCTGCGAGGTTCTCGCCGTCGCACGCTGCGCTCCGAGCTAGCCGCGGCGTCACGGAACGTCTCAAGTCCCACGATAGCAGCGCGCGACACAGGGCGACGTGGCCGGCTACGCTTCCTTTTCTCTCAGGGGTGAAGGGTAGCTGTTCCAGGCCCTACGGGGCTGGGCCGGTAGGCCAACGCCGCTTGCGGTGGGGGTTAGCCAGCCACCGAATTTTTATCTATTGTAGGCCGTCCTTGCACCCGCCACCGCTTAGACAGTGGACGACGGCTGTTGCGGCGCGCGTCTTTCTCTCCCTCTTCTTTTTCTTTCTTCGCTACTCTTCTGTCCGCACAAGGCAGCGGAGGTGGCTCAGCTACAGAGCCAGTAGCAGGCCCGTATATTTTCTTTTTTTTCTTCCCAGAGCCACAACAACAACTTTTCTCTGAAAGGATGAACTAAATAAACAAAGCGCCGTTCAAGCCCTAGCCCGTTTTGTCATGACAACGTTTTGTCATGCCATTAGTGACGAACCGATGGGACATGCAGAGCCACCTTTGCCCGGCTCCGGCACACGGTTACCTCGTCCTTCCACGCACGGAGGAATCAGTGCACAAGTTCGCTGGCGCAGGACTTGCGTTTCTGACATATGGGACAGGAGAGAATCTAGGTGAAGTAAAGAAGGTGGCGGGTCGTCCGCTGCTTCAAGATGTGTCATTGCATCCGCAAGTATATTATGAGGATAGGGAGCATGGTCGTGCACCCAAAGTGTGCGTGCAGGACAGGGGTATTGTGAGCAAAGTTGATGAATGGAGTGTGCGATCTGAAATGTCTGCAGAGCAGTCTTAAGCTGTGTAAGCTAGGGCTGTCAGGGAGATTGTAAGTGAACTGCACTTTATGTGGGGACGGAGGAAGAGAGGCAAGAGCATTACGCATCACTTGAAGCTCCAGTGCTACGAGTGCTGGTATCCACGCTGGAAGAGAGGCAAGAGCATTACACATCATTTGAAGCTCCACTGCTACGAGTGCTGGTATCCACGCGGGAAGAAGAGGCAAGAGCATCACACATCATTTGAAGCTCCAGTGCTACGAGTGCTGTATCCACGCTGTATGCAACGCGAGAGTTGAGGAGAGGATGAGTCGGGCTGTAGACTGCAGCAGTAAATTCTCTGTACTTTGTATGATGCATCGGTATACAGTATGCATCCTTCAGGCAGATTCGAGGTTGACAATGGCACGCTGACACTACGATCAGAGAGGGAGAGTCGTTAAACAGTGAATCTATAAAAAATTTTTTTACGCCTTTTTGGTTTGCCTTTCTGTATTCGATGACTTCGATAAGCGTATTGAGCTGAGCCTACTCCTGGTGCACGGGTACAGGTGTGAGACGGGGGAGACAAGTGGTGGCAACTATAGCCTCGTTACTATAGCCCCGAGGGAGTCTAACTATCTGCGGCTGAGACGATGTAATCGTGTTTGGCATGCAATGTGTGGCTGGATGATAGAGTGGAATATAACTTGCATGCTGTATGTGCACGAGCTTCGCCTAAACACATGGCTATAGACTAACTGTGATCTGTGAAGTAAACAAGATGCGGTGGCGCTGCTGTAGCTCGGATGGGATGACTGATGTGAAAAGTAGGCTTAATGCCCTTAAGAATGTATTGAAGAAAGCGTTTCTCACGTAGTTTTCTGATTTTACAATGTGGCTGTGGTGTTTTCCATTGGTACGAAGCAACCATGAACGTTATAGACCACGTTGCGAAAGTATGAAACATCATTTCAAAGCCAGAGTATTTTTAAAATACTGCGAAACATGGGAGATTACGAGTCGAGAACGTGACCCATAGAAATAGATGCGAAAAAATAAAAACATACTGAAATATTTTTCTCCTTTCGCAGAGCACCAACAGAGGAAGCCGGTCCTTTAGAGTCTCGAATGGTTTGAAGAAGGGTATGACAAAGGATGTTGCGCATTTTGAAGGCAATGTATTTTTATTTATTTATTTATTTATTTATTTATTTATTTATTTATAGAAATGCCCGTGCCATTCGGGAGTATTGCAGGCGGGCACATAGATAAGCTTGACAGGCACTAGAAATAAACTCAAAAGGACAGCTTTCATAACATGTTAGTATTGTTACGAAGTTGTACCGGATTGGGCAGCAAACCAATGAAACAAAGAGAAGAAATGAGCGTGCAAAAATACATGTTCATATTCGTTATACATCGATCTCAAAAACTACATCGCAATGAAGCCCCTAGAAAAAATGAAAAAGCATTGACACTTCAATATAAGTATGTTGTAATTGGTTTAAAAGCAGGGATACAAAGCTATCAGTTGTAGGGACGTTAAGAATTACAGTATCCGGACTATTTCCTTCTCTTATTACTGGCGGGAAAAATGAAAATTTGAAGAACTCAGTATTAAAAGGTGGTTCGGCTAACGCTAGAGAGTGCTTGTACCTTGTGAACCTTGTTGTGTTATAGCTGGAGTAACGCGAAGTGTCCATGTTAACCTGCTTGTGAAGTAGCTACTAAGTCAACTTTGGGTGTGCTAGTGGGGCTCTGCTTTCGAGAGTGAGAATGTTGACTTTCTTGAGTAGGTTAGTAGGAGAGGTTTGTGTCAGGTGGGGCTGATCGCAGCCGTCTTTTAAAGAATAACTGCCGATTCAGAGCTCTTGATGGGATGCTATTAATGCGGTGTCCCACCGAAAATCTTGGGTTAGTGTCACTCCCAAGATATTTATGTTCGTGGACTGTGGTGAGTCGAGTGTTAGTGATGCACTACTGACTATCTCAATGGTCTCTTCTTCTGGTTCTTTTTAGAACAGCTGATTCGCTTTCTACGTTGAGTGACATTTGTCATTTAATCCACCTTTGGATACGCTCTGCAAAGAGAAATTCAGTGATAAACGGTCTGAAAAGGAATAAATCTTACGATATAATTCCCGATCATCGGCAAAAAATATAATGACTACCAATGTTAGGAGTTAGGTCAATAATAAAGATGAGAAACAATACGGGAGCCAAAACACACACATCACTGGAGTACTCCAGACATGACGGCTATTGGCGAAGAAACCTCAGTGTCAATCGCTACAAACTGTGGTCGGTTGCTCAAAAGCCTTTTATCCAGTTAACAATGTTGTTATTACCTAATGTCGTCCTTAGTTATGAATAAGTTGTTTGTGTTTGTGATTGTTTGTGTGACACCCAGCCGAAAACCTTTGATAAATCTCGAAATATGAGGACAATTTGTTTTGTAGCGAGAGCTACATTGGCCACAATTTCGCCATTTCGCCGTGCCTGTCTGATGCCTGTTCGTGCTTGTCCGAGAGCGAAGAAAGAAGAAAAGAAGAAGAAGAAGAAAAAAAAAGAAGACCGATCGGTAGTTGGTAGGGGCGAACGACTACAGAGAGTTGCTAGGACAGAAAGTTCGTTTGAACGTTGTGACGGCGGTGTGCCCAGGAGTTCGACGTAGAGACGATGTCATACCAATAGAAGTTTTTTACACCCGAATGAGAATGGTCAACGATGAGAGGCAAGGTGTTTTCATACGTGAAGTGATTCCCCTGTGGCATGAATAAACCTGAAACCACAGAGTAAACTACTATGGGCAAAAGCCACGTCTTTACATTCAAGCCGAACCTAAGCATAGCCATGCTGATTGCTCTCGCGTAACTTCAGGTTTAACGACGAGATAAACCACAGCTAATTTTTTTGGTTGTCAATGCTGATAGATAGGTCATGTGTGAGTTCAAGTAGTTGAATGACTGTTGAAAGTAGCTTCCGAAATACATGCTGGAAGACTGACAAACTATGACTGCGTTCAAGGCATGCTGAGCTTAATGATAACGGTGTGTGCAGGTTAGCGATATGGGCCGGAAATTGAAAGCCTAAGCTTTAGCAGCTGAGGTGTGTACAAGTACTACTTAAGCTATTTTCCAGTCGTTTCATAGGGTGCTAGGTGATAGCGATTTGCTAAAAATAACGAGCAAGTAATTTGCTAATCTGCATACTTCTTGAGAAATGTGCTAAATGTACCGTCAAAGCCTGCGCCTTTCCTTATGTCTAAAGTAAGAAAAAGTTAAATATTTCAGGCTCCGCAATTGCGTTAGTTTCTAACTTACATCATATTGGGCTTTGGTTTGAAGGTGGCCGTCATCAGCTGCGAAGACTGGAAATATTTAAATCGGTGGCGAATTCGCGGTTTTGTTCGTTGGAAGCTTGATTATGCGGCATGGTTGCATATGTAATCCCAAAACGTTCTCGAAGGGTATTTCAAGAAGCTGGAAAGAGTGATAGCGAAGTAATTATTTAAGCGTTCTCATAAATGTTTATGTGAAGCTGTAGATGTCATAAAAAGCTCACTATCTTTGCTTTTCCGAATTGCATAATATTTTCATGCATTCCGACACACTGCCGCTCGCGTTACCATCCCTCCGAAATAATAATAATAATAATAATAATAATAATAATAATAATAATAATAATAATAATAATAATAATAATAATAATAATAATAATAATAATAATAATAATAATAATAATAATAATAATAATAATCAGCCTGATTATACCCACTGCAGGGCGAAGGCCTCTCCCATATTTCTCCACTTAACCCGGTTCTGTGCTAGCTGCATCCACTTGACCCCTGCGAACTTCTTAATCTCATCCGCCCACCTAACTTTCTGCCGCCCCCTGCTACGCTTTCCTTCCCTTGGAATCCAGTTTGTTACCCTAAGCGACCATCGGTTATCCTCTCTTCGCACTACATGTCCTGCCCATGTCCATTTCTTCTTCTTAATTTCCACTAGAATGTCGGCAACTTGAGTTATTTCTCTGACCCACTCTGCACGCTTTCTATCTCTTAATGTTACCCCTACCATTTTTCGTTCCATAGCTCTCTGGGTTGTCCTCAACTCCTCAATCCCTCCGAAATACTACCGTTCAAATGATTCAGAAGTTTACGTCGAAATCAGTACTCCGACAGGACAATCAACGTTAATGTAACCGTGCATGCATGCTATAGTAGGATACAACTTAAAAATGCAACACTTGTAACTATGGGCAGCGTGTGTCTCTTACGCTGAACATTAGACTCAGTTTTTAATAATTGATATCACCAAACAAGCCATGTTACAGTTAGCTTTTTATTTGGGAACCAGAAAAGTCGTAGCAACGGACTGATTCCTCTCACAGAGAAATTATGTGTCTCGGTTACTGCAGACCTAATTTGCGTGCGTCAGCAGACGTCTAACACGGCGTTTACACGAACAGCAGTGTTCGCGGTCGCCGGAGCCAGAGGCACCCGCGGGTGTGGTCTGTCCGTCGGCTATATACAGTGCCTTCTCTCTCGCTCGCTTGCATGATGTTTGAGAACAAATTTTTGCATGCATTATTGTCTAGGCTGTGTAGTTTGAAGGAGAGTATTATTAGCCAATTCAGTGCATTCGTGGGGAAACATGTCGGGCTACACGAGAAGCTTGTGCGATTCGGAAAAGCACCCAATGAATAGCGAGCCTTTTGGAGGTATCTCTCCCTTACAAATATTATTTTGGAGCAGGTTTTGACACCTTGCTGAGTACGAGTTGAATCGACAGAAAGCCAACATGAGCCCAAAGATGTTGAGTCTACTCAACAATCGGTTACTAAAATTTCGATTGCGCTTCCCCAGCATAGTATATGTTGAGAGATTTGGTTTGATTGTGGTTTTACAAGCATATAAGTAGCAAATGTACGCTCATAAGTGCGTTGAAAATAGGCTCCTTTGGCAAGTATTTGAAAGGGTGCACAATTACTGCATGCACGTACCAATATTTATCAGTGGTAAAACCGGACATGAAACTTTTTTTTTTTTTTTTTTTTTTTTTTTGTACGCAAACTTGCCATAAGACATATTATATAAACTCATGTAAATGGTTTTCCGTGAGGAACCGGAGCAGGCTCCCGCTCTTAGCGTTGTCGGTGAGCCATTTAGAAAAGTCATCTTCCCTTGTTGTGGTTAGACCCACTTCGCGCAGAATCTTTGTCCTTGATTCCCTTGTCCCTGCACAAGTCCATAGCAGGTGGCGAACATCCACTTCTGCAGCTGGTGTGGAACACTTTGGGCATGTGGTTGGTCCGATTTCAGCTTGCGATTCCCATCGGCATTTTACCGACGGGGTAAGGGCCGCCCCAGCTCTTATCCTTCTAAGGGAAACCTCCTCCAATCTCGTTAAGTTACGAGGGAGTGGGAATGTACACGGGGGAATGAGGGCACGTGTACTTTTCCTTAAAGAGGATGCTAAAATGGAAACAGCGGAGCGGGCATCGAAAGGGAGCCTGGTGGGGGGCGCATTAGTGTGTGGAACTTCGTGTGTGAGGTGGTCAACTTTTCTCTGCTCAGCGTTCTCAGCATTGTCTTGTGTCCAATGTATCTGGATGCTTATCTTTGTTTTTTTATTGAGTGCGTGGATTTCCTGGGTAACAAATAGCGTCTTCGTCACTTTCTTTAGTTGTTTTATGGCGGCTAAGGAGTCTGTATAGATGTGGGCTTCTGTTATCGAATCTATTTTATTTATGGCCTCCATAGCATCGCGGATTGCATAGAGTTCCATCACAAGGGGGTCCGGGTATTCTAAAAGATATTCTTTATGTACCTTTAGTTCGCTGTGTGTTGGACTAGTAGCTGCTGTTCTACCGCCATTTTCTATAATTGATGCGTCCGTATATGCAATTAAGGTACCTGGAAGTGCATCAACCAGAGGTCGAGATGCCAGCTTTTCTTTGCGACGAAGCCGAGTGGTCTTGTTTGTCGTGATAGTAGTGAATTCCCAAGGAGGGGGGTCAGCCATTGGTGGTGTTCGAACTGCCACTTCGTTGTACAAGGATGCTATGGGCGTAACGTACTTTCGCTTCATATCCCTTGTTGCCTCTCGTTGCTCAATTAATTCTGTCAACGTATTTATCTGTGCAAACTCTTGGAGAATAGGGATAGGGGTAAGTTTTGGTAAGGCCGTGATAGTGCGCATTGCGTTTCTATTTATTGTTTCCAATTTTGCCCATTGCCGCCTCGTGAGTCTTTGGAATTGGGCCTGGTATAGTATCCTCGGCTGTAACACTGATTGTACAAGACGTCTTGCCATGTCCGCTCGAGCTCCTCCTCCCCTAGACGAAATGCGTTTTATCAAGTTTAAGGAAGTCGCAGCTACTTTTTTCACTTTATGAAGCCATTGTGTTCCTTTGCCGGATTTGTGAATTTCTAGGCCAAGAACTCTCAACTCGTCCACATCTTCCAGTGCCTGATTTCCAATCTTTAGGGAGACTCTTTGCGTTGCCAATTGTTTTCTTCCATTCTTGTTGGCAACATGAATGTAACTGGACTTTTGAGGTGATAATTCCAGGCCTGCACTTTGAACGTACTCATCTATGGTATTTAAAGCCTCTTGCAGATGCCGAATCTGTCTGTCAATTTGTTTATGAACAGACCAAATCGTGACATCATCTGCGTATATCATGAACCCCACTTCTGGTATTTTAGCTAATTTCCACGCCAATGGGATCAGTGCGATATTAAATAATAAAGGTGCTAACACTGACCCTTGTGGCACGCCTCTGTTCGAGGTGTAATTGCCAATTTGTTTTCCGTTTATCCGGATAGAAAACGTCCTGTCCTTAAGCAGATTATGTACTGCTTTTATGACCTGCAAGGGAATGCCCATACATTCCATGTTGCTAAGAATCTTGGCATGTAACACGTTGTCGTATGCCTTTGCCATGTCGGTAGCCACTACAGTGCGCACTAGGTGGCTATAAGGCGACACGTGTATGACCTCTTCAGCGAGCACAGCCAGTCCATTTTCTGTCCCAAGGTTTGTTCGGAACCCAATTTGTCGAGCATGGTATTTTTTATTACTTTCCAACCACCATGACAGGCGGGTGGCTATCATCTTTTCATAGATTTTGCAAATTGTGGGTGTTAGCGAGATAGGCCGCAAAGATTCTAGACTTGTGGGAGGTTTCCCAGCCTTTGGTATTGTTACCACCACCGAGTGTTTCCAGCCGAGTGGAATGTCTCCTCCTTGCCATACCTCATTTACCACATCCAACAAGCCGTCAACTGCGGCTCCTTCTAAATTCTTGAATACTTCATAAGGAATATCGTCATGTCCAGGCGCAGTTTTACCATTCGCTTCTTCTATAGCAGCCAATAACTCCAATTTGGTAAATGGTAATGTTAGTCCTGTTTTATCAACCGCATCCACTGTCGGTGAAGGCGCCGGATAATGTGCGTGGTTCGGGAAGAAAAGGGCAGCAGCCTGATCTGCAAACTCTTCTGGTGTAAGCTGTAATGCGAGTCTAATACTTTCTGCATGATCTTTAACCTGCCGCCTCTTTTCCATGCCATGGAAAGTCCTCCAGAGGGCCTTGTTATTCGTTCCTGAGCCCAAACGACTGCACCACTCATCCCATCTCCTATGAGCCAGCTGTTTTTCATATCGGCGTGCCTGTGCCGTCACTCTGTTTACCTCAATTCTTCTTTGCACGTCTTCAGGATGGCGACCAGCCTGTATCTCGGCCCGCTTTCGGCGTGCCCAAAGTTTTAGTAGGTGCAGGTCGGGAGTTGGCTGATCTTCGTTCACTGTAGTTGTAATGGTGTGATCCTTGAGTACCGTTTGAAGGGTAGTAACGAGAGTATTCGGGCTAACTGAATGCGTTCGAGTATCCTGCCGTACACCATCCCAATGTGTAACAGACGCTTTCTTTCGAATTTTCTTCATATGTCCCAAATTAAGACCAATACCAATGGGGACATGATCACTACCCCACGCATCTAATTCCGCCTGCCATAGTGGTGCACCAGGGCCCTTCCACCACGTCAAGTCTGGTGAGCGTGTTTGTGTTGCAGGTAGTGTTGCGACTCCTGGATGATTTAGCAGTGTAAATTTCATTTCTGTGAAGGCAGTATGAACTTGATCACCCCTTTTAGAATCATAATCATATCCCCATACGGTGTGCGGAGCGTTAAAATCTCCACCGATTAGTATCGCAATTCCAGGGTATGAATGGCGAATATGCTTAACCCATCCAAGATTAAGCACTGTGTTTCTTGGCCTAGCGTACATGGACACTAATATAAGGGGCGTTTTGTTCGGACGCGTGAGTACAGCAACTACTTCCTGCTGAGTGTTGCACCACTTGCTCAAGTCAAGTGGCGTTTGGGGAATGTTGGCCCTAATGTAAACGGCAGCTTTTCCTGGTGTTTCGGCCTCTGCTCTTGCTCGTTTATCAGGGATAGAAGGACAATGGTACCCTATATATCCTGTTATTGAATATAACCTATTGTGCTCCTGTATCAAGAACGCCCATGATTGTAGCTTACCGTACAATAATTTTGTATTTATTTCCCCAACTTTATTACAGAGCCCTCTGCAGTTCCATTGTGTAATCTGTTGCCACTTGTTTCGGCTACTTCTATCCATGATGTAAGCTGCTCTGAATGAGGTGTGTCAGTTGCGTAAGCGTGTCCAGTACCGCCTTCCAAATAGGTATGTTATCGGCAGGTTTACAATTCGGAGCATCCACTAACCTTGCTGTCGTACTGCCTGCAAGCGTTTCTTTCTGTTTTTCAGAGCTCTCCTTTCGTCGTTGGGCTATATGTGCTTTCTTTTGTCGCAGCTGTGCAATTTGGGCTGAAAGCATCGCAATTTCTTTTTCTATTGCATCCTGCTGGCTTGTGCAGTCTTTAAGGTCCGGAAAATCATCAGTAGTGAATGCCACTGTGCTCCGTTTTGTGCGTCGTCCATGTTTTAGCGTAGAAGCAAAAGATGCACTGTTCTGTGCAACCACCTCAACAGGCTCTTCTTCTTCTAGCGGGTCATCAAACAGCTCTTCGGCCAGAGTTGCAAATCTGTTTTTAACCATTAACGGTGCATATTGTTTATGTCGTCCAGCCCTTGCTAACTCGAGCTTTCGCTTTTTTGTCGGACACTGAGATGAAGTGATATCGTGATCATCAGATTTGCATAGGCCGCATTTGAATTTCGCTTCTCCAGATTCAGTTATGTATTCGGGGTTAACTCCATATGGACAAAATTTCTGCATATGACCTTCTCTGTAGCACCTGTAACAGTGAACCGGTCTAGGTTTGTACGTTTTGGGTCGCACTATGCGGCCATTGTAGTAAAATCTGTCCGGAAGAGTATCTGGTCCCTGTAATGTGATGAGAAAAGTGCCTCTGTTCCCCATACGACGTGCGGCTAACACAGTATGTGTTCCTGATATTAGGTCTCTGGCCACCGTCTCCGGGGAATCTTGTAGGTCTAGGTCATAGAGGACACATCGCTGAGTGTTTGGACCTGACGCAAAATACGTCTGGACAGGAAGATACTCCTCTGTCGTGATTGGAATCTGTGTTACTGTGGCCTCCCATCAGGGCCAGGAATCACCCCTACCGTCCGTTATGCCTCGTGAATCTATATATACCCCTCCGTAATTTCTTCTCGATGCGTGCAGTTGTGAACTGCAGTTCAGTGATATTATATCAAATATTCAGGTGAGTAATTTATTTTCATTGCAGTACACCTAATCAGGTCCACATGCGACTCTCTGTTTACTGAGCCCCTTCATTTCTTTATCGGCAAGTAAAATGAAGTGATTAATTAGAGCTGATTTGTGTTCTTCGGAATGTGGCGCCCAACTATCATAACATACGCCTTCGCAAAATTTATGTTTCAAAACATGAAACATAAATTTTGCGAAGGCGTATGTTATGATAGTTGGGCGCCACATTCCGAAGAACACAAATCAGCTCTAATTAATCACTTCATTTTACTTGCCGATAAAGAAATGAAGGGGCTCAGTAAACAGAGAGTCGCATGTGGACCTGATTAGGTGTACTGCAATGAAAATAAATTACTCACCTGAATATTTGATATAATATCACTGAACTGCAGTTCACAACTGCACGCATCGAGAAGAAATTACGGAGGGGTATATATAGATTCACGAGGCATAACGGACGGTAGGGGTGATTCCTGGCCCTGATGGGAGGCATCGACGTCCTTCAAAGTCTGTTCATTCGTGGCTCCTGGCCCTCCGCAGTGGACCCTCGATGTGTGGCGTGTGCCTACTGATGAGAGTTATGACGTATTTCAAAGTCTGTTCATTCATGGATCACCATTCATGGACGCCAGTACCACTGCACTAGACAATATAATGGGTGAATTCGACCTTAGAACACGTTGCGGATAGCATTACAAAGTGTGATAGGGTTTACAAACACCTTCAGAGCGTCATGCTCGTTTAAAAAGAGCAGCAATGTCTATGGATTACAACATACCACCAGTTTCTTTCAGTGATCACTGTTAGTATATTTTAGATTACATAGTAAAACATAAGGTAGAAAAGTTGCAGCTGTGACTTAAGGAAATTGAATATAAAGCTTTTAGGCGATGATAATTATACATGAAGTATTCAAGAACTAATAAACGAATTATAAGCGACTAGCGAAAACTATGGCGTACGATGGGAATGCTTCAAAGAGCATATTAGGATGAAGGCCCTGGAGCGATCCAGTAAAATAATGCATGATAATAGAATACATGAAAGCGTTCGTAAGTCGAACCTGAAAGCGCTGATACAGTTGGAGGCTGTCGAGCCTAGAAAATGCAAATATGACATCGGCGTTGTAAAACGAAAGCTTGAGGCGCTAGATGAATAAAAATACCGAGGTGCGCTGATAAGAGCTAGGGCGGAAAAAATAGCAGCTGGCGAGACGCCCACAAAACGTGTCCTAGGACTTGAAAGGAGAAATGCACAACGTAATATGATCAGTGAAATAGAACATAATCGGTCAGTGACAAGTGATGCAACGGCTATTGAAAATGCATTTTACGAATACTACTGCGGGCTCTTTGCCCATCAGCCTGTAAGCGATGACCTCCCTTTAATGCCGAAAGGGTATAATGAGATGAGAGAAATTTTGGAACAACAATTTTCTGTGGCCGAAGTTTCGAAAGAAAAAGATAACCTTAACCCTGGTAAATCACCAGGACCGGACGGATTACCTGCTACGTTTTATCAAAACCTAAAAAGCGAACTAGCACCCGTTTTAACTAATGTATTTAACGAGGCTTATGACGTGGAAATCCTTTCATCTTCCTTTTTGTCCTCCCGCACAGTGCTAATAGCTAAAACAGATGATCCGATGAAGCTGAGACAAGTTCAATCATATCGGTTGATTTGTTTAACGAACGTAGATTATAAAATCTTTTTGAAAGTATTGGCGAGATGGCTTCAAAGTGTGATGAGGGATATTGTGGGTAGCCATCAGACTTGCGGTATCAAAGGACGCAGTATTGTTACAAACATACAGAAGGCGCGCAGTGTTCTGGAAGTATCTGATGCTACATGGGCACTTGTTGCAATGCTGCAAATAGACTTGGAAAAAGTGTTTCACCGTGTTCCTCACAATATTCTTCTTTCCCTGCTAGAGCATGTCCGAGTTGGGAAAATAATTCACAATGGAGTGAAAATAACTTACTGTGGTTGCACAACACGCCTTATCGTGAACAAAAAAGTTGGAAACAGAATTCGAGTCGAACGGTCTGTGCGCCAAGGGTGCCCTCTTTCACTGCTGTTGTTTTGCATCTATATTGAACCGTTCTTCTCAAGTATCCTACATAACAATTGTATTGCAGGATTTCGATTGCATAGAGAAGTGGTTCGTGCGCTGGCATACGCTGATGATGTTGCTGTTTTCTGCTCTAACTACCAAAACATTTCGGAAGTGGTTAGAAAGGCTAAATAAAGCTTTCTGTGAAGCATGTGGGAGTGCAGTCAATTGGGGAAAGTGCTTGGGACTTCGGCATGGTGAATGGCCTCGGACCGCGGCTATATTCGGCAATGTAACGTGGACAAAAACTGCACCTAAGTACTTATGTGTCCCTCTTGAATTTTACGCTGACAATGAGCCTTATTGGCGAAGTATGGTTTCAGAATTAAAAGAAAAAACAACAGGGTTTGGTGGATTGAACCTCTCGATGTTTGGACGTGCCACAGTTTGCAATCTTTTCTTGGTCAGCAGCAGTGGTGCGTGATGCAAGGGCTGCACCGTTCCCGTCTAAGTGTGCAAAGGTTGCATAGGGTGTTTGTAGTGTTTGTGTGGGGTTCCTCTTGGGAAAGGACCACTCGAACCAACCTGTTTTGGAGGGTACGCGCGGGAGGCCTTAGCTAATGCCACTTATTTGTATGACAGTTAGTTAAACGTTTTATTTTCTTTAGTGATACTAAGGACCCTTTTTTACGTGCTGTTATTCAGTTGAGACTGGGTAAAGTTTTGCCTGAATTTGTTGTTACATCCCATAGCATTTAAGGAACTATTCGGGGGGTATTTAAAAGAAGCTGTTCAAGCTTGTCATTTTCTTTACACATGGGTTTCATCGGATTATCTTGTCATGTGACACGAAAGAAACCTTGCAGAGATACATGTGACCCACTGTTCCCTTAACCATTGTATATGACCATTTACAGTGCAGGGCCTGGTCAAGACGTCCTTAAAAGAGTTAAAAAAAATGGACATCACTCCTGCTTTTTTTGTTCCATAGGGAGTATGTTTTGTTATGTAAAAAGGATGAAACCATGATTTGTTGGAATGGTGGGACGCAGTTTTCTTCTGGGACATCCTCCAGAAGACTCATAAAAATGATTTTTTCCTTGACCCTCACGGAATCAGGTATCTACCGATTGAAAACGAGGATGGTATCGTTGGGTCTGCACAGTATATGGAGAAGCAGGATGGCAGTGCGCCATGCAGATTATGACGCACGCCAGTTAGAGAATACTTGAAGGAAAGTGTTGCAAGATATTGTTAACTTATAAATCACGTGGATCCAGCACCTGACTAGCTCCCGCACATTGAAGTTTTAAACTCTTTAAAGTAATGTTGACCCTGGTACGTCAGTCAAACACAGCTGACGGTTCCTGTGTAACTATTGTATATTTTGGTGAAATAACAAAAAAATCTGTCAAAGTTAACTTTATTGAGAGTGTCATATATATATATATATATATATATATATATATATATATATATATATATATATATATATATATATATATATATATATATATATATATATACAGTCTTGAAGCCATAGGTAGCGTAAGAGGGTTCTAGCACAGCTTTCGCCCTCGCTCTTGATCACGTTCTACGTGACGCTGGCGGTAACAAAGGACGTTCTACGTCCGCCGCTATGGTTGAGGGTGGCGCTGGTGAACACTCTCAAGGTTCGTATACAGACAACATAAATACCCAAGCAAGTAGCAGGGGGGACAGCGGCCGATGTAGCTCAGTTGGTAGAGCACCGGACGCGTTATTCGGAGGTCGTGGGTTCGGATCCCACCATCGGCACGTTGTTTTTTCTTCTACTTTGTGTTTAATTATCTTTCCCCTAACAGATTACATTAATAGTTTCTGCGATTATACAAGTAAACATTAAAAAAAAAAGACATAAAGTACCATCCCCAACGCTTTCCTTGGCCTCGCCGACTGTTGGCTTCTTTCCTTCATGTATTATAACGAGCACCCTCATTTCCCTTTAATTGATCTGCTTGTAGCTCACGGGGGTCTCGGTTCTGGCAGTCTTGAAGCCATAGGTAGCGTAAGAGGGTTCTAGCACAGCTTTCGCCCTCGCTCTTGATCACGTTCTACGTGACGCTGGCGGTAACAAAGGACGTTCTACGTCCGCCGCTATGGTTGAGGGTGGCGCTGGTGAACACTCTCAAGGTTCGTATACAGACAACATAAATACCCAAGCAAGTAGCAGGGGGGACAGCGGCCGATGTAGCTCAGTTGGTAGAGCACCGGACGCGTTATTCGGAGGTCGTGGGTTCGGATCCCACCATCGGCACGTTGTTTTTTCTTCTACTTTGTGTTTAATTATATTTCCCCTAACAGATTACATTAATAGTTTCTGCGATTATACAAGTAAACATTAAAAAAAAAAGACATAAAGTACCATCCCCAACGCTTTCCTTGGCCTCGCCGACTGTTGGCTTCTTTCCTTCATGTATTATAACGAGCACCCTCATTTCCCTTTAATTGATCTGCTTGTAGCTCACGGGGGTCTCGGTTCTGGCAGTCTTGAAGCCATAGGTAGCGTAAGAGGGTTCTAGCACAGCTTTCGCCCTCGCTCTTGATCACGTTCTACGTGACGCTGGCGGTAACAAAGGACGTTCTACGTCCGCCGCTATGGTTGAGGGTGGCGCTGGTGAACACTCTCAAGGTTCGTATACAGACAACATAAATACCCAAGCAAGTAGCAGGGGGGACAGCGGCCGATGTAGCTCAGTTGGTAGAGCACCGGACGCGTTATTCGGAGGTCGTGGGTTCGGATCCCACCATCGGCACGTTGTTTTTTCTTCTACTTTGTGTTTAATTATCTTTCCCCTAACAGATTACATTAATAGTTTCTGCGATTATACAAGTAAACATTAAAAAAAAAAAAAAGACATAAAGTACCATCCCCAACGCTTTCCTTGGCCTCGCCGACTGTTGGCTTCTTTCCTTCATGTATTATAACGAGCACCCTCATTTCCCTTTAATTGATCTGCTTATATATATATATATATATATATATATATATATATATATATATATATATATATATATATATATATATATATATATATATATATATACCGGGTGTCCCAACTAACTTGAACCAAGGGATACAAAATAATACATTTGAGGTAGGTCAGTGAAACCAATTGCATTCAACTGCCAGCCTCCTTGCGCACTACAGGCGATTTTTTGTTTTGCAATCACTTAATTAGCTAATCATGTTAATTTTTCTAATTTATTAAATATCGGCTTTAGACCAAACATGTGAATTGAAAACTTGTAGAGCACCTTCAGAAACCCCCATTCCATTAATTGCGATAAAGAAAGTCTCACGTGTATCTTTTTTTGTGGGCTCAAAAGAAAGCCCGCGAAATACATATAATACCACGTGACTAGTGCATTTGTGCGCCGCGATTGTGGTGCTCTCAGTCGTGGTTTGAGCGAACGAAATTAGCTGCGGCCGTGTCTCCTTTGCCCCGCTAAAGCGGCAGGCCGATATGCCTGCGATGGCTTCTTCGCCCGCGTCCGACAGCCGGCCCACGTGATGGTGCAAGTAGCACCGAGAGCGGCGAGCCGACACCACCGGGATTCTAACAAACCCTCCTTCTCTCCCATCAGCGAACTTTACGGCAAACGGATCAGTGATAAGGCATCAGCCACTGAATCTGCGCATACAGGCTTGGGTAAAGGGGCGAGATGACATGTGACTCGACTAAAATTAGCGCTGCACCTTCATTTGCCGGTTCTTTATCGTCATCCGCCTGTCGTGATGTAGGCTGCTGCGGTGCACAGGCCTGGCCATGATCGCGGTGACGACGGGCGAGCTCGAGCTCGCTCCAACCATCGCCAACATTTCTGCCTGCCGCTGCAACGGGACCATCGGGTCACGGCCGCAGCTGATTTCGTTCGCTCAAACCACGACTGAGAGCACCACGATCGCTGCGCTCAAATGCGCTAGTCACGTGGTATTATTTGTATTTCGCGGGCTTTCTTTTGAACCCGGAAAAAAAGATACACGTGAGACTTTCTTTATCGCAATTAATGGAATGGGGGTTTCTGAAGGTGCTCTACAACTTTCCAATTCACATTTCTGGTCTAAGGTGAATATTTATTAAATTAGAAAAATTAACATAATTAGCCAATTAACTAATTGCAAAACAAAAAATTGCCTGTAGTGCGCAAGCAGGCTGGTAGTTGTATGCAATTAGTTTCACTGACCTACCTCAAATATAATATTTTGTAACCCTTGGTTCAAGTTAGCTGGGACACCCGGTATATATATATATATTTATATATATGCCAACAGTCGGCGAGGCCAAGGAAAGCGTTGGGGATGGTACTTTGTCTTGTTTTTTTTTTGTTTGTTTTTTTAATGTTTACTTGAATAATCACAGAAATTAGTAATGTAATCTGTTTAGAGGAAAGATAATTAAACACAAAGTAGAAGAAAAAACAACGTGCCGATGGTGGGAACCGAACCCACGACCTCCGAATAACGCGTCTGGTGCTCTTCCAACTGAGCTACATCGGCCGCTGTCCCCCCTGCTACTTGCTTGGGTATTTATGTTGTCTGTATACGAACCTTGAGAGTGTTCACCAGCGCCACCCTCAACCATAGCGGCGGACGTAGAACGTCCTTTGTTACCGCCAGCGTCACGTAGAGCGTGATCAAGAGCGAGGGCGAAAGCTGTGCTAGAACCCTCTTACGCTACCTATGGCTTCAAGACTGCCAGAACCGAGACCCCCGTGAGCTACAAGCAGATCAATTAAAGGGAAATGAGGGTGCTCGTTATAATACATGAAGGAAAGAAGCCAACAGTCGGCGAGGCCAAGGAAAGCGTTGGGGATGGTACTTTATGTCTTTTTTTTTTAATGTTTACTTGAATAATCACAGAAATTAGTAATGTAATCTGTTTAGAGGAAAGATAATTAAACACAAAGTAGAAGAAAAAACAACGTGCCGATGGTGGGAACCGAACCCACGACCTCCGAATAACGCGTCTGGTGCTCTTCCAACTGAGCTACATCGGCCGCTGTCCCCCCTGCTACTTGCTTGGGTATTTATGTTGTCTGTATACGAACCTTGAGAGTGTTCACCAGCGCCACCCTCAACCAAAGCGGCGGACGTGGAACGTCCGTTGTTACCGCCAGCGTCACGTAGAAACGTGATCAAGAGCGAGGGCGAAAGCTGTGCTAGAACCCTCTTAATAAATAAATAAATAAATAAATAAATAAATAAATAAATAAATAAATAAATAAATAAATAAATAAATAAATAAATAAATAAATAAATAAATAAATAAACTACTCCATGCTTTATAACCTGTGAGGTTTGGTGCATAATGCTTAGGAGTGTATGAGTTTTTGATATGTGTTTGTGTGCGCAGCACCGTACGTGTGTCTAAAGCACCTCACGTCTAGATACTGCAGATAACGCTAAGATATATATAGTCCGCACCAGTTGAACGCCCCTTAAACCTGCTACTGCACATGGCCATTCATTGATTTTTAGCCAGAGAGAAGGTATTCGTGGTGTCCAATCAGCCCAATAATTTCAACATGGCCACAACATGACAACAGCTAGAAATAATGTTGAGAATGCTCAACTCAAGCACGGTGGCCGCTTTTTCGCTGACATTTAACTCTGCCTCAGTATTCTTCCCACACCCGCCCTGCATGATCCCAACACGAGTTCAACATGGCATGTTCAGTCTGCTGAATAGAACACCATGCAACACAACCTCAGGATTGTTTTTTTTTTTTTTTTTGTAAGAGTCTCGCTTGACAACACAGATTTGCTCGGGTGTTTAAAAAAAAAAGGATTACCTTCTAAATCACATTGCATACATCGTCACACTCTTTTTTAAAGCACCAGCCAACTTTAAGCTACCGACCGCCTCCACTGGTGATTTGTGGAAGGACAAAAAAAAAAATTATATAAGTTCTGCTTGCATGTGTTTCTATGGGTTGCGCTCCCAACCCGTATGATCGTACATTTCGTGGTGTTTAAAAAATACATCTTTGAAATTACATTTATGCTTACACAATTCGCTCGCGGTTACTCGGCACCAAAGGAACGAAATATTAAGTGCGCTGTGAAATAAGTAAACCACCTTGAAAACTTTTGTTTACCTGTTTTTCTATTGGCACCTTTTCACCCCCCCCCCCCCCCTTCCCAGTCTGCTGCAGCGCCCGCTCCCGCGCAATTTCTTTGAAAACACGGATTTTCCGTGTTCGCCCCGTAAGGCAGCAGACGTAATCGCTCGCCGCATGGAGAAAGAGGAGGAAGATGACTACGACAAAGTGAAATCGAGTCTTAAAAAAGTACGGACTGTCAGCACAAGCGCACTGTCGGAAGTTCCGGGAAAATTAAAAGGGCAAAAATGAGTCATATATGCTGAGTTTGCTTGCAAGCTCACGTCAAACATGCATAGAAGAACAGAAAGCTGGGCGAGTTGGTTTTTATTATCCATATTAAAACAGAGCAAAAAATACAAAGACGGTTCGGGTTGCTGTGCTTGTTCCGTTTTTGTCTTTTTCGCAGTGTTTAATATGCAAACATGCATGAATGACTCAAAGAAGAAAAAGCGTATATGGTGGTAATGGTAAAGTTCTGCAGTGTTGCGGGCTAGAACAGATTTTTTGTCGGTAACTCGAAAACATATATGCCAGGCGTTAGTATATGGTGGATAGCAACGCCGATCTAGCCGAGAAATTTGTGATGCGTCGGGCTCGAGGATCTAAGGGTGGTCAAAGGGTGGAATTCTGCTCCAAGTTTGAGAGGCCGAAGTTAACGCCCATTAGAAGGAAGGACCAAAATCTTGGTGAAAGCAGTGCGATCAAACCTATTGAGACGGCGGTAGCCGAAGACGAACGCACAAAGAGGTTCGGGTGTCAAAGAAACCGTGCGCGTGTTATATGTGCCAGAAGCCGGGTCACTTTTCGGTGCAGTGTCCGGAAGCAAACAAAGGTCGTGTTTTTTGTCCTTATACTGCACTAACGAGAACATGAGACCTCTCGAGCAGCTTATATGCGAGACCTAGTCGTGAACGGAAAAGAGTGCTTAGTGATTCTGGAGCTACAATGAATGTGGTTCGCCCCGCTTACGTAGGTGGAACCCGAGATGTTTATGGGCAAGCGCTTGGACCCAGCAAGCTATATGGAAACTCGGAGCTTATGTTTGCCCGTTGCAAAACTGCTTGTTAAATGATCTTTCGGTATTCTTGATACGGCGGCAGTGGTGTCATCCATGCTTTCCTCAGAGTACCTGTACATATTTTCAAAACAGGTCTGATTACCTACTACGCAAAAAGGAACTTATGTCTGGTGAGGCTATCTTGATCAGATCTAGAGCTCAGAAAGCTGCAAAGGCGGTAGTTGCACACGCGGCGTGGTCGAATGTTGAGAAAGTGCTACGGGAGACGGTGCCGAGCAGTGAAAAAAAGTCGGAGACGACGCTGCCGATAGGTGAGAGAGGGTCAGATGCAACATTGTCAAGCAATGAGAAAGTGTCGGAGGCGAAACTTTCGAACACTGAAAAAGGGTCGGAAGCGATTATGTCGAACTGTGAGGATATGCCCGTTCAAAATAATTGTATGCCTCCAGGGACTTGTATGCCTGGACGGTCTCTGCAGTGAAGCCACTCGGACAAAAAATCAAATACGCTACAATGTTTGTCATGCCCAATGGTGGCAGAGCACCCGCGTCAGTCCGGAGAACAACGCCGTCAATGTACAGCTTTTCATTGTAGCGCTGTTTATTCGATTTCGACAAGCTTTTCGCGTAGTCCTACATTGCTGCAGCGCGTACTACATTTCCTTGCAAATACTGCAAGCCTGACGATTTACGGGACTGTTCACAGCACGATAAACTGACCGCGCACAGTTGCAGACGACCATTCACCACCGGCGCCGCCGCTAGCAGACGCTCCGCGGAGCTAGAAGCGGACGCGGTATGTTTCGCCGGCTGGTGGTGGTGGTGACAAACATTTATTTACTCTTTGTACAAGGAGGTGTTTGGACCGAGGCCCTTTTGGCCCAGGCTCGCACAAATCTAGGTGGAGCTCCTATTCCGGAGCCCCAATGGCGTCTAACGCCGCTCGCGCCCTGGCGACCAAGGTCCGCTGGGACTGTAGGTCATGGCAGCTGAGCAGCGCCGCCTCCCAGGCCTCCCTAGAAGGATGGGTAATGAAGGATTGGGAACGGTGGGGATTGGATGGATAGGCCCAGACCATGTGGAAAACGTCCGAGAAGGTTGCTCCTCACAGGCTGCAGCCCACATCAAAGTCTGTATTGAAGTGCTTCAAGGCTGTCGGGCACAGCATTGTATTTGTACAAATTTTGAGGAGCCTTTCGTCCGCTCTCCGGAGACCTTTACAAAAGTCCCGGAAAGCGGCGGTGGCTGTCCCTATAATATGTGGCAATTTCTTTGAATGTAATAAGACATTGCGTGGGCTCGGAGTAGACTTCCTGAGCAAGCTTGAGTGTCCGGGGAGAGAGCGCGCGGGCCACCTGATTGGCTAACTTATTACCCAGGAGTCCCTGATGGTCGGGAGCCCAGACGAGATTACAATTTTGAGGGTCGCTGGACCGACAGCAATTTTGTAGGACGCGCTTGGCTAGAGGAGGTGTCCAACCCAGCTCATAATTCCGACAGGCCCCCTTGGAGTCAGTAATGATGTGTTTTACTTGTGGGAGGGAGAGGCTGCGCCGTCGTCTGCTGCAATGCGCGATTCTCGTTCGGTCCATATTGTCGTATGGTGCTTGACAACTGCTCTTTAAATGTAATTTTGTCTAGGATGTGTCACTTGAGCGACATTATTATCAAGCTAATTTACTCCATGCGAAGGCATATCAGACTGTAAACAAAACTGCGCGATTCACTACACCCAGCTTGCAGTGAGCCTTTTGGGGGTGTCGGGATTCACAACAGATTATTCGGGAGTTTTAAAAGTAGACTGCCTCCGCAATGACACAGCATACTTTGTCACACATTTCTTCAAAGCGCGGCTAGACTACTGTGCCCAAGGAAGCGGCTGCGCTGCGTTTTGATGAAGGCGAAACGGAGTGGCGTCGGTGTGCTGTGCGATGTCAGTGCTCGTTAAAGAACTCCAGGTGGTCGAAATTTCCGTAGTCCTCCACTACGGCGTCTCTCATAGCCCGAGTCGCTTTGGGACGTTAAACCACACAAACCAACCAACCATCTTCAAAGCGCTGGCCAACATTTAACGACCGGTCACCATTTCTGGGGCTCTGCGAAACTGTTCCGGTAAGTTGTGTTTACATGTGTGTGTATATATGCCACCGTCCCAACTCGCACCCCCATACGTTTCGCGGCGTTTTAAAAATACTTCGCCTCTGCAATGAGATTTCATACCTTCACGATCTATTCTAGAATGCTCGTGGTTGCTCTGCGCCGAATAATGACACCATAGGTGCATGGTGAAATGAGAAAACTGCTTTGGAATCTTTCGGTTCCGTGTATTCCTATGGGCAATAACCCTACTTTTCACCCCAAGTCGAGCGCTATACGGTGTTGGTTTATATATGGCATGTCAAAGTTAAGAAGAGCGGCCAGCTCATTTGAGGCAGATAGCTTAAGCCTTCCGGTATCCTACTTTGATCCCAAATTAGACACGCTAATCCAACGTCACGCAAGCACGTTCACAGGGATCGGTAAAAGCAGGACTCTATAGGTTCATTTCACATGACGTCATCGCACGAGCGCCGTCCGTCATTTTTTTTTTTTTTGGTCACGTGAGCGACGCTGCCCGGTCGTCGCACACCAAAGTTGACGTGTGGTGGAGTCACACGACGGACAAAATCGTGAAGCACTATCGCGATCTGGCATTGCGTGACTATAGTGAGCTAGAATATTCTAGCATACTGTAGACGTGACCCTTAAGTCAGCGATTTCTACCGCTTTGCTTCCGTCCGCGAGCAGCGTTTTGGCAGTTCGGATTCATGCACGAACATCACTTTCCTTTTGCTTTTATTTTTTGTAGCGGAAAGCATTCCAGCCACACCCTGGCGCCTAAGCATGTACAGCGTAACATGCATTCTACTAAAAGGTCGGAGGAAAGCGGGCTTTGAGGGACTGACTAGTACAGCCGCAAAGAAGGCATCAACGGGCGTCGCACTGTTCTGTATTCCGATCATCTTAGCCCGACGCTTGTAGTGCGCGCAGCGGTATGTCTGGTCAGCGCCTGGTCTAGTACCCACAGTCACAGGGAAAAGCTCGCAAGAGCTAATTAGTAACGTGCAACGGCTTGAAAGTATTCCTCGCTTTCCTCTAGCGCTTTAGCGTACTTGCAGTTACGCTGCATACACGTACCGGGAGCACAAGGGCAGCAGTCCGAAAGGTTCTCCTCCAACTGGGTTGAAAGTAGCATGTTTACGAAGTTGTCATTGAGTAAGCGCGATCACGTGCACACACACAACCGCGTTTATATCACATCGAGCGGGACAGTCAGCACGGCAATGCTTTAGCAAAACGACAGAGCAGAAGCAACAGTGCAAGACCCGCCACAGCTGGCGTCTACCCCAAAAGGTTGATAGCTGTGCTGTTCTCGGAGTTTCTAGACCTGCAGAGCCTATTGCCGCCTCCGTAGACAGCGCAATTTACCATTATTGTAGCAAATTACAGAGTTCACAGCACCTTGGATCTTCCGAACTACCCAAACGAAACCTCAACAGACGACGACGATGACCAAGGCTATGGCGGACCGGAAGCGGGAAGGCTTCATTTTTCCCGTCGTCCCCCGCGCGGCAGCCGACAGTGAATACAACATATACCTATGCCGGGTGGTCTTTCGCATAACGCGGTAGCTTATGGTAGTGTTCTACATGAAAGCGAACGAGAATGTGGAAGGAGAGCCGTTATAATGTTGTCGCCTCATATTCTCAAAGGCTGGTCATTACTATCCACCATAGCTTTGTTTATCTGCCCCTTTCCTACTTCTCCCTCTACTTCTGTGTCGCACTCTAGCGTAGCGTAGCACATCGGTTCTTTCGATTCTTTCCGTGCGGCAAAATATGCCATTCGAACGATATGCTGTCATTTAAGTTTTTTTTATTGTGTAAGCAGTATCGCCGGTGCAATGGGCAGTTACTTCATCTTTCCTCTGATCGTAATCATACCAATTATTAATAGCCAGACATCTTACTTTGCGACCATTCCTTAAACATGAGAAAGAATGCACCGCAATCTCGGCACTTCAAGCCGCGTTTGCATACCCTGAACGCTCAGCAGCAAGGCGGAGGAGGTGTACGTAATAGACAATTTTAGAACAGGGTCGGAGCGCGCAGAGGAATGCTCACCCCATTTATCCTGTGTCCCTTAAGGCGTGTCTTTAAGTTTACTCCACATTTGCAACTTTCGGGAGCCTTACAATTGCTCAACGTTAAAAAAGCTTTAGAGAAGCATCAAAGAATGAGCTGTTTCTGTTTTCTTTTTTTTTTTTTTTTTTTCATATTCGAGGTAACAATTATGAATTTATGCACGCATGGATTTTTAAGTAATATTTATTTATTTAAAAGTACAAATCTGTGAAAAACAAAGTTCGTTAGTAGTTAGCACATAAAAAGAACAACGAGGCACATGTGTAATTTAGGAATACGGCATAGGAGTAAAAAATAACAAAATATAAATATATAATAAGCAACACAGTATACAATGAAGATAAGCAAATAGCCATACAATAAGTTTTAATACTAGGCAAGAAAGAAAGTTTGCAGCGCGGATTTAAATTTTTCTTCTACAGTTATACTTTTTAGAGATGCAGGCAGGTTATTTCAATTATTACAGGTCCGGGGAAGAAACGAGTTATAATAGGCAACTGTGTTTGAGTGCGGAATGTTTACGTTTTGACTGTAGTTACGGCGAAATTAAATGTAGGATAGTGGTTGAACCCATAAGGAGCGCAATGTTGAGTTATGATCGTATAATTTATGAAAAAGTGAGAGGCGGGATAGTTTTCTTCGAGTCGATAACAGCGGGAGATGTAAGTATGCTTTCATATAAGTAACGCTGGCTCTCCTTTGATAGTTGCTTAAGATGCTGAGCGATTTTGTACTGCCTCAACGGAGTGTATGAGGGTTGCTTGACCGGGGTCCCAAACAGATGAGGCGCATTCAAGTTGTGGACGAATGTATGTTGTATACATTATTATTTTTAATGATGATGGTGCAAGGGAGAAATTACGGCGAATGTATCCGAGAGTACGATTGGCTTTAGCGATGGTAGAGTTGACATGCGATTTCCAAGATAGATCACTAGTAACGGTTACACGAAGGCAACGGTATGACTTTACAGATTCTAATGGGACGTTATTAAGCATATACATGGGACTTGTTGCATTAGTGCGAGATACCCTCATTGATTTGCATTTGTTAATGTTTAATTGCATGCACCATTTACTGCACCATTCGCTAATATTATTAAGGTCATTCTGGATTAATAGGACATCAGAATTATCAGCAAGTTTACGGTACAAGAAACAGTCATCAGCAAATAGGCATATTTTCGAAGAAACACAGGAAGGCAAGCCATTTATGTAAATCAAAAATCATAAGAGCGGTCCCAGAACCGACCCTTGCGGAACGCTGGACCGGACTGGGACCGAAGGTGAGTTGATTTCATTAGCATTTACAAATTGTACGTGGGACGTGAGGAAAGCTCGAATCTAATTAATTACAGCAGGGTCGATGTTTAGAAAGCTTAGTTTATGAAGAAGTAGTGCGTGGTTTACATTGTCAAATGATTTAAAGAAATCAAGAAATATACAGTCAGTTGGGAAGCCAGAATCTAAATAGGCATGCAAATCATTAGTGAAAGGGACAAGCTGAGTTTCAGAAGAGAAAAGTTTACAGAATCCATGCTGCGCACTTGAAATAAAGTTATTTTCAAGAAAGTTAACAAGATGTGTGTATATAATGTGCTCCATAATTTTACAAGGCACGGATGTTAGGCAAATAGGCCTGTAATTGAGGGGATCGTGTGCTGGACCTGACTTGTGGATGGGGATTACTTTAGCGGATTTCCAGTCATGAGGTAAAATGCCAAGATTATATGATTGCGAAAAAATGCCCTCTAGTATTATTGAACAGTATTCTACCGTGTTTTGCAAAAATTTAATATTTATCTCATCAGCTCCACAAGATAACTCGGGTTTTATTTATTTATTAAAGCTTTTATACCTGTTGATTTAAATATTATGGGGACCATGAGCTGATAATTGGTAGCATTCCCAACAGGAATGTGAGTGGTGGGTACAGGGGATTAAAATGACTGAATGAATGTGTCGTTAAGTAATTCTGAATAGAGGTGAGATGGCACTGAGTCCCCTGAATTAGTGAGCAATGATTGAGCAATGATAAGGTGTCCTCATTAGTGTTCCCTCGTATGACATCCCAAAACCACTTTGGATTAGTCTTTAGTAACTGTGGAAGAGTCGTGTTTAACAAGGAAAATGTAGCTGACCTTAAAGATGTGATATAACATTTTGCCGCTTTTTTGTACGATAGCCAATGAGTTAGTCTTAAAGAGTGATATAATCAATACTGACGGGACACCTTATTATGCTTGTTTGTATATCCTCAAAGCTGCTGGAATTCGGCTTTATCACTATGACATGAGATGAAACTATAGGATCCACGTACGCGCAACTGTTTTTACATTGTTCGAGATAATCGTACATGCCTTTCGCGCCTTATCTCATAAGTTCCTTCTCAGCTCCAAATTGAGAGCGGTGAAAATGCTGCTCTTCGACGGCCGCCGAGCACGCTTGTTGCCATCGCCGCCGCCGAGTTGTTCAGTTCCCTGCAGGTGAAAGTCAGCCCCAGTAAAAAGTTCCTTTCAGAAGTCTTTTGGTGCCTTCCTGACTGCCGGAATGCCGTCACCAAAATGTAACAGACACTTTTCAACAGAAATAGCGCGGTAAAACAGGACAAAGAAAGAATACAACACACAGACACAGCGCTGACTAACAACTGAAGGTTTATCGCATTGCTCGCAATAAATACCAGAACTAAGAAAGAGAAGGCGAGGAGGAATCCCTCTTGTCATTTCTTGTCGTCATGGGTTTGCAAGATACCCAATCTCTTTTCTTTTCAGTGCCTTCGATGGTGTGCTTATGACCATACGTTTTTTATGAGTCCTGTTTCAAAGAAATCTCTGTTGGATTCATCTTGCAGACAACGGCCGTAATGTAATGTGATTACATTTTTCATTAAGCCTGTCTCATGACAGCTATTATTTAATGATATAAATACCTGTATAAAGAATGAAAGTGAAAAGCTATCTGTGCTGCTGCGGCGAGCTACAATTACGTTCTAATCAGCGAGCTAAATACAGCGCTTCAATACGGGTGTGCAGTTATAACCTCCAGTCATCATGGGTTCTGGCGCCTGAATGTTAACATACATATGTAAAGTTAAGTACCATGCAATTTTTCAAGTTTCAAAATTGGTTCCTTCAAAGGGATGCCGGTTATTTATAATGTCATGCATCAAACCTTGCATAAGGACCAGGAATAAATCGAAGAACTGCAATTACACACCAAATCAAGTTTTTGCATCATACGGGATGTTTAGCGAAGTTGAACCAGAATTTTTTTAATTTAGGCTTTTTGAGATATAAAGAAGGTTTCTGGGCTATAATCTCACCAATATTGGCGCAATCGGAAAAGAAGGTGGATAATGTTATAGGTAATTGGGTTAACTAATTTTTGATAATTACATTTCAATATTGCAGCTAGGCGTCTAGTTATAATTAAAACTTATAACCGTTCAAAAGCAATAGCTGTTTCAGTTTTTAAAATTTCGAAAACGTGGTTACCCTTGGCGCTGTGGCTAACAAAGTTGGCTATCTCAGGACAAAAGGCGCGCTTTCGAAAAACGCGCTCTGAGAACCCGCCCAGCGTCGGCAATCACCGGCGCAAATTCCAACATCACAGTGGCTTTAAAGCCCGCAGTAATTCCCAACAATTTACCCTTATCGCGCTTCACTGATTTTATTCATAGCCAAGTCAATTATAACATTACTACATGGGGACATACGTGTCTTTTACACCTATTGACAGAAGACGCGGAAAGAGGAAAGACGACGAACAGGAAGCAATAGACGAGCAACTTTATAAACGATGGTAAGAAAACGGTACAGAGACGTAATTACAAGAGAGAGAGAGGGGGGTCGACTGCACTTATACAATAGGGGCTTGCTCTAAACTAAACACAGCTCCAAGAGTTAGCGAGCTACATACAACTTGAGCTCACTGTTCTTTTATCACGACTTTTTAGAAAGCCGAGGCCTGCCTGCTTTCGCTTTCAAAGCATGAGCTAAAGCCCAACCTCGAAGCGCAACGTACCTTGATAACCATGCTCGAATTTTCTAAAAGAGAAAGGGGGAGCAGAGAGGGAGCGCAAGCACCGTAGCCCTAGCTAATCTATACTCGACCTCCCTGGCTACCAGTGTTCGCGGTCAGCGCGCGCCGCCTCACTATGTTCGCAAAAACAGAGAGAGAGAAAGAGAGAGGAGGGCATGGAATGGGATGCAGATGCTGGTGGCTCAATAGTTTCTCCACTATTCCGGACAGTTCTCGTGGCTTCTACCGTAGTTTGTCCCCAGACGGCCTATAGCGCCCGTGTCGGCAGGGGTGAGGAGGCCCGGCGCTGTGGTGGTCGAGGACGGGCTGTAATCGAGGGAAGCCTATTGATTTTTCCATTTGCCCACCTTTGCAACAGTCCTCACGGACTCGCAAAACGCCTGCCGGAGTCTCCTTAGGAGAAAAACTCACACAACAGCACAAAACTTCATGACTAAACGACCGCCGATCCTTGTCACCGTGGTTCCCGGGTCATGTGGGACCTGGCTTAGAGCGAGGTAATGACGCCTCAAATAATCATACCCGAGCACTTCTCCCGGTCGTGCTCGTTATAATACATGAAGGAAAGAAGCCAACAGTCGGCGAGGCAAAGGAAAGCCTTGGGGATTGTACTTTGTCTTTTTTTTTTAATATTTACTTGATAATCACATAAATTAGTAATGTAATGTGTTTATGGGAGGGATAAATAAACATAAAGTAGAAGAAAAAACAATGTGCCGATGGTGGGAACCGAACTCACGACCTCCAAATATCGCGTCCGGTGCTCTTCCAACTGAGCTACATCGGCCGCTGTCCCCCCTGCTACTTTCTTGGGTATTAATGTTGTCTGTATACGAACCTTGAGAGTGTTCACCCTCAACTATAGCGGTGGACGTGGAACGTCCTTTGTTACCGCCAGCGTCACGTAGAACGTGATCAAGAGCGAGGGCGAAAGCTGTGCTAGAACCCTCTTGTGCTAGCTATGGCTTCAAGACTGCCAGAACCGAGACCCCCGTAAGCTACAAGCAGATAAATGAAGGGGAAATGAGGGTGCTCGCTATAATACATGAAGGAAAGAAGCCAACAGTCGGCGAGGTCAAGGAAAGCATTGGGGATTGTACTTTGTCTTTTTTTTTTCAATATTTACTTGATAATCACATAAATTAGTAATGTAATGTGTTTAGGGGAGAGATAAATAAACATAAAGTAGAAGAAAAAACGTGCCGATGGTGGGAACCGAACCCACGACCTCCAAATATCGCGTCCGGTGCTCTTCCAACTGAGCTACATCGGCCGCTGTCCCCCCTGCTACTTTCTTGGGTATTAATGTTGTCTGTATACAAACCTTGAGAGTGTTCACCCTCAACTATAGCGGTGGACGTGGAACGTCCTTTGTTACCGCCAGCGTCACGTAGAACGTGATCAAGAGCGAGGGCGAAAGCTGTGCTAGAACCCTCTTATGCTAGCTATGGCTTCAAGGCTGCTAGAACCGAGACCCCGTAAGCTACAAGCAGATAAATGAAGGGGAAATGAGGGTGCTCGTTTTAATACAAGAAGGAAAGAAGCCAACAGTCGGCGAGGTCAAGGAAACCATTGGGGATTGTACTTTGTCTTTGTCTTTTTTACTTCGGTAACCACATAAGTTTGTAACGTAATCTGTTTAGGGGAAAGATAATTAAACATAATTAAACACGCGATATTCAGAGGTCGTGGGTTCGATTCCCACCATCAGCACGTTGTTTTCCCTTCTACTTTGTGTTTAATTATCTTTCCCCTAAAGAGATTACATTACTAATTGCAACATCCGTCTGGCAAGAAGGGATCCCTGTATTTGATATTGTACGCGGAACACTACACACGTCCATGTGGTTTTCTTCAGGCACGGCCCAAGCTCCACCCACAACTCAGCGTTGCCTAGACTCATATCCTCCACAAGCTTCGCACAGACACCCAGCCCGGCTGCACTTCCTTCGCATTAAATCTTACATATCCGTCATGTTACCCAGCCTATGCCACTTTGGAACTCAGCTTGATTCAGTGCACAGGAGCCCTCAGAATTTCTTTCCCCTCAACCTCTCTCCAATCTGGAGCACCCGACTAGCGTTGAAGTGATTAGATGATACAGCGCGCCCTGGTGCTTCCTGCCCTGGATCTTCTGAGCGTTAATCTGTCACCCTGTAGTAAAGAGTGGCGCAGATTTTGCGTATAGTGTTTCTTCAATTTCACTTAGCGAACGTTAAAGAGGAACAGCGCTCTGCGCCATTGGCAGACGACACAGCATACCCAAGAGAGCATTAATTATACTGGCACGAGTGGCAACGATCGCCAGTGCCTTGCAAGCGCCGTCCTGTGCTATGAGTTGGCAATTTGGAGGCTAATACACAGGCATGCTTCGAGAGTTCGACCAAACGGAGCAGTCCGGGAACACGACCATTCCCCCTAAATTTTCCCTACACCAATCCGGTTTCTACCACGAACGCTGCACTATAAACATTCCTTTTAATCAGGGACTAAAAAGTGAATCGACTGATTTTAGTTTATTCACAGATCTACGGCGGATGTTCAGCTTAAAAAAAAAAAAGAACTATGGTGGCTTTTTGACGGCTTATCATTAAAATATCCTGACGCCTCAATTTTAAACGCCCTATAACCAACAAAACAGAAATTCATTAAAAAATAAACAAAACGTAAACCTAATAAACCTGCAGCAGCAACTTAATGTCACGGAGAGTATGTTCACGTTCCACCGTGCTTGTGACTTCACTTGCAGCACGGTTTACAAAATAATGTAGTTACAGCAGATATGTATTTATTTATTTATTTATTTATTTATTTATTTATTTATTTATTTATTTATTTATTTATTTATTTATTTATTTATTTATTTATTTTACCATCAGGGTATATATACATATACATTTCAGAGGGGAGGGGCAAACATTTACAACGATAAGAGTAAACAGCCGACAGCTCAACGGATTATGTATATCTGCAAACTTATGAATAGGTATGATATTGCCTGTCTTCCGATCGCATGATAGTGTGTAATCAAGATAGGATTGTGTGAAAAAGCATACGAGTATGATGAAGGAGTATTCACAAGTGTTTTTCAAGAATTTTATATTAATACCCTCAATTCGAAAGGAAGGCTTTGATTTTTGTTCATTGATAACTCTTTTTATGTCTGTCGAATTGAATATGATTGGATTCATATCACTGCAATTAGTAAGCTGAACATGTGGGGGTGAACTGGAAATTGGTGAAAATAAAAACGTTTGTATGAATGCGTTCTTAAAAGTACTAGCACATAAGGTATCGGGTACTGGTTCGCCATTTGGTGTTAAAAGTGATACGGTGATTCTTGTTTTCTTTCACAATGCTCCAGAACCACTTGGGGTTAGCATTTCAAGCATTTAGAACACTTCGAAGTGCTGATAGAAGAACGAGAATTTAGTAGCTTTCAGTGCTATAAAATATGCCAAAATACTTACAGCAATTTATGCAAGCTTTCTCACTATTCATTGCAGGCACCTTTGAAGACACTGAAATGATGAGACAATGCAGCCATAGGACCTTTCCAACAAGGGCACATGCTTATCGTGACAGAGCAGGAAGTGACCATGATGAAATGAATTTGTGTTGCTTTCCTTCAAACAACTTGCACTGTATTGCATACCTATAATTAGCCGAACGCAGTAGTCTTGCCTATGATTACTGTTTTAGAGCGGCAAGGAAGATGCGTTCCAAGAAATTATGTGTGGAAAGAGGGGAGGAGTATCAGGTATGCCACTAAAGCTAGGGTGCGGCAAAGTGCACGGAATGTCTCGTGTGTATTTTACTGTCGGGTGCCGAAATGCCATTAGGGCTACCCTCGTTTCTCTTAGCACGTAGTCGCTGAGTTTAGAGTGCAGCTCCCAATATAAATTTTAAGCAGTAAAGACTGACAGAGTTCCTTTAAATGATGATCGTTGCGCATATTTTGCCAAAAAGAGGGTGGTATTGATAGGGAAACTATAGCGTAGCCGGAAATACCGCATCGCCAGAAAAAGCATCATAATCCATAACAAAGCACGACCCCATGGAATAAAACTAGAAAACTGCTTTTCCTTTTTCTGCCTACCTGAAAGGAGCAGCTGCGCCATAGTATTCTTGCTTTTAAGGACGCATGTAAGGAAGCATGTGCGCAGCGACAACGACTGTGTCGAATAAATAGCTCAGCAGCAAATGCACAGCTTTGAACGCTACACACAGCCGCAGCGTTAATATCCGTTCATTGATCAAATTCTAAAGTGCGTCCTTCAGCCCCCTGCGGCGAGATACGGGTTTCATATAGGGCTGTGCTGACCCGCTTAACGCGTTAAGGAATAGCAATCACGTCTCATCACACGAGGCATTTCCACGACATTGATGATATACTCTCAATGCGTCTCTGCCGGTGAATCCTTTCATTCCTTCGCGCGTGTGCTTCACACGCCTACGAAGAGGGCGATCGAGGTTGAGGTTTTTGCTGGCTACAGGTGGGGTTAGCCTCGGGTTCTGCCGGCAATTACATCACAGCGGAGCCACTTAAATATTAGTGTCCTCAATTCAGGCACATACACACAATCGCACGAAGCAGTTATTAGTCGCGCTTGCTGTAACCATCTGGAGTTCATATCCGAGTCCTGAAGGAAAATTAAAAGAAAGCGTGAAACCTCCTTTGTACAAGACCGTCTTCCGCACATGTAGATAATGCCCTGAAGTGAAATGTAGGAGGCTCCTATTTTCTTGTGGGAAGCGAGCAACACACTCCTTTCCGCACTGTACCCTGGACAGCACATAACGTAATGCCCTATATCCCCGCACACAGCCCAATTGGAACACAGTCGAGGCATTGTCAGGCTTATACATTCACGCAGGTGTACGAGCACAGCCCGCGCGAATGCGATATAGTAAATCAGCTTGGGATCTCTTTAGATGCAACAACCTATGTGGCCTGTGCTACCACGCCGCAATCTACCCTTATCTCCGCCGCCATGGAGAGCGCCTCCTCCCCCACCGCAGCGAAGGAAACAGCGATAGCGCTGGCCATCGCTGACCCGCGTACGCGTACAGTCCTCAGTGACTCAAAAAGAGCAATTCTAAATTTATCGGCAGGCTCCATCTGCCTTCCTGCTGCACGCATCCTGCGCGGCTGCACTCCCGACCACAAAATTAACCTAGTCTGGGTACCTGCCCACGTGGGCAACTCTGGAAATGATGGGGGCCGACCAACTTGCCCGAGGATTAACAATCCAGGCTGTCGGTCTCACGCATCCGGACGCACTCGCTGAAGCCCCCCAGACTTTCGCCGAAATTACCAATTTTCACAAAGAAACGGCGCCTTTTCCCGCCTCCCCACCCCGACCTCGACCGAGCACAAGCCACCCTGCTCCGCAGATTACACACACACTGAATTTTAGTCACTCCAGGCTATCACTAACTACTAAAGGGGAATACGGCCCCGCATGTCCTAATTGCAACAACGGAGAACCCGCCACTCAGGCGCAAATCTTCTGGGGATGCGAAAGCTGGCACCAGCTCCTTACCAAGACAGACAAAAATACACAACTTGCACTTATTTCGTGGGCCCAGGATGTCGCCCCTACCTGGGGGCCACACAAGACCCACCTGCCCTTATTCACGACATCTGGGGCAAATAAATTTATCTCTCTCTCTCTCTCTCTCTCTTTTTAGATCTTGGTCGTGCATGGCTTCTAGCGGGAACTAAAAAAGGAATGGAAATGCCTGCAAGACTGCCTCTCTGAAGTGCATTTTGATGTATTGCGGAACTCCTTTTTTTTTTTTTTTTATGGATGTCCTGTGGGCGCTTTACGGGTTACGCTTGCTTTGCCTTCGAACATTAATACCCAGGTAAAAATATTGAATGCTAAGTATGCTTCAGACTCAGATATTTTGAGCAGCCGCTGGAGAAGGGCTTGCCCAGCTACCGACTCTTCGAGGCATTGTCAAGTTGCATTACTAATCCCTAAGTAGCGACAAGCCTATAAGAGGTTTGGATGAAGTAAAGCATTGCTTGCTGCCGCCTGAGGAACTTCAGTGGCTCTTATAGCTTTCTGCGGAAAATTTCGAGACGTTCGAGCTGTGGAACCAAGGGTGAAATTAAAGGTAATCGGTACAAAATACGACTAATTACTAGCGCTTCGTGAAGTTTGGCCATTGAAGAAGAGCGATTTCTCCATTGCTCACTTGGATTCTGCTGATTCCAGTGAGACGCGAAGATAGATATAAGACAATGGAGTCCACAGGTCGTCGCCACTGTAGACAAGACCCAGAAAGCGCATGCAAATAAATTGGTGAACGCAAGAGTCGCCAAAAACTACATGTATCTTCAACATCGCAGAACGTCATCCTACACCCGTAAACAGGAAGAAGTCGGATTTTTCCACTGAGACGATTCCATGCCTTGAAAGTAATTCTGTATCGAAAGTAGGGCCCCTCGAGCTGTCAAGGCTAATTGCTTTTGTTGGTAGCAGCTAAAGCAAATGCAAATGTCGTCTGCATATATCGACATTCACACATGCCTGCAATTTTTTTGCAACGAACCAGGATAGGCCAGTCATTACGATGTTAAAAAAGCGCAGGGGACAGAGCGCTTCATTGAGGCACACCTCACTATGCAGTTAATTCGTTGCTCATATAGCATTCCCTAACATCACTAGAATTTTACTATAGCTGAGAAACGAGTGAATGAATCTGAGCAAATGGACATGTACGCCCTGCAAACTATTCAGGACTGAGCTCTGAAGAACGCTATAATAGGCTTTGCGACGTCAAGGAAATTGGCTAGCGGGAAAAGGCCGAAAGCTGTCCGATGTTCAATGTGGCGTGCCAAATCCAAGGCGCTATGTTGCGCACACCTCGACGGAATCCAGTCATACATGTTTACAATGCCTTGCTGTCTTCGAGACACCACGATATACGTTCACTAGCCAGCTTATTTCTCAGCTTAGCCTCACAAGATATCAGTGACACAGGACAATATGAGGCCAGGTCTGTCATCCAATTCGTTTTTATTCGTTCAGCCCCTGAATAAATCAGTTGATAATTCGCGCTCCTCCTGTTCTATGTGCCCTTCTTTTGTGTTTCGCGTTTCTTATCGCATTTTCCCGTGGCTTCAGACAATCACCAACTAACCTGACAATACATGCTAAAGACGCGAAGAGAAGACACGCAAGACAGGACGGACATTGACTACCAAATCTTTACTGTATCGAATTTCTGACGTCTGAATTCGCTACGCCGGGCGTGCGAACAAGTCTTCATATTGACCAAAGACTTTCGACCGCCATAGCGTGAAAAACAAACTTTTGTTTAATTTCAGAATGAACCTCCCTTTTCTGTGCCGGACAGCTTGCATAAAGTTGCAGGAAACGCAAACTATTTGGCTAGTCAAGGAAACTAAACGCGCAGCCATCAGCTGCTGTTATCACAGACGTAATCGATGGCAACGTGTCTCGTTAGGCGCTGTAACCACGTGATCATCACTGCTGGAAAATTGCCGAGTACATATTAGGACCCTCTCTCTCTCTCTCTCTCTCTCTCTCTCTCTCTCTCTCTCTCTCTCTCTCTCTCTCTCTCTCTCTCTCTCTCTCTCTCTCTCTCTCTCTCTCTCTCTCTCTCTCTCTCTCTCTCTCTCTCCTTTTAACTTTGGGTCTTTGCGCAAAGCGTTCTCCAGCAGATATCCACACTGGTGGATAAATTACATACATTAATTCGTTAGCAAGATAAAGAAAAAAAAGAGGTCATTGCGTGAAATGAAAAAAAAAAAAAACATGGGCTCAGGGAACAAATTTGTATCACTGCACGCACAGCCACAGATGAGCATTATGGCGCAATGTCCGATGAACGGATTTCGAAACAAAGGCAAAAACGAAGCGGCTGCATTCGTCGGCAGCTGGCGACAGCTTGCACATTATGGTGTAAGCCATCGCGGCAGCATCCTGCGGAAGCCCCGAGTTATCGTCCGCGCCTTGCCCTTCCGCTCTACGTGCAAACCGCAGCTGCACTCACGTTTTTTACGACAGGCAGCACAGACAATAAAGACCTCTTTCGACGTGCTTGTATCTTGGCTCCGGTCTGGTCGCGGAGAAGCCTATATACTAAGGCAAGCAAGGGCCCAATCCGATGTAACCCCATTCCCACCACCTACTACACCGGGCATCCTGATCCCTCTACCCATCTCCACTGCGGGGACTCCTCATTTTCCAAGCGTACCCTGTGGAAATGCCTCACAGCTCGAGTCCAGTGCAAATTCTTTCAGTGTAATACTTCGTCCTGCCTCTCTCAATGCTCCCCAAACGCAAGCCTAAATCAACCTTCTTCAGGGACGTGCTAGACAGGAGCTGACAGACGGCCACAGCACTGAAAAGGTCTGGGCGGAGCAGATTGAACAAAATTTATTTACTCTCACTCACAGATGCATTAGTAAAACGAACTTGCGGGCTGTTTGGTCCACGCTAAGAGAATTATAGAACTGCCCAAACAATGGTGCGCCGATATTCTATTTCATTTGTGCCCATCTTTTTTTCTTCGGCTCTTACCCGCCATGGTGGCGGTTATAAGTGGTTAAGAAGCTCGGTTACTGAGTCGGAGGAGTGCCCGTGTTCGAATCGTTTCGGTCGCGTTTCGATGAAAGCAGAAAGCCAATAAGCCCGCGTGCTCTGCGATGGTAGTGCACGTAAAAGACCTCCAGATGGTCGAAATTATTCCGTATCTCTCCACTATAGCACTTCTTTCTTTCTTTCTTTCTTTCTTTCTTTCTTTCTTTCTTTCTTTCTTTCTTTCTTTCTTTCTTTCTTTCTTTCTTTCTTTCTTTCTTTCTTTCTTTCTTTCTTTCTTTCTTTCTTTCTTTCTTTCTTTCTTTCTTTCTTTAACGTACGGATCAGGTCTCTAGCGAGAAGCGTAACAGATACTGCGTCTTTCGTTTCCTGTAAACCGAATAAATTCTTTGGCTCCTTCGAACAGTCTTTCACATGGTCAGCGAAAAATGTGCGGCATGCACGGATAAATTGTCACCGCGAGCCCTACAGACATCCCCCAGGATGAAAAACTAAGATTTATTCTCCCTAATCATGTTCCTGTTGGCCGTCTTAAGCGGCGAAAATGGGCGGTTGGCAGTGAAGAAAAATCACTCATATTTGCGCATTGAAACATAGATGCAAGTACATCAAGGAAAATAATTGGTATGATAATGGTAGATGCAAGCGCGTTGGCCTTGCAGCCGACATAGTCATCTAATAAAGTTGAAAGCGTTCGCTCGTGTGCGTGCGTGCGTGTGTAAGTAGGTAGGTGCGTGCGGCGCGTGATCTCATTCTCTCTTTTGCCGCGCCATTCCTTGCTAAGTAGGCCCGCCTCTCCCAAATCTTCACGCTTGCTAAACATTGCTGTTAACTGTTCACCCTGCGTATACGTTGCACCAACATGCTGGAGAATCACTTGATCGTAGCAAGACCGTTACAAACTTATCTTCCACATGATCATTTCATGAGCACTGCCGTCAAAATATGCTTCTGTTCAGGCGGAGATGGAGATGATAGTTTCTTGCAGTGCTTCTCCATTCTTTTCCTTCTCTGGTTTTGGGCAAAGCCCTAGATTGACCAATGCCTTGCTTAAGAAGGCTAAGGGGAGACCACTTAAAACGTCGAAGGTCTGCGAGCTCCCCATGTGTTCGTCACTGACGCTTTCCTTGGTGTCACTGGACATTACGGAGTCCTGGTGAAGTACTGTCTTTACATGGAGGCCACTAGCAAGGAGCGTGAGGTATTATCACAAAAACGTTCAATGATAGGGGGTAAAGATAAGAAAAAAAAAAAAACGTCCGTACTACTGCAAAACGCAGCAGAATTCAATAAACATGTAGCAACAACAACGATGCCACTAAAACGCAGACACAAAATAGCGATATCAACCAGCAGCATATCTGTGTAGCCATAAAAAAAAACGAGGAAAAAAAAAAGGAAAAGCCAGACCAAAGCACCAAAAACTGAAGAATCTTGAAGACGAGTAATTAGGGCTTCTGTAAATTTTTCAGTCTCATCTGCCAGTCCAACTCAGTCAAGATACTGAAAAAAAAAAATACATTTTGGTATGACGCAGTGCGGCATTTAGGGGCACTTTGCGTGGATGGCGCATGCTTGATGATACGTATAACTTAGGGCAGAGGTCAAAGCAGTTCAGAAATGCTCGTCAATCTTGTTTACGAACATTTACTTGCTCGTCAGTGTTGTGTATTTTAAAAGGAAGATACGGTTATTGTTATTCTCAGCGATATACCCTGGTTAAGGGTAACGTGATTTTCATTATTGTAATCCTAGAAGAGCGGTTATAGTCCTTAAGGATGAAGCCAAAGGAGCGATTTTGAGCAGCTTTATAAACGGTGTTAGAAATTCGGTAAATGGTCGGGTCAAATGCGGAGCACTCAACTTTCAATTAGCTAATGTTCTATTAACAGCTCCAGACCATTTCATGCCACCTGGTGGCCTCCGCGAGAGACGTCTGAAACAGGACCGGAGCAGCGGTGCTCGATATCTGTTACTCGTGCTTTCCGAAACGTCACCTACGATTTTTTCTCGCCGTAATGCCGCCATGAGAAGGTAAGAAAACGAAAAAAGAAAATCGAAAGAGCCCTGCTGCGTTCCACCATTTTGCGCGCCTTCTCTCTGCAAAGTCCGCATAGTGTATTTTGTTGTTTTCCCAGGTAAGCAGACAATGCGCCTCGGAGTACGCAATGGATAAAAAAAAAAAGACAGCATTCGAAAAAAGGGACCACAAGTGTGGTCATTTGTTAGAAACATTTCCACACTGAGTAGGTTTTGCCGCTGAGCCGCAAGGTGGCGACTCTGCTCGATCTCGAGGCCAATACCCACTGTAGGGAGAAAACCTCTCCCATATTCCTCCAATTAACCCGCGGTCATGTGCTAGCTGCATCCACTTTACCCCTGCGAACTTTTTAAACGATCCGCCCACCTAATTTCTGCCGCCCCCTGCTACGCTTTTCTTCCATTGGAATCCAATTTGTTACCCTAATTGCGACCATTTGTTATCCTCTCTTTGAACTTCTTATATACTCAACCCCAAAATAGAACCTTCATAAGGTCCATTCGATTCACCTGCACTATCGTTGCCTGAGACGTAGTGTTGTAGGCATAGGTGACGTATGGAAGCACCCGATCAAAATTAGAGGCGTCAGATGAAACGTACGTAGTCAGATGCATTCCGGACTTGTTAACCGATTTTTACGAAAGTAGCCCTGAAACTAACTGGTTAATGTTCAAAAACAAATTGCGTGCTCTTATCGAAAAACACACAGCTACCATCGCTGTAACCGAGCGCCTCGAATCACCCTGGTTTCGTACCGCACTAAAACGCCTTAAAAAGAAAAAAAAAAAACTCTCATCAGTACAGTCAAAAGAACAAATAACCCACTATACGAAGCTGAAAGGTCCTACACCACGCAATTGCACAAAACAAAACACTCATTTTTTTCATCCACCCTACCCGATATGCTTCGTTCTAATTAACCCACGTCAGTTTTGGAAATGAGATTAAAAATGTAATACTGTGTGACCGTATTAATCCGATCGCGGATCGTGACGCTGCTGAACTTTTGAATTTAACATTTAGCTCTATTTTCACTCAAGAATCAGGTAATGAACTTTCAGATATTTTTTTCTTAACCTTTCTAGCTATGCCGGATGTCCCCTTTGAGCCCAACGGTATTGTCAAATTAGTAGACTCTTTAAATTAACATCCTCGGTGGGCGTTGATGGAATTATAGCAAAAATATTTAAAAACACAAAACATACATCTAGCATTATTTGTCATATATTTCAGCAGTCACTTTGATCTGTTCACCTGGTGTAATACCACACGACTGGAAAAAGCAAAGGTCATTCCAGTCCCGAAAAAAGGTTGTTCATCTTCATCACACTTACCGCCCCATATCTATCACCTGCATCATTTCAAAACTACTGGAACACGTAATTTTCTCTCAATTAAAGAAATTCCTAATGTCTGTCAACTTTTTCCACCCTAACCAGCATGGCTTTGTAAAAGGTTTACCTTGTGAAACGCAGTTAGTTCGCTTCAACGAGTTAAGCTCCAGCATTGACCTTAACATCCCAATGGACGCTATCCTCGTCGATTTTGAAAAGGCCTTTGATAAAGTTCCCCAAAAACGACTCTTCCTAAAACGCTCGCGCCTAAATCGTAACGAATCGTAACGAATCTGTTTATAAATGTATTTGCAGCTTTCTCACTGTAGAGAACAGTTCGTTCACGCTAACAAATGCTCCTCTCCTTATTCCTCTATTATATCTGGGGCAACACAGGGCACCTGCTGGGGCCCCTTCTTTTTCTTATATATATAAACGATCTGCCTACTAACATCTGTTCTAACGTTCGCATGTTCGCAGACGACTGCATCACCTATCGCCCTGTAAATAGCTGCCTTGACCTGGTGCTTCTTCAATCTGACATCTAGCGCGTACTAACATGGTGTAAAACATGGTTTATGTTCTTGAATGTAAAGAAAGCTTATTTTATCATTCAATCGACGTCATTCACAGCCATATTTGAGCTATCTTATCGGCGATACTGAAACCACTTCAGTAAAACCTTACAAATATTTAGGCATTCTCTTAACACGCCATCTGAGCTGGTCTTCTCGCGTAACTCAGATCACTAACAAGGCAAATCGTCTTCTCGATCACTTCCGTCGGACTATACGACAAGCACCCCCATAAGTGAAATTTCTCACATATGTAGCCCTTATTCGCCCCAAACTAGACTACGCTTGCACTATTCGAGACCCACACCATAATAACCTTTCAGCTACTCTCGAAGCAGTACAAAATCGCGCAGTTCGATTCATTTTCTCGGCCTATCCTTACAACGTTAGTATCCCTAAACTAAAACGCAATGCTAACCTGCCAACCTGTTCTGAACTCCATTATCAACACCGCCCACCGCATCTCCGACTGCGCAAACCATGGGAAGGCTGCAACCCTCCTCCTGCGCGGACATTTTTAATTCTTTGTTCAGTCAGCAAGGCATTGGAATAACGTGCCAAATGTCATCAGGGACCAAACCGACCCATCATCATTCACATCATTCATTGAGAATTTCATCTGCTGAATGCACCACTCTCTCGTGCAATACCCCTTCAAAGAGGCCGTTGATGTATTTGTAGGGTGTTTCCACGTGCTCGAACAAAGAATTCGGTCGACCTTCTATATTTATTTCAAAATTTTATATATTGTTGCCTGATGACTGAAAAGAAAAGAGCTGCAATTATATTTACTGTCAAAAATTTTTTCGAGGCACAGGGAATTATTAATTATGAAGAGGTGGAGTGCCGCGCTAATCTTCCCTGCTGCTGTTTTGGCCAACTTTGGTTATAAATTACACAAAGTATGTGAAAATTGGGTAGCTGAAGATTGTCTGACTAAATATATGCATGTTTTTATTTGTATTCAGTTAATTTTCGCTTTCTTAGGTAGTGTAGATGCTTTCATAAAATTTCTCAAAATCGGCCCAGGAAATGAAATTTTACCTACTTTGCAGGCTTTTATTTAAAAAAGGCTTATGGCAGAGCAGAAATAATTGCACACTACGTTCTCAGCATAGTTATCTATGAAACAGCTATAGTTTCAACAGAAAGATACAATCGCGCTAATTTCAGGAAAACAGCGAACAGTGAAAACTTCTGAGAATTAAAAACAACCACTTTTTATATTTTTTAAACTTTGTCCATCTATTGTCCTCTACATAAGCTTTCAAAATCAATAAAAACATGTTGTATAATTTTGTTGCACTAGTCATTACGGCTACTTCAATAAGGCCCTTGTGCAAGGCATAGGCAGTACGCAGATCCGTAGATTATACGGCATTTGTGAATCGCCCATGAGTTTTAAATTTTGGCATAATATTGAGAAGAAATATACATATAAAAGAGGAATATATATATATATATATATAGCATAAGTAAATAGACGTACTTGGTTGCTAGAGGTTACATACAAGTGAAACATTGCTTCATACTGTTTCCAAGTTCATTTGAAGTCGACGTTTCGGCCGGAGCCCTGCCTTTCTCAAGACTCCAGTCTTGAGAAAGGCAGGGCTCCTGCCGAAACGTCGACTCCAAATAAACTTGGAAACAGTATGAAGCAATTTTTCACTTGTATATATATATATAAGCCCAACAGTAGGCGAGGCAAAGGAAAGCATGGGGATTGTACTTTGTCTTTTTTTTTTAATTTTTACTTTGGTAATCACATCAATTAGTAATGTAATCTGTTTAGGGGAAAGACAATTAAACACAAAGTAGAAGGAAAAACTACGTGCCGGTGGTGGGAACCGAACCCACAACCTCCGAATATCGCGTCTGGTGCTCTTCCAACTGAGCTACATCGGCCGCTGTCCCACCTGCTACTTTCTGGGGTATTACTGTTTTCTGTATACGAACCTTGAGTGTTCACCAGCGCCACCCTCAACCATAGCGGTGGACGTGGAACGTCCTGTGTTACCGCCAGCGTCACGTAGAACGTGATCAAGAGCGAGGGCGAAAGCTGTGCTAGAACCCTCTTACCCTAGAACCCTAGAACCCTCTATGGCTTCAAGACTGCCAGAACCGAGACCCCCGTAAGCTACAAGCAGATAAATGAAGGGAAAATCGCCCTCGCTCTTGATCACGTTCTACGTGACGCTGACGGTAACACAGGACATGTTACCGCCTGTGTATATATATTTAATCCACTTTTGTAAATATGCTCCTCCCTGTTACAATATCATACCAAAATTTAAAAATCGTGAGCGATTCACAAATGCCGTAGAATCTTCAGACCTGCATGGTGTATATGCCTTGCACAAGGGCCTCATTGAAGAGGCAGTAATTACTAGTGAAAAATAATTATGCAACATATTTTTATAGACTTTGAAAGCTGAGGCAGAGGAGAATAGATACATAAAGTTTAACAATATCAAAAATGTTTGTTTTAATTCTTCTCAGAAGTTTGCATTTTTTGCTGTTTTCTTAAAATTAGCACCTCTCTATTGAAACGTTATATAAATGTAACCTTTAGATGTTTGATAGATAACTATGCTGAGAACAAGCGTGGAATTATTGCTGCTCTGCCATAAGCCTTTTTTGAAATAAAGGCATGCAAAGTAGGTAGAATTTCGTTTCCTGGACCGATTTTGAGAACTTTTATAAAAACATCTACGCTACCACTTGAATAGAAATAAAAACATGAACATATGCACATATTTAGTCAGATAATTTTCAGCAACTTAACAATAACATATTTTGTGTAATTCATAACAAACTTGGCCAAAACAGCAGGGAAGATTAGCGCGGCACTCCACCTCTTCGTCGTTATTAATTCCCTGTGCCTCGAAAAAATTTTGACAGCAAATCCAATTGCAGCTCTCTTTTTTTTAGTCATCAGGCAACAATATATAAAATTTTGAAATAAATATAAAAGGTCTGCTGACCATCCTTTGTTCGATCTTACGTAGAAACATCCTATAAATAAATAAGTAAATAAATAAATAAATAAATAAATAAATAAATAAATAAATAAATATCTCTGTGAGGCCGTTGCTTTGAGGATGGTAAGCATAAAGTGGTGGTTCCATGTATTGTGTGGCAAGCATCCAACAAGTGAACCACTAGTGATAAGAAGATGCGGCCACGGTAGCTGAGAAGTTCACGAGGAGCCCCTTGACGCAGGAGGAAGTGATGTAGGATAAGGAGGCGACGTCGCGAGCACTATAGGCAGGGCTGCAATTACCGCGTAGCTTGTGCGGTGGCCCACGGCGACGATAATTCAGCGATTGCCTGCGTTTTGTGATAGAAGGGGCCCATAACGGTCGATGCCGACACGATCGAATGGACGATCTGCACAAGTCAATGGCAGTAACGGGCCAGGAGAGGGGCGCGTAGGCGACTTCCGCTGCTGGTAAGCAGTGCAGAAGCGAATATAGCGGCGGACAAAGTTGTACCTCCCTCGCCAGTAGTGCCGCTGGCGGAGGCGCTCGCACGTCCTCAGTAAACCAGCATGTGCGTTTTGCGGGTCGGCCTGGTGATGGGCACAAATATCTGAGCAAAGATGGCGAATAATGACCGAGCCATTTGCGGCCATCCAGGCGATAGCTTCTTCGATACAGAAGACCAACACGGATCGCAAAATGGGAAGCTTGGCGACGAAGAGCTCGCGGGAACGGAGACGTAGAGGATACGGCGAGGACGTCGATGAACCAAGGTATCCAGGGATCCCGGCATTGTTTCCAAGGTCCTGGGAAATAAGGGCTGCAACTGGGGGTTCGGATATCGGCTTAGAGTGTGCAGGAAAGGGCAGCGGCGAGCGTGAAAAGGCGTCAGCGTCGGAATGCTTGCGTGCCGACCGGTAAATGACATCAAAGTCGAAGTCTTTAAGACGAAGGGCCTAGCTGCCGAGGCGTCCAGAAGGGTCTCTCAACGAAGCCAGCCAGTGGTCAATGATGACGTTGAAGCGGCGGCCATATAAGTATGGGCGAAATTTTGTTAAGGCCTACACGATTGCAAGACACTCCTTTTCATTGATGCTGTAATTAAATTCAGCTTTGGATAGGGCAAGGCTAGCTTAAGCAACTATATATTCGGAGAAAACCGGGCTTGCGTTGAGCAAGACAGCACCGAGGCCGACGCCGCTGGCGTCAGTGTGCACCTGAGCAGGGGCGGAGGGGTCGTAATGGCGGAGAATTAGCAGTGAAGTGAGTAGACGTCATAGCGTAGTGAAAGCATTGCCGTGGGTTGCGGCTAAGTTAGACAAGTCGGCGGGACCATTCAGACATTTCGTAAGCACTGCAATGATGGTTGCGAAATTGCGGACAAAACGGAGAAAATATGAATACAGGCATGCGAGCCTGCGCAGCTCTTTGGGAAAGTAACTTACCGCACGTAGCTTGTCCGGATCGAGCAAGTCTTTGGACACGACATGGCCCAGTATCGTCAGCTTGGAAGCGCCAAAACAGCATTTCTTGAGGTTAAGTTTGAGACGTGAAACAGGTCAGTGTCTGGTGTAAGCGCACGAGGTGAGTCGGAAAATAGGGTGCGGAAACGACTACATCGTCCAAATAGCACAGGCAAATATTCTACTTAAGGCCGCGTAAGATGTCCATCATTCGCTCAAACGTAGCAGGAGCTTTGCAAAGGCCGAACGGCATCACGGCGAACTCATACAGTCCGTCAAGGCCGGGTGGCAAAGGCTGTCTTGGGGCGGCCAGATTCAGCCATAGGGACTTGCAAACAGCTAGAACACAGATCCAGAGATGAAAAGACCTTGGCTCCTTGTAAACAATCGATGGCGTCGTCAACGTGGCAGTGGGTAAACGTCCTTACGGGTAGTTTTGTTCAAACAGCGGTAGACAAAACAAAATCTGATCGAGCCATCCTTTCTCACGAGCACCACAGGAGATGACCACCTGATTTACACCACATTGCAGCATGTCGTCGACCTTCTCGGTAATGATACGGCGCTCTGAACGCGGCATAATAAGGGCGCTGGCGAATAAAGTCGTCTGAACGTCAAGCGAAGAATGGAACTGGTTGAGGAGAGCGAGCAGCTGCTCGTGGTGAGTGGGGTCGAGTCACCACGGAAGATTGGAAAAAGTCCTAACACGGTCGTCGGAAGGAGCAGTAATCGACGTGAGGGAGGCTACGTGGGCACGTTGAGCGGAATACTGATCAACGTTAAATGGCGAGATGAGGTCAACACCTTCAGCATGGCCAAGGCATTCCCCACGAAGTAACGGGACTGCAGCGGATGAGGCATTCGAAACAACGTCGGCGGCACCGTGGTTAATGTCGACGTCAGCGAAGGGAAGAAGGTGGGCGATGAAGCGAACACGGGAGAAGGCGCAAAGAGAAAAGTCGCGTCGAAAGAAGAGGTCGCATACACGGGAACAGCACAACACAGTCGGGGCGAATGTCGCTGTCGGCGGCGACAACAAACAAGTTTGACGCCAGAGAAGACGCCGCGTCCTTGAGAACACCATCACAGAGCGCAGAGAAGGCGACCCGGGCACAGGCGCTGTCAATAACAGCATTGTGGCGGGAAAGAAAATCCCAGCCCCGAATGAGGTCATGCAAGCAGCAAACGGACAAACGGGATCGGCGCTGGCGGTGCGAAGAGAAAGTCCTGAAGGCGGGGTAATCACTTTATGAAGAGAGCAGAGAGCGGCCAAAACTTTCGCTAATGACGGAGAGTAGAGAGTAGCACCAGTATCCACAAGCGCAAGTGCACTAACACCGTCAACGAAAACTTAGAGAACGCTGGTAGAGAGAGACGAGGGCTCGCTGTAGACGAAATGTGCACAGTTGGTGCCCTGCGGTTGCTTGTTTTCCGAGGCTTGGTTCACGCTGTGACGCCTCATTTGCGACAAGGAACGAGGGGACGGCGATCGCTACATCGCAATGTACTGGCGGCCTAGCGAGTTGTGGGGCGGCTGCGTATCGTACGGATAACAGTAGTCAGGCCGCAGGGGCAGGGCGTAGAGCACGGCGACACAGGCGGGTGACGTGGCCTGGAATACCGCAGGCATAGCAGATAGGCCGGTTGTCATTTATGCGCCACGAATTGCAGGGAGCTGGCGTTGAGCGATAGACGGTGACGCCATAGTCGCCACACGCAAATGGCTGCTGCGGCGAAGATCGGGCGGTGACTTCGTCATACGTAGGAGGCATCTTCACCGTTGAAAGGCGACACGACAACAGGAGGGGGAGCTTAAAAGGGCAGCAACAGGTGTGGGCTGCAATGGAACGGGGTCGACATGAGGTGCCACAGGCGCCGGCTGCCCAAAACTAGGAAGTGAATCGCAACCTCCTGAGTGATGGTGTGTCAGAACACGAAACTGTCGGCAAAATACACTGTGAAAACGAACAGTCGCGTCTGTCGTACCGCTTACTTTATTCAGTAAACTGGCCCATTGAAACCTACTGTGTATATATATATATATATATATATATATATATATATATATATATATATGGACATGGTTTCCTTGTTACTAATGGGCCAGAGTGAAATTCAAACAGGATGTCACACAACTTTCCCGATTATCTATTTTATTCCAACAGTTTCGGACGGTGGACCGTCCTTCTCCAAGGTAGAATTCTCAATTCTACCTTGAAGAAGGACGGTCCACCATCCGAAACTGTTGGAATAAAATAGATAATCGGGAAAGTTGTGTGACATCCTGTTTATATATATATATATATATATATATATATATATATATATATATATATATATATATATATATATATATATATATATATACATATTGCCACCTAGCGTTGCCAGGTGGCGCATGACTGAGGTTTGAAAGGAGGACGAAGTCGAAAAGGACGACAAAGTGTCGCTTGCACGTTTAATCTGTACATATAAATCTTACTATTCTCCTACTGCGTGCGTTAGTATTCACTCTTATATTTTGGTTTATCATATTTACATTTCCTTTTCTATTCCCTAGCATTTATTTTTTTTTTTATTTTTCCGATGTAGTTATACATCTCAAAATCTAATATCTCTGCACCCCAATTCTTGGCCGATCCCCCTGTGTGGGTATGTGCCATCACATTAGAGGAGAACAACAACAACAACGTTTGCGTCTGTGCTGCTGTGTTGTTGTGTCTGGGCTACCCCCTGTTATCATTGGTATCCTTAGTCACTGTGTACGTGACATTCTGGTGGAGCTGCTGGGTAAAACGATCGCCTATGCAAGAGTGTCCATCTACAAGACGTCGCGCAAGCCCTGTGCCATTGGACACCCCAGTACATCGCGCCAGTCGACGGCTCCAGGGACTGGCTCCGGAGCTTCAGCCATTAGCAGTCGCCATGACATCCAGTGCTTCTGCTCAGCACGTAACGGGCGTCGCACTGGCCTGTAACTACACCTTGCAGGCCCCTCGGGTACCAAAGTCTTTCCATGGGGACCTCTTTGAGGATGTGGAGGACTGGTTCCTTCAGTTTAAACGTGTCGCTGCTTTCAACCAGTGGGACGATGCTGCCAAACTAAGGAACGTCTACTTCAGCCTTGAGGACGGCGCCCGTATCTGGTTCGAGAACCGAGAGCAAGTATTAACTTCGTGGCGGGAATTCCGTCGTCAACTGCTCGAGGCTTACACTAGCGCGGATCGTCGCGAGCATGCAGAACGTGCCATTCACTCTTGCATCCAAAGGCCGAATGAGAGTGTCCAAGCGTACGTCGAGGACATGACGCGCCTCTTCAGGCGAGCCGATCCCGCCATGTCCGAGGACAAAAAGGTCAGGCACTTGATGCAGGGTTTGAAAGAGCAGCTGTTCGCAGGCCTTGTGCGAAACCCACCGTCGACTGTAAACGGATTCCTTGCGGAGGCCACCACAATGGAAAAGGTGCTACAACAACGTGCCGTGGCTTATGACCGACCTTTTCATACAAGCACAATCGCGGAATCATTTGCATCTTCCGAGCGGCATCCTGATGCATTGCGCGAACTGAGTCGCAGCGTCGTGCGCGAAGAACTAAGGCCTCTGCAGCAATCGCCAACTTCCGTTTCTTCTATAGTGCGGGAGGAGGTGCGGCAGGCACTCAAGAGCCCTCTTTCGCCTGTAGTTCCGAGCCCGCCATTGCTGTCGGGGACCGACAATGGTCCCACATATGCGGAAGTTCTGCAGAGTCAGGCTCCCCCTTCACCACCGCCCATTCTTGCGTCACCTACAGTTCCGCTGCCCTCAGTGCAGCCAGTGCAGAACTTCGACAATCGTCCGCTGCCCCGACACAAAGCCGACATTTGGCGCACGCCTGACCGCCGTCCGCTTTGCTTCCACTGCGGTGAACCAGGACATCTCTACCGGGATTGTCCGTATCGACGCCTCGGTCTTCACGGCTTCCGCATCGACTCGCCTCCTCCCCGGTTTGGTCAACGACCCCGAGTTATTGAGGAGCAGCGTTCTTCATCGCGTTCGCAGCGTCAGCCCCGCTCCCCCTCACCAAGGCGCTCCTCCTCGTTCACCCACGGTTCCTCGCGAGAGGACCAAGGCCGCTCGTCTAGCCCTCATCGGGAAAACTGAAAATAGCGACCTTCGGGGGCGAGGCCGCTGGTAGTCGCTGCGTTGAAGACCTCCCGTCGTCGCCGCTTCGATCCGACCGCGAGCTGCTGGTACCGTCACCTAGGGAAGCAAAAAGCGTTTCTCTGGACATTCCGGTTATTTTAGACGGTCGCACTACGGTCAATGCATTAGTGGACACCGGTGCCGATTATTCAATTTTGAGTGGTCGCATGGCGACTGTTTTGAGGAAGGTGCTCACTGCTTGGCCAGGTGTGTACCTTCGAACCGCCGGCGGTCATATAGTTACGCCAAAGGGGATGTGCACGGCTCGCACATCCAGATGCACGGCTCGCGAATTCAGATTAACGGACGTACGTTCGTCGTTAGTTGCGTTGTTTTAAGTGACTGCTCCCGTGACCTTATCCTCGGCATTGACTTTCTGCGGGAGTACGGAGCAGTTATCGACCTGCGAAATAGACTCGTCACGTTTTCGATGGGATAATCTACCGAACAAGATAGTAGCAGTCCTTGCAATGCCGCACTTCGTGTTTCCGCCGAGAGCGTCTCGCTGCCGCCGCGAAGCAGTGCTCTTGTGGAATTTACCTGTGACGATTTCCGTACCGGTGATGCTGTAGCGGAGGCGAACCATTCACTCCTCCTTGCTCAAGGCATCTGCGCTCCCCGAAGTTTATTGTCGTTTCACAATGGCCGGGCTGCACTCCTTGTCACAAATTTTTCTAATGAGCACCGGCGCTTGTTCCCGGGGACTGCTATCGCTTTTGCTGACCATGTTGCGCACGATCCGGTCTGTTTTGCATCCACGGCAGTAGAACCTAACGAACCATCTCTTGACAACATCGACATTAACTGTCACTTGTCAAAGGAGAAACGGCGGGCCTTAGAGCAACTGCTGCTGGACTTCAAGCACTGCTTTGCTCCTTCCTCGAAGGTTCGTCAAACGCCCATCACACAACATCGCATCATTACTTATGACGACGCTCGCCCAATACGACAGCAGCCTTATCGTGTGTCTGCCAAAGAACGAGAAGTGATCCAGACGCAGGTTCAGGAGATGCTGGATGATGGTGTTGTGCAGCCTTCACAAAGTCCGTAGTCTTCACCAGTAGTCCTGGTCAAAAAGAAAGACGGCACTCTTCGATTTTGCGTCGACTATCGGAAATTGAATAATGTGACAAAGAAAGATGTATACCCGTTGCCGCGCATCGATGACTCACTGGACAGATTGCGACGAGCAAAGTATTTTTCATCTATTGATTTAAAAAGCGGCTATCGGCAAATCGAAGTAGACGAAACAGACCGAGAAAAAACCGCATTTGTCACTCCAGATGGCCTATATGAATTCAAAGTACTCCCATTTGGATTGTGCTCTGCCCCAGCTACATTCCAAAGGATGATGGACACCGTCCTCACTGGCCTCAAGTGGCAGATCTGTCTTGTGTACTTGGACGACGTAGTTGTTTTTTCCGAAACATTTGACCAACACCTCGAACGCCTTCGAGCTGTCCTGGAAGCTCTCCGTTCTGCTGATCTCACGCTGAAGCCCCAGAAATGCCACTTCGGGTATACAGAACTCAAGTTCCTCGGCCATGTTGTAAGCGCTGATGGGGTGCGCCCGGATCCCGATAAGACTGTTGCCGTCGCACGATTTCCCGTTCCAGCTAATAAGAGGGCTGTTCAGCGCTTCCTCGGCCTGTGCGCATATTGTCGGCGTTTAATTGCGGACTTTTCTCAGATCGCAGAACCTCTGACGCGCCTTACAAGGAAGGACACCTCCTTTGTGTGGAACTCTGAGCAGCAGATGGCCTTCTCTTTGCTTCGTGAGCGCCTTCAAACATCCCCTGTTCTGGCGCACTTCGATGAAGCGGCTGACACTGAGGTGCACACTGACGCCAGTAGTATCGGTCTTGGCGCGGTCCTTGTTCAGCATCAAGACGGGTTTGAGCGAGTAATAGCCTATGCTAGCCGCACTCTCTCTCGTGCCGAAATGAACTACTTCACCTCAGAAAAGGAATGCCTGGCTGTCGTATGGGCTACTATGAAGTTTCGCCCCTATCTTTACGGCCGGCCATTTAAAGTCGTCACGGACCATCATTGTTTGTGCTAGCTGGCAAATCTGCGAGACCCATCTGGACGACTTGCACGCTGGAGTTTACGGCTTCAGGAGTTTGACATAACTATTGTTTACAAGTCCGGCCGGAAACACGAAGACGCCGACACGCTGTCACGAGCACCCGTTGACACTGGCGATACTACAGCCGATGACGATAGCAGTTTTCTAGGAGTCCTCAGCGCATCTGAGCTCAGGGATCGACAAAGAGCTGATCCAGACATCCTTCCACTTATCGATTATCTGGAAGGGCGTGATACGACCCTGCCTCGACACCTATCTCGGCACCTTGGTTCCTTCTGCATACGGCAAGGCGTCTTGTATAAAAGAAACTCCCAGGGCCAAGACAGAACTTACCTTCTGGTAGTGCCATGCGAGCTCCGTGAGGATATTCTCCTTGCTTGCCATGATGAACCGACGTCTGGTCATTTGGGTTGCTCACGGACTCTTGCTCGAGTGCGCAACATGTATTACTGGCCAGGACTCTCCGCAGCTGTGAAACGCTATGTACGAAGCTGCCGCGAATGCCAGCGCCGTAAAACACCGCCCCAGAAGCCTGTCGGATTTCTCAAGCCCGTTAAAGCACCCCGCATTCCGTTCGACCAAATTGGAATGGATCTCCTTGGCCCTTTCCTTTTGTCGCAGGCGGGAAACAAATGGATAGTAGTCGCTGCTGACTACTTGACTCGATACGCTGAGACAAAGGCAATCCCTCATGCCACAGCTTCCGAAGTAGCAGAGTTTTTCATGCACAACATAGTCTTGCGGCATGGCGCCCCTTCCTACGTCATTACCGACAGAGGGACAGCTTTCACTTCACAGCTGATCGACCGCATACTTGAGCTGAGTTGCACGACCCATCGCAAGACCACAGCGTACCATCCACAAAGCAATGGCCTTACAGAAAGATTGAATAAGACGATTGCGGATATGTTGGCAATGTACGTCGATCTGCAGCACAAGACCTGGGACGAGGTGCTGCCGTACGTCACATTTGCGTATAATACAGCCTTACAAGAGACAACGCGCTTCACACCATTTCGACTTGTTTACGGACGCGAAGTTCAGAGCATGCTCGATTCCATGCTCCCGTGTCCAGATGATGACCAGCTATCCTCAAATGCCCAGCAATATGCCATCCGTGCAGCTCGCCCGTGTGCACATTGGGCAGCAGCAGACCACTGACGCGCACCGTTACAACCTCCGGCACCGCCAGGTTGACTACAAGCCTGGAGACCAAGTCTGGGTATGGACACCAGTTCGCCGTCCAGGCTTGTCAGAGAAACTCCTTTCCCGCTACTTCGGGCCGTACAAAGTGTTGCGCCGTGTGAGTGACCTCAGTTATGTAGTTATCCCAGACGGTGCCACACAACCAAAACGTCGAAAGCACAGCTCGGACATTGTGCGACTGAAGCCGTACTACCACCGATAACGTATGGCCACCCGCTGTGACCACTCTCTTGCTTCTCACACCGTTTTTACCGGCCTTTCTCATTTTTTTTTTTTTCGGAAGGAGGGGGTAATGCCACCTAGCGTTGCCAGGTGGCGCATGACTGAGATGTGAAAGGAGGACGAAGTTGAAAAGGACGACAAAGTGTCGCTTGCACGTTTGC